>NC_141109.1:11238189-11745689 GCF_041138505.1 Cibotium barometz
CAAGGGTGAAGGGTATCTTTGATTGTAGATAAGCATTGAAGAGGAACCATACATAGGCATACTTTATCCATATGTATCAACTTGATGCATGTTATATTTTAAGCCCTTTAAAAAATATTATTCTACCCTCTTATATAATTTGGGGATGCTTGGATTATCTTTGCGTCAAGCCAAATTATGTTAATATCATTGGTGATGCCATTATAAATATTAATACATTTGGTGGATATTGACGTATGTCTGGGGCCTCCAATGTTTGTTTCACTTGGTTTGTATGGAAGGGTAATTCCTTGGTTACTTACGCCTGGCAAACATGTGTGTGGTTATGGTTTGTATACTTATGGAATATTTGTTTCACTAAAATTTATTGTTGGTTATTTAATAGGTGAAGAGGATTCCAAAGATTGAAAAGAAATTGCACGATTTATTACTTAGCACACCATTTTTGTAAACAAGCTTTGTATATACATGTGCTAGCTTTTGCATATTTTGATTTATTTGGAAAGCCTTAGTTTATCAAGCATAGACTTAAACTTTAATATTTTGTAAAGCGTGATATGCTTTAAACCCTAGCCTCAATTTATGGGTACTCTCTTTTAAGCATGAGAGAGTGTCTTACAAGAAAAGCACCTTTTTATATTTTTGGAGGCTATTGCCTAAATTGGAATAAAGTAATCCGTAAATACTCATGTGTGAGGGATAGGCCACACATATGAGGGGGGATGATTGCACCCAATCTTGGAGTCATGCTTTGTGAGCTAATTATTATTTGTGCTATTTTTGTTTCACTTAATTATTGAATATGTTGAGCATGTGGAATTTGATGAGTTATTTGATTTAATCAATTCTTACAAAGTTTCTTTAAACTTTATTTTCCTAGAAAATTTAGATCTATGTCAGTGGTATAAGAGATTGGTTCTAGGAAGGTAGAGACAAGAATTGAAAGCTTGAAGGCTTGATTCAAAGGTTTTTGAAGGGTTGCACTCTATTATCCAAGGGGCATGGACCAAAGGACACAGTGTGTGGCAAACCACTATGCAAAAAACCATGAAACCATCTTCTTCTTCAAAAGTGGCTTTTCCCAATCCAAACCCTCTCAATGATCCAACCGTATGGATTGAACGAGCTTTTGAAGGAGGTTTGAGTTCCACAATTCAATTGCTAAACCACTGATGGAGAGAGAAATCTATAATGGAGGGTGCTTGTGTCTCCATAAATCAATTTATGAGAATACGCTTGCAGGCTGGAAATTTTAGAAATTGAACCTTAATTAATCAAACTTCTATTCTTTTTTTTTCTCTCCATGGCAGCGGGTAGTGCAAGAGGGTCGAGAGAATTTCTCTCTTTCATTCTTCTCCACTATGCACAGTCGACGGGGCGGCGAACTCAGAGAGAGATGACATTATTAAGCTTTGTTAAAAGCTCAATAATATAAGCTTTAAGATAAAATCTTTATAAGCTTTATACAAGCTTAATATTTTTTTTAAAAAAAGCTTGAAATTTGCTTGTTCTCTTCTCTACGGCGGCGACAGGTGAATTTTCCCTCTTTCTCCCTTCTCTCCAATCGATGGTGTGGCAGGCGAACGAAAATTGCAAACTTTTTCTCTTCTTCTTTGGTGCGTGTCTCGCTATCTGTTGGGAAGGAGAGAAAAGTGACAATTTTATAAGCTTTAAAAAGCTTATTTTCAAAGGTCTTCAAAGGGGTTCAAGAGAAAGAAGAGGCTCTGCACAAAAAGGGAAATTTAGAAAATTCAAATTTTCAGTATTGCTGAAAAAAATCGCTCTTTTTCTTCTTTTTTTTAAATTTGGAAGCCTCTTGCTATAAAATTTTCGGCATCAAAAGAGCATCAAAGAAATATCGGCATCAGTAAATTTATGGAGGACAGAATCAAGGCCAACTATTGGAGACGACGAATTCAACAATTCTAGAGCTAAGTCTTCCTTTTCATTTATTTGCATTTCATTGTCTTTATCTATTTAATTTCAATGGCTACTTTACCTGCACCACCCACTGTGCAAGAACAAACCTTAGCACTTCAAGAGCAAATTGCCAGTGAGCGAGAACTCAAACGTAAATTAGAGTGTCAAGTGAAGCGTTCCAAATGCAAACGTGATTTTTTCAACTCTTTCGACTCAGATGAGGAGGAAAGTGATCATGTTAGACGCACTGTTAAAGCTACCTTGCATGCTCAAAATTCCCAGAAAGACTCACGAATAAGCCGAAAGGATTAGCCAACTAGATGACTATTTCTCTGGTGAAAAGTTCTCATAAAAAGATAAAATTAAATGTGCTTGTAATCACTTGATCGAAAGTGCTGCCTTATGGTGGAATGTGATCAAACAAGGTGAACATAGACATTCAACATGGAAAGAGTTCCCAAAACTCTTAAAGAACCTAGCTACTTTCAATAGAATGATGAATAGAATATTCTTGAAATATCAAAATTTTGTTGTAGTATTTTTTAGTTTTCGGTAAGAATCATCAAGAGCACGAACAACATTTAGAAAAAGCGTTCTCACTTCTTCAAAAAAATCAGCTCTATGTCAATTCTAAAAAGAGCAAATTCTTTCAAGAAGAAATTGAATATCTAAGACACATTGTTTCTACTGATGGTATTTGAGTAGAGCCCAAAAAGATTGAAAGCATTGCTAATTGGCCTAGCCCACGTGATATTCACGAACTCCGATCTTTTCTTGGATTATGTAGCTACTACAGGAAGTTCGTTAGAAATTTTGCATACATTGCACATCCTTTGACTGAACTTTTTAAGAAATCTAGACATGATCATTCCTTTGTTGAACTTAAGAAAGAATTGACCCATGCACCAGTTCTTATACTACTAGATTCTCAATGACCATTCTTTGTTGTAGTTATTACTGATGCAAGTGGACAAAACTTTGGTGCTGTTCTTATGCAAGATGGACATCTCATTGCTTATGAAAGTCGTAAGCTTAATCCGGCGGAAAGAAATTATAGTGCATGTGACAAAGAATTAGCTGCGGTTGATCTGAATTCTTAATTCAAGACAAACCATCAAAGCATTCGTCATTTGTTAACCAACCATTGATCTTTGATCGACATATCAAATGGACTTCATTTATCCAAAGTTTTCAACTCATGTTTCAATATCAACCAGGCAAAGAAAATGTTGTGGTAAATACTTTAAGTAGACGTCCTAGTGTTCCCAACATTTCTGTTATTCAAAGTGAACCATTGAGTCCAATGAGAGAATCTTATGATATGGGCCCAAATTTTACTGAAGTTTGGACTAAGCTTAGAGACAATAATTGGAAGGTGATTATTCATGCCATGATGGTTATCTTTTCTTCCAAAAGAGATTGTGTATTACACAACCTTTCAGACAATTCATACTGAAGGAAATGTATCAACCACCATATATGGGTCACTGAGGTGTTTCAACTACTCTATAATTAATCTCTAGAGAATTCTTTTGGCCTTGTCTTAAACAAGATGTAGCAAAATTTGTGGCTGAATGTTCTATTTATCAGAAAATTAAAATCTACAAAGGTAAGACCCAAGGACTTCTTACTCCTCTACCAATTCCTAATGATACTTGGGAACATATATCTATGGATTTCATTACAGATTTTCCTAGTCATAATGATATGATTTGGACTATAGTTTACCGTTTAAGTAAGCAAGCTATTTTTTACCTTGTAAGAGAACTTTGACTTCTTATTGGCAAAAGTCACTGTTTCTAATAGAGACTCAAGATTTTGTAGTAACTTTTGAATCACTCTATTCTCCTACTTAGGCACTAAAGTAGTTTTTTCCAGAGCTTTCCATCCGGAAACGAATGGACAAACTGAGGTTACTAATAGTTCTATATTGGACCTACTTAGAGCCAACGTTGCCCAACAACCTAATTCATGGGATAAGTACATTCATCTTCTCCAATTTGCTTACAATAATACTCCCCCTACTGGTCAAGCACAAAAGACAAGTATTGGGTGTAATCTCCCCCCTCAAGCGTGTAGCTCCCACTTCCACGACATAAGTATTTTGAGAATTGTATTTGATATATAGCCCAAGGAGCTATTAATAGTTGTGCTTACAATTTTGGGCCTGCTTTCCCACTTTTGGGCTTTTGCTTTACATATAAATAACCTTGTCAAGGTTTCTAAGGTTTATACATATCAAAACCTTTGCCTAATGATAAGTACAAAGAGCCTTTACATATAAAATCATCTTGTAACATTCACACATAAAATAACCTTGTGCACACTCACACATAAAATAACCTTGTGTACATTCGCACATAAAATAATATAGCCATATGAAAGGCTACAAATGATTAATGAAATTCTAATACATGATTAGCACATGATCTTCATCTTCACACCATGGTTCAATCCACCATCCGTACGACACCTCAATCAGTACCCTCGTATAGTGCGACATCTAAATCGGTACCCTCGCACATCTCATTCCGTATGACACCTTAATCGGTACCCTCGTATAGTGCGACACCTCAATCGGTACCCTTGCACATCTCCATACCTATACTCATGACATAATCCACATTAGTTAAATAATCAATTAAACACATCAATTAATCCCAACGTCGTCATGAGAAATAAGCAACCATAATATCAAATTACATGTATCAACAAGCACGACACACACGGGCATCCTCGATATAAAAAAAAGAAATATAATTTCTAATAATCAAGAGTGATTCTCGTAGTAGTGACCTAAATGAATAGATTTGTCGATATATCGATTACTCCCAATGACTTCAACTTTGTTGAAAGTGTGTCAAAGAAACCTATCAAAGCCATTCACATCATTAGCCACCATTAAGTAGCTAGTGTCTGCCTTGGTTGAACATTATTGTAGAGCACAAATTTGTACTTCTTGGAACTTGGGTACTTTTTCCACAACTCTAGCAATTAAAAACAAAACCGACGGGGCTCATCAAAGTCCTGTCCGCCTAGTTAACTACTAAAAACGGAGTTAACATCTCCCCCTGTTTGATGTAGATCTATCATCGGACCTTCATTGCATAGGTTCGTCCTCGAAGCTATGCAATGAAAAGCAAGGTCGAGAGATTGGTTCATGAGTTGATATCAAAGAACCTAGAGACTTGTAGATGTAGTTCACTAGTGTCAATGAAAATTTCACGAACTGTGAATGCAGTCCTGTGTGTGCTACATTTTAATACTCAGCTACCTAGGCGTTTTTATTGTGAGAGTTGGCTTTTGCTTGACAAGGTTGCAAGAGTGATGCATGTGCATAGATATAAATAATAAAAGAGTACCTAATGCAAGTGCCTGAAAAGAGCAAATGCTTCACATAAAGGAATAGTATGTTGTGCAAGAAAAGCATAGAGCAAGACTATCTAAGTGATGGGTCGTACCTTGGGCCAATGTTACCACCGCCAAAGTCCTCCCATCCACCTATGTATCTGGATGGCTCTCAGGACCTTTAAGACACTTGTAGAAGAAAACTCTAATTTCTCCACACAAAAATTAGAACATAACATATATTTGCACAAATTAAAAGCATAAACCTTATTAAACCAAATAAAATAAACAAGAGAGAGAGATAGAATAGAGTAGAAGTCACCATTGACATAAGAGTGGGTTGAATCTCCCTTCGATAAAGTGTGGCCCTTGTACCACTCTCCCATATTTATATGTATTAGAAAAAGTGCTTGCTTTTTAAAAAGAGAATTCTAAAAACAAAGCACAAGTAAGTGCTTTTGAGTTTCTAAGCATACAAGCTCTACAAAAATATAGCAAGCATTAATATAAAGTCTTGGGCCTACCAAAAGTATAAAATACTATTTGGTATGTATAAAGGTATGAGGCCTTAACCTTACAAAAATATAGATGCCTAAATATGAAACATAAAAGGTGTTCGCATGTCTTCCAAAATATCTCATAGTGGTCTAACACACGTTCCACTCGCGAGATCAACACATAATCTACCACTTAATCATTACCTTCATCGAAAAATAATATTAGTCAATGCACATAACTGATTAAACGCATTAATCGTGACCATATCATATCAGCCCACACAGCTGATTAAACACATTAATCTTAGTAACCATCATACCAGCGCATTCAGCTTGATTAACACATTAATCCTGGTAGATGAAATAAATAAAAGGCATATCCAAAATAAAATATTGGGCATCCCCATATAGGTTATGACTAGCATTCCCTCTTGCTCAAGTTGTACAATTGACCTTGATTGCATAGATGGTATGAGTGGATGAGATTTTTGTAAGAATGAAAAATTCTTTTTGTAAGGTGTTTGACATAGTGTTGTTAGTACGTGTAGTGTTGGTCTCATAGTCAATGATGGACTTGGGTCTAAGATGTTGTTGTAATTTTAGCATATGCATATTTTCTTGTGCTTAATTTGTCCTTTTATTTTTATTTATTTATTTATAGAAGCATATAAGGCGAAACTTAATTTTTAGTAGGTTTAGGCATACCTGGATAAAAAATACCTTTATGTTCAGAATTACCCTCTTGCTTAAGAGAAAAGCTGTCGTCCTCATGGTGGTTGACTCGTGAAAAATAACAACCCTTGATGAAATCTAAAAAAGTAAATGTTGATAAAACCTTTGAAATTCTCCTCTTGGTTGATGCTCAAAAGGCCTTTCTCTTTATTTGTAAGCTTTTGAGAAAGAAGAGTCGAAGAAGCCCAAAATATGAAAATTCTTAATGCCCAAAGTGTCCTTGAATCTTTGATTTAATCTGGTTCCCGCTTAGTGAAAAATAAAGTTTGCTGTCCTACTTGATGCCAATAAGAAAATAGAGTTTTGAAGCCGAGTCTAATCAATAAAGAAAATAACTCATTGATATTGAATAAACTAATTTGTAAATTGTTGATTAGCAAGAAACCCGAGTGATTCAAAATCCGATGAAGCCCAAAGATCGATGTAGCAACCAAGAAATACGTTAAAGTGCATGAGATTTGTTGAGAAATTCTACTTGGAAGATTTTTTATTTTAAACTTGAGTAAGGGGGTTGGAAGAGCTTGGTTGGGAGATCGAGACGAGCTTTGACACGCTTCATCGTTTTGGTAAACAATGGACGTAACATTGCAATTCAAATTCATTTGAGTTTACATTAAGATTTCATTGCAAAAAGGAGATGCCATCAAATTTTTCATAAAAAGCACATATGCATGGAACTTGGGGTTAGTTTTGGATGCTCAAGGATGCAAATTGATGTGGTGCATGCTTTTGAATGGTTCCGAGGCATTGCCAATGCAAAGGGAAGGAGTGGATAGTAAGTGGAGACAATTTTGACAATTTTTTGCTGTAGTATAAAATCCTATTTCAATTCGGAAGGGTTGGGGCTGTTTTCAAGTGGTTTACATAGCCTTATTTTACTCCTCAAGGACTACAATTGGAGCCCTCAAGTGCTTCATTTCTGACACTGTTTGCATCTCCAATCAGCAACTCTCACCGCCGCAAGGCAAAAGTGGTGCCCAGTCAAAAACAACAAATTAAATTTGAGATTTGAGCATGTGGGTGCGTTGTACATGCCATTAGCTTCCTGACAAACCAAAGAGCTCTTAATTTCAGCACTAGTGACTTGGTCAAATGGCAATAGTTGATTGGTCAAAAGGGGTTAAAACAAAGGAACGTTGTCGGTCAAACTTGGTCAAAGTGTTGACATGGATGTGTAGTGCTTGCTTTAAGCATTCTATCAAGCTAAAGATTTTCAAAATCGGATTTTGATTGATCAAGATTTGGTCACTTTTGATTTGTGGTTGATTTTTAGAAAAAAGAGTCAAAACATAGAATAGTACAGGGTTGACCAAATAGTACAAGTCAAAGGCAACTACATACATCATTAGAGCATTCAGTCACCTCTCTATAGAGCCCAAGAACACGCAATTTGGAGTTTGAGAACCCATCCAACCAAAAATCTAGGGTAATTCCTAGAAAGCCACGAGTGATTATGGTAGTGACGAAGAGGATTTTAGGGTTATAGCACCAACACTGACAATGGCTATAACATGGACTCGGACAATGGGATTTACACCAATGAAGAAGAAGGTTGCATGGAGAATTATACCTTCAATGAGGGGAGTCATAACCTTGAAGATTCCACATACATAGGGGGTGACGCGGAAGAGGTGGTCTATGCTTATGATTCTTAAGGATATTGGGATGGTGTGGATTTTGGTGGCAATGCATATGCTTATGATGACTGTGATGCCTATGCCTGTGAATGACCCCGTGATGCCTCCTATGCCTTTGATGATTGTGATGCCTATGACTACAATGTTCATAGTAGTCATGATTCTTCTTATGAGGGCATGTATGGCAATGAGGATTGGGTCAATGGCAATGAGGATTGGGTCAACGACAATGAGGATCGGGTCTATGAAAGTGAAGAAGAGTTTCAACTTGGCACCTGTGAGGGTATTAATGCATGCGACCTTGTGGACGATGAATTTGATGAGAATGATCATGAAGAGGACTATGAGAATTTGGCTACAATGCCAACAAGAAGCAATGCAATGTTGATGCCTAATGATAGTGGAGAATTGAGCATTTTGATGATCTCTATACAAAATTCTTTTGCTAGAAGGGACTAAAGGTTTTAAGCCATGATTGACAAACCACAGGCCTATGAACCCTTTGCTAGCATTACTCATGTAAATGCAACATTTATCTCTCGAGCTGATCAGGATAAATATTCTATGCTTGGAAAGGGGAACTTACCTCCATGTTCAATGCAACAAGGTGGAACTTATGTGTTTGATGTGCCTATGCATCAAAGTGGTGCATATGAGACAAGTGTTTTGGGGATGCTGATGCAATAAGGCGGGGAAAACGTATTTCGTATGCCTATGCATTGACACGGATATAAATTTTATAGGAAAATAGAGTTTAAAGAAACTTTGCAAGAATTGATTAAATCAAATAACTCCAAATTTCACATGCTCAACATATTCAATAATTGAGTGAAACACAAATAGTACTTAGCTCACAAAGCACGACTCCAAGATTGGGTGCAATCATGCCCTCTCATGTGTGTGGACTATCCCCTATACATGAGTATTACGGATTACTTTATTCCAATTTAGGTAATAGCCTCCAAAAATACAAAAAAGTGCTTTTCTTGCACGACATTCTCTTATGCTCAAAATAGAGTGCCCATAAATTGAGGCTAGGATTTAAAGCATGTTACGCTTTACAAAATATTAAAGTTCAAGTCTATGCTTGATAAACTAAGGCTTTCCAAATAAATCAAAATGTGCACAAGCTAGCACATGTATATATAAAGCTTGTTTACAAAAATGGTGTGCCAACAAGTAATAAATTTGTGCAATTTCTCCTCAATCTTCGGAATCCTCTTCACCTATAAAATAACCAACAATAAATTGGCGAAACAAATATTCCATAAGTATACAAACCATTATCACACACATGTTTACCAGGCGTAAGTAACCCAGGAATCACCCTTCTAAACAAACCAACTGAAACAAACATTGGAGGCCCCAAACATACGTCAATATCCACCAAACGTATTAATATTTATAATGGCATCACCCACCATGATATTAACATAATTTGGCTTGATGCAAAGATAATCCAAGCGTCCTCGAATTATCTAAGAGGGTAGATTAATATTTTTAAAAGGACTTAAAATAAACTCCCATAACATTCCCTCTTGCTTGAGTTTGCAATTGCCCTCAATTGCCGGTTTGTTGAAAAGAACAGAGGATCTTAGGAAAAGCACGAAAATATTTCTCAGGTACCCATCTTGCATCTTCACGAGGATGATTTTGGAAAGTCACTAAATATTTACTATATTGATTTCCAATTCGAGTTGATGTAATCTGATGATCAATGATAGTGTTTGGAAGTAAAACTTCTTCCTCACCCTCAGTAAGAGGTGGTTCTTCATACACTAGATGAGTGGCAAGTGACTCGTTGAAAGGTTTTAACAAGCTAACATGAAACGAGTTATGAATCTGCCAATGAGAAGGTAATTCGAGTTTATATGCAACATCATTAATTTTGTGAATCACCTTAAAAGGTTGATAAAATCGTGGGGCAAGCTTAACAACTGGGAATTTGTCAACACTCTTAAGTCAATGCTTTTCAATTCTCAAAAGGACATAATCTCCAATTTCAAAAGATATCGCTTTACATTTACGGTTTGCTTTCTTAACATATTTTTCTTGAGCATGAGCAATAGAATGTTTTACATCATTCAAAATGCTACTAAAATCGATAGTGAATCGATTAGCAGCTTCAATTTTGTGGGAAAGTCTAGTTGTCGAAATAGGCAAAGTTTTCCAAGGGTAGTCACGGTCCTTGGAGCTATAAGGTAAATACCATCATATCTAGGCCTCAAGCAAGTCAGGGATTCTATATAATTTTTAAATAGACTTTCCCTCCTATAATGAAGGAGAAAAGGGAGCAGACAGTGGAGGATTGTCTACTCTATCTCATATTTTTATTTTATTTTATGTTCAATCTTGCCAATTTAATTCAATTCTATGGTTAAATCTTTGATGTATTTATGAGTTTTGATTAATTCTTCAAAAAGTATTTGAGGTCCCGTGTAAGTCGCTTTGTAATTTTGGTCATCCGAGCAGTTTTTTAGCACTTCATGTAAATCTATTAATTATTTTCTGCTTTAATGCACTTTTAACGATGTAATCAAGGGGACCAAGCTAAGTGTAATGCTGGCATCAAAGAGATGTACATTACTTAGCCTAGGACACACATATGTGCAGTTTAGACTAGTTGCTTGGGGACTTAGTAAGGTCAACCGCCCAAGTCTAGGTGCTTGGGGACTTAGTAAGTTATATAAAAGATAACTTCTCTAATGAGAATGGACACTTCCCTTGTATGAGATTAAGAGCTTAGCTTATCCCTTAGTCATTTGAGTTTGACTTAACACACACACACACACACACTCTCTCTTCCATCTATGTGTGTGTGTGGGTGTGAAATTTTCCTTGAAGTTTTTAACTTTGAGAGTTGGGATAACCAAATCACTAAAAATAGGATGCATAACAGTTGTTTGGAAGTTTCATAGGAAGAGGGAGGATTACTAGGGGAAAACCGCGAGAAGGCCATAACCACCTATCCCAACTATGTTTGTGGGAATAAGACAATGCTACCCGACCCACTAAATCTATGGCGTAAAAATAGGGATGAAAAGCAATTTTTGTGAATTGTTACTAATATGCTTTCTTTATTGTAAACTACCCTCCGAGGAGTCTTGCATCGTAGCGTCCGCATAGTCCGTTTCCGATGCAGAATCTTCCGATGAGGAAGTTACCAACGGAGGTATAGGTGTTCCTTTTGTGCTATTATTACATGACAACCTATTGCGCTAATGAAATGGTCTTTTGCATTGCTTATATGTGCACTAAACGTCTAGCCTATTTTTTTGTTTTACAAAATACCGCTACCTTGAAATTTCTCACCACCAGATTGCGTACAATCCAAGGGCTGTGAAGCTGCCATGTGGGTGCATGAAAGGGCGTAGATTTAGACTTGCTCACCTGAAAAAGATATAACACCGTAGATTTGAAGTGAGATCGAAGGGCGAGGAGGTCTTTACTGCTTGGTTATGTATTGCCCTCATTCTCATTCTTCGTTTTAGGGTTTCGCGTGCAGAGAGGAACGGCTCGTCTGAAGTTCTCGCTATGGTAAGTCCATTTTTGTGCTTCTTTGTTCTATTGATGCCGCACAAGCATGTTAGGGTTTCTGAAGACGTATCTTCTCTCCTGTGAAGCTCGATGTGGTGTCTTTACTGACAACCCGTAGGTCTCTACTGCTGTAGAACCTGGACTTCCCTTGGTTTTTCCCAAGGTTTTCTACTGTAGAACCTGGACTGCCCCCTCAGTTCAATCCCTAGGTTTTCCACTGTAGAACCTGGACTTCCCCCTCAAACCCAACCCTAGGTTTTAAGGGTAGAACCTGGCCTGCCCCTCTGATCAAAACCTAGATTTCCGAGAGTTACCTTTTGCTCTGTGCTGACCAGGCGTCCCCTGCTCTGCCTCCGAGATTCTTCAATGAAATTTAGGGGTTTAATTTTTGTGCAATTCTGTTATCAGTGGTGGTGATCCATACTCCTAAATGCTTTGTCAAACCCTGAATCATGACGTGTTCTTTCCCATGGAAAGATCTTTCATCTGAACCAGCTGATTGAGATTTTCGAAGGTTTTTTTAAGAAGTTTCTCTGATCAGTAACATTTCAGCGGGAATAGTTTTCTTCCGCAAGCATAGCTGATGGCTGATTTGCTTTAAAGTCTCTCTTTCTGGTTTTCTCTCTTTTTGTTAATGCTTGGAATCATTTATTTGAACTCGTACTTATGACTCGAGCATTTTGACGTGAACAGGCATACTCATCTGAGCGCAGGGGCAGGTATGTTTATTTCCTCTTCTTTCTAGTTGTCTGCTTTTGTTTACCATGGCTGCTGAGTTCAGCCAAAATGAGTGTATTTTTTTAGATGCATGTGTCCTTTAGATTACGTTCTGGATTATGTGACCAGCAGTAAAAACATTCAGGCGTCTCATCCCCGGTCAATCTGCCTGTTACCTTGAAGTCTGCCAGGATTATCACTATCTCATGGATTCTTTTTATCCTAGATACGTAGATGCTTCTGCAGTGCTCTGTTATTTCTAGGAAAGAGTGTGTGTCGGGTATTGAATTGTAGATGCTTCTGCAGTGCTCTGTTATTTCTGTATTGAATTGTTCAGTATTCACATTAGCACTGGTCAGCCCAAGCAGTTTTAAGGCTAGGTTGTTTGATGTATTTGGCTGCAATATTTGCCCTCTCAACTTTCGTACTGAACACTGCATTATAAGTCTGCCTTCTCTGTTTGTATATTAAGTCACTCACGTCATTTGTGGTTGATCAGTCTGGATGGTTATCATGTGAACAAAGTTTTACACTCAAAGAATAAGGGCACTCGTGTGTGTTTCTGGCTGCAACATTTGCCCTCTCAATGCTAGTATGAACACTGTATTATAAGTCTGCCTTCTGTAGTCTTAAATAATGTGTCTCAGGTCCTTTGTGGTTGGAGTGCTATGATTACAACTAAATTCCTCGGTCTGGATGACTTATCATGTGAAGAAGTTTTACACCCATAGAATATGAGCACTCCCGGGTAGCGCGCAGTTTTACTTACAGTTAAAGCTTATTACATACACTCCTTCTGTGGGTGTGTACTGTTCTAAGTACAATAAAATTCCTCGGTGTTGATGCCTTTTGTGTGAAGACATTTTACACTCATAGAATATGAGCACTATCTTTTATACTTCCGTTATTGATTCATGTTGGGTGTTCAAGATGTTAACCTCCAGGTTGAATAATTGTAGTGTTTCCATTCTCCAGTACTATGATTAAAAAAATTCCAAGTCCAGTGCTGTGAAAAAAAATCATATTCGATGGAAATGGCATAAAGATTTAACATTCACAGAATATGAGCAGCAGCTCCATGTAGTGGTTTTTTGATCTCCTTGATTTTGAATGTGGATTAAGGGGCTAAACTCCATGTCTAGTTTGCTGAGTATGGTGGGCCAAATTTGCACGGATAGGGTATGTCTTTTGCGTACTTTTGAGTTGTGGCTTGCAGTTGCAGTCTTTGTTGTTCTGGACAAGATGATTATGTGTACGTAGGGTCTTTATTGGGAAGTAAAGGTCTTGTCTCTGGTGAAATGATGAATATTGAGCTTACATTTTGTATGCTGGTGAGTTTCCAGTCTTTGGATGCTTCAAATAAGATGATTAGTTGTATGCACTGTTGTATCACAGGTACGATTACAGTCCTTCACCACCAAAATACAGGTCTTATTCCAGATCAAGGTCTCACAGTCCAGCCAGGTGAATATCACTTCCTTGAAGGAAAGCGTACAGCAACATTTGTGAGGTGGTTATTTGAATGTAATTGCCTTGTGCAAGGCTGGTAAGCTATGTGATGAAGACTATTTATGCAGCCTGTGCTTTTTGCAGGCACTACAGTGATGATGATAATTCTCACAACCCTGGTAATAATTTGTATATTACTGGCTTATCTTCCCGTGTGACAGAGAGGGACCTTGAAGATCATTGTGCTACTGAAGGAAAGGTTGTGGCCTTCCTCACAGTTTTGCAATCTTGCTCATTGTTATGGTGTAAGGTGTTTTGTGACTAATAAAGTGAACATGGTGTACCTGAAGTGAAAGTAGCTGCGAAATAATGGCCTTATTTTCAATGTCAATTTGTTTTTGGCAGGTGATTGAGTGTCATTTGGTGGTAGATCCAAGAACCAAAGAGTCTCGTGGGTTTGGATTCGTGACCATGGGCTCGGTAGAAAGTGCGGAGGGGTGTATTAAGCATCTGAACAAGTCTGTTTTGGAGGGTCGCGTAATAACTGTTGAGAAGGTATGATGAGCTTTGATATAATCCGGTTTTGGTCTTACTGAGGGCATCCAAGAAAGCACTTTGTCCAGCCTGCTATTCATGCATAATCTTAAATTTTAAGTCCTTTTCGCAAAAAGCTGGAGATTGTTGAAGTAGTCTATGGTTGCATACTGGTTTCTCCCCTGTTTTTGTTCATATGTTCTGTGCAAGTGCCTTGAGGAGGGGAAGGATCACTAAAAGACACTGTTAGGGTCTTATTCTGATAGTTTGTATGGTTTTGATTATCCATACTCAGCGCGACTTTTGACTATCCATATGCAAAGAGCGACTACCTGGACAGCAACGTAGCTGTACAGTCAGCATCAACATTCACAACTAGTCCAAGCTGTGATCAATCTGACAACTTAACATATCGACTTTTAAGCACCGACATGGCATTTGTGCATGCTTTGCAAGTTCCGACATCTGTCTGTCACCAACTTACTTGCTTTGTACTTAGTACTGTATTCAGCATTCAACCCAGCAGCAAGTAAAACCAAAGGTTGATTTGGTCTCTTTTGCTTTCATGTTGGGCTTGACCACATGTATTAACCTTCACTGCATTTTCACCACTCCATAAGCTAGTGTATTGTGCAGCTTTGTGAATGGACGTTCTGTGTTGGCTAAGTTAAAAGCATTGCTTTGCATCTGTGCTGGTGTTCTCTCTAGGATTAGACTCTTTTCACAGCAGGTGGCTATGGTAGTTCAGCAGCTCTTTGCTGGTGCTTTTTTTAAATGAAATCGTTCCTTGCTTAAATGAATCCGTGGGGTGACAGGCTAAACGGAAGCGAGCGAGAACTCCCACACCTGGAAAATACCTTGGTGTAAGGACTACAAGAGGTTCATGTAAGTGTGGTTTAATCACATTCGCATAGGCACACTCTTTTCTTTGCAATTGTTTTTTGCTAATGGGTGTATGTTCTTTACACAGCTTCTTATGATTATGAAAGAGGCCGAGGATATGATGGAAGACGATCTCCCCAGTATTCCCCATATCGTACTTCGAGAGAGTACTCCCCAGAGTATTCCCCTTACAGAGGTGGGGGCAGATATAGAGAGAAGTCTCCTTACAGAAGTGGGAGCAGGTACAGGGACAGGTCTCGTTCCCCTCAGTATTCTCCTTACAGGTATGGGAGTAGGTACAGAGACAGGTCTCCATCTCCTCAATACTCTCCTTACAGAAGTGGTAGCAGGCACAGAGGAAGGTCTCCGTCGCCTTTAGACTCTTACAGAAGTGGGAGGAGGTACAGGTCTCCTACACCTCCTTCGCCACCACGTAGGTATGGAAGTTCAAGGGGGCGTAGCCCTCGTAGGTCCAGGTCCAGATCCAGATCGGTCTCTCCCTACGATTACAGGTGAAAGGCCCCCCTAACAGTACTGACTTTCATTAAGAACTATTAAAGTTGCTTCCTGAACTAAGAGGGCATTAAGGCTGTGTATAGATAAAATCAAAAAACAGTTGTCGATAGTTAATTCATTTGAAGGTTTTGTACAGAATCAAACTAGGAAAGACGGGAGTCTGTCTTTCAATGTCTTTGTTATCCAAACTCAATTTTGTTAATGATTTCTCTGCTTCTAGTCACTTGGGGATGGCATTGTTATCTTTTTATACATGTATGTGCAGTCTAATTGTGGGTTGGAAGGGTTCAGCCTGGCCACATCTCTTACTGCTGCACTTAACAAGTTCTGAAGTTTATTTCAGACCTCACCCCCGAGAGGGGTGTTTGCTAAGCTTTGCTGGATATGATTGTGATCAATTGACATCCAAGCCTCATAGAAGGTGGGAAATGTGTTAGTCGTCTTTTTTTCTTGATCTAACCTTTTCCTGTATGGCTGAATTTGCTGTCGTTTTGGAACCGTTGAATCAGAGTGGGAAAAATCTAGTTTTGAAGGGTCACCCCAAGTCCTACCCTAGCAAGAACGTGTTGCTTCCACTACCCCCAAGTCCTACCCTAACAAGAACGTGTTGCTTCCACTACTGGTCCACGGTAGTATTCTTCCACATGGGAATCTGTGGCCACTGTGGTTCTCCCTTCGTTAAATTATTCCCTTTTCCTTGTAGCTTCGTACTTGACGATGCTATAGTTTCATAGTCCTTGATGATGTTAGACCTATTCCGTCATAATTTATCATCACCATTGCATTGTCTTGTTTGCAACTGTGACCTCCTCATCCTTGCTTAACTACCTTGCTCTTTTTTCCTTGTAGCTTCATAGTTCTTGATGATATAAGACCTATTCCTAGTGCAAGGGTTGTAGCATCGGCCATGTTTAGTTAGTTGTCAACCCTTAGTGGAATGTTAATTATTATAACATTTTTTATGTGCCATTCAACATTAAACTCCACCAATCAACATTCATCCACATTGTGAAAAGTTGTGCTCTGGGTGGCCCACTGTGCACCAGTCACTTGCACAAACACACGTATTTGCAGACATACGCACACCAGTCACTTGCACAAACATATGTATATGCAGTCGTACGTACATTAAACTCCACCAATCAACATCCCATAGAGTCAATGACATCCCATGGATTGTGTAGAGCGTCACTTGCACACACACATGGACATGGACATGCACTTGCATACACGTGTGTTAGTGAAGTGCTAAAATACCACCGGTTCTCAATCGATAAAACTAAGAACAAATTATGAAGCTAATGTCGCCCGTGAACTGAAAAATATAGAAAGTTGCCTATGATAACAAAACATATTACTAAGCGTTCTTCTGAGGTTATGGACTGGTGGTAGGTACCACATCTATGTATGTGCTTGTCATGTGTACGTGTGCAGGTGTGCACACATTTGGATGTATTTGTTGACTCTACGTGTATGTGCAAGTGATTGTGCATGTGTCGATCTTGTGTTAATGTGCACATGTGGATGTGTATATATGTGCGTGTGTCCAGTGTGCGTGCCAACCTTGTATACACACAAGCATGTGCGAGTGTGTGCCTTTGTGTGTCTTTTGAGTGCACATTTATGTATTATAGCCTTATTGAAGGCGGCTTTCATTGAAACTGTGTATCAACTTTGTGTGCACATGTGGCTGTGTGCACCCGTGAAATTACATATATGCATGCAGTAGCATTGTCTATATACATGTGTATGTGTGCACTTATCTATATGCATGTGTATGTGTGCACATACACACGAGTGCATCTATGTGCCTATGTATGGATGCTGATGGATATATACGTGCACGTGCAATGTGCGCTTCTGCATGCATTCGTGTGCATTGAAGTGTGGATGTGCATGTATTTACATGTGTTGTGCATGCGTGCAAGTATGTGTATGTGCATCATATGCATGTGTGCATGCACATGTATGGGTGTGCACATATGTGATTGGGTGTGCCTATTTTATGTACACGTATGAGTGTGTGCATGTGCTTATATATACACGTGTATCTCTGTGTGCATTTGCGAGTGGGTGTGTATCATTGTGCTTGTATGTACGTGCATGTGTACATTGTGTCCATGCATGTGCACATGCACTTGTGTGCATGCATGTGCACGTGTACATGTGCATGCTCGAGTGTGTATACACGTGTATGTGTTATGCGTGTGCAAGAAATGTGTTGTATGCGAGTGCAAGTGTGCATACAATGATGCATATTGCATGTTTGTGATTACGTATGTGTTGATTCTATATGCATGTGCAAGTGTCTTGATTCTGTGTGTGTGTGTGCACGAGTGGAAATGTATTGAGTATGTGTGCATGTGTTGATTCTATATGCATGTGCAAGTGTCTTGATTCTGTGTGTTTGTGTATGCACGAGTGGAAATGTATGAGTATGTGTGCATATGTGTTGAGTGTGTGCACACCAACTCTGTGTGAGCATGTGGTGTGCACCTTTGTGTCAATAGTATGTACGCGTATATGTTTGTGTGAGTACACCCTCATCTATGAAAGTCTTAATGCAGGTGGCTCATGTTACTCACATTGAGATTGTGTCTACTCTATGTACATGCGTATGATTGTGTGTTGACAATCACATGTGCATGCACCGTGTATTCTTATGTGTGTGCACTTATGTATATGCATGTGTATGTTTGTGTGCATATATGCAAGAGTGTGTACGTCTATGTGCTTTGTAAATGCACATAGTATGTACATGTATGTGTATATGTGTACATGTGCATGCATATGTGCATGTGTATGTGTGCATTCACTTGAATGTGTATGTACATGTGTTTATGTATGTATATGTGTTGTGTATGTTACGTGTGTGCCAATGAGTGCAAAACGTGCGAGTGTGTTTGTCATGTGCACGTGTAGGGGTGTGCACGCACATGCATGTGACGAATCACCTAGTTGTCATCCTCTTATGAGGGTGATTGGGTGTGTTGATTTTGTGTGCATGCATGTGACTATGTGTGACTTTGTGTACATGTGTAGTCGTGTGCACGTTTGTAAGTGTACAACTATGTGCATGTATACTTGTATGGGTTTGTGTGTGTGCATTTACGTGTGAAAACGTACGAGTGTGTATGTGCATCATGTGGGTGTGTGCATGCATGCTTATGTGTTAACCACTCTGGTTAACATGATCTTTCACATGGCTATTACACTACTTTTGTAATCGCGCAATGCGCTAATTGTCATTAAGACATGGGATGACCGAGCTTACGGCATGTGTAACGCCGATCATGGAGATTTGATGTACATAGAGCTAGTAAAACTAGGAAGACTAGGTTGGGGCCCCCACTTGTAAATTGGGCAGCCGTTACATTGTAAATATGAACTCATGTATATAAGGCATTTTATGAAATATGAAAAGGGACAATTCCCGTTGAGTTTGCCTTCTCTTTTTCTTTTCTCTCGTTTGAGATTATGGTATTGTTGTTGCTTGCTTGCTTTGATTGTTGGTGTATGTGAATAGGAATGGTAGTGCTCTCCCTTTTCTTCTCTTCTACCTTCTCATTGCTATCTACCATGTCCCATTTGCATACGATTAGCATGAGGTAGAGGTTGAGCTCTCCATGGCTTCTTCCCTCTTGCTCACTACCTAGCGTCGGATCTCTTCTTGAGTGACATAAGGAGAGTGTGAAGTGAGCCCCTAGCAGCTTCACATCGAGGAGTTAACCCTCATAGGATTGGCCACATGCTATTCAGGATGCTATTCAGGATTGGCCACATGCTATTCACTGGATTCGACCATGTCTCTTCTACCTTCTCATTGCTATCTACCATGTCCCATTTGCATACGATTAGCATGAGGTAGAGGTTGAGCTCTCCATGGCTTCTTCCCTCTTGCTCACTACCTAGCATCAGATCTCTTCTTGGGTGACACAAGGAGAGTGTGGAGTCAGCCCCTAGCGGCTTCACATTGAGGAGTTAACCCTCATAGGATTAGCCACATGCTATTCACCGGATCGACCCTTGCATGCATCTTTCTCTTCTCTTTTCTCTTGTATATGCAAGGTAGTATGTTATTCCTTAACATCTTTGGCGCCATTGTCGGGAAGGGCATTTGGCTTAGGGTCCTCCACTCAATTCATTTGCTAGAGTATTTGATTTAGCCCGATTGGAGTGCAAATCCACAGGTGGGTTGATTAAAACCTTGTTTTGTGTTGTTTTTGATGATGATTACCTGGAGCTTTGGTTGTTAATCGAGCATTGGAGCATTCGAGTCTTCACGGAGAGCAAGAAGAGCAAGTGAGTGCCCTTACCTTACTCTTAATATTCAAGCAAATCTTAATTTTTTGTGTTTTTCTTTATGTTTGCATTCGAGTTTAATCTTCAAATTAATTATAATTTGTTAGCTTAAATCATGCCGTATAGGCATCAATAAGTAGCTAGAGACTAGCTCTAGCTCCTTGTTGAAGCAAAACCACCAAAAATCACTGGGAAGGAACCTGAATCAGCTGGTGAGGGAAGAAAAAAACTGAACGCCCATTCTCTCTTGTCCTAGTGAACATCCGTTATTGCTCTTTTGGAAGAGAACGCCCGTGGTTTACTTGCCATGCCTGTTCCATTCTGCACCTAACCTTGAACGCCTGTTCTTTCTCATCGGAAGCGAATGTCAATGGTTTACTTGCCACACCCGTTCCATTCCGGACCAAATTTCGAACGCATGTTCTCTTCTGATCTAAAGCGAATGACCATTCCATCGTCCACCTCTGAAGTGCACGTCCGTTCCTTCTCCCTTGAGAAGCAAATGTCCGTTCCCTTCACATTTTGAAAGCGTACGTCCGTTCTCTCCCAAAGCGTATGACCGTTCCATAATTTTTTTTTTCTCAGAGGGGTTTATTACTACAGTTCCATATTTCCATGCACCTATGATTGGGTAGACTGGTGCAAAATAACCCTCTTCGACGAAGGAAACTCTCAGGGAACTCTTTCACTGATAAGATCGGACCCATCGATCAATACTGAGTGGAGTCAAGCGGTGCTTGTGTTTGACAGTACCAGTGAAAGTGAAGACCACCCAAGCATGGGACAAGGAACACTAGACCTCGAAATCAGAGAGCCAGAACTTCAGTGTATGGATGGACCATCTTTCCAAGAGCAAGCTCCTACCTCTCCCACACACTCATAGAGAAGTTTTGCTTCAAGGCTACACAATTTCATCCTGGTAAATACACAGTTAAAAGAACCTCAACCTAGGGTAAGAGGCATGGACCAACCCCAAGAGAGCAAGCCTACTCCGTCTTTAGACCCTAGAGCAAAGGGAGGACAAAGCGAAAGCCAATAGACTCAAACAGAACCACATGTCTAGAGAACCGTACCTATTTCGGGTATAACTAATCAATTTAGGGCACCCAGGGAGGACGACCGGCACAAAGTCCAGTGCCGGGTCTACTATCTCAGGGACCAGGAACGTCGCACATCAAGCTGAAAGGATCTACCCAGGCAGCGTGGTTCGCCTGTATATCAGCAGTATCCACAGCAATGAGTCTATCCTGGGTGTGTACCACATGGGACCAAAAGGGGTACACTTAAACCCACCAATTAGACATGGTCCACCCATGGTATATTATCCTTTTGGCCTTGCTCCTCCACCAACCATTCCTCAAACTACACCTGTGTAGGGCTCACGCCAGAAATGATGAGATTAGCCATGGAAATAGGGAGGCTGCTGGTATCACACCTCCAACTCTAGTGCAACCCACACTTGCACCTAGGATAGAGCAGAATAAACGCACAAATATCTTAAAACTTATTACGAAATTTGATGGGACTGGAGACCCGATCCCACATTTAGAGATGTTTAATCAAATTTGCGATGCTTTCAGCCATGTCGAAGATCAAGTCAAGGTGAGTGCCTTTGGCCTTATCCCTGATGGTAAAGCAAGACGATGGTTTTGGTCCTTGAAGACTGAGGATAAGGCCACCTTTAAGACCTTGAAAGAGGCCTTCAAGGTAGGATATTCTCTCCAAGGTACCAAGTGGAGCCTCGTTGAGCAGCTACATAATGTAAAGCAAAAGGAGGGAGAGACCATTAGAGACTATATCAACAGAGTTAGATATCTCTATTCTCGCTGTAGTGCTTCTCTGATAAAAGGCTAATAGGTAGATTTCTAGAGGGTCTTGATGATGTGTTCTGACACAACTCATTGTATGCCTTGGCCCATACCTCTTTCGAGTAATGCTGCAGGAGTGCTATAGATTTTGAGGATAATTTCAAGGGGACTTGTTCTTCCCAAGAACTCCACGAAGGTACATCAGAATCTTCTTTCAAGACCACCAGTACAAAGCTTGATGGTGGCAAAAGTAAGGAGTCCACATCGGGATAGAATGTCGAGCAATTGGCCATTGCTCTAATGCAGCAAATGACCAAACAATGGAGAACCGACCAAAGTAACTAGGGAGGCCAACCTCATCTTCATCCTAGGAGGGAACTTGTATAGTGCCCTGCATGTCAAGCTAACCGTACGAGAATGGAGTGTCCACACCTTAGACCCCGTCCAAGCCTGTACTGTACATATTGTGTCAAATGGGGTAATCATGAGGTCTCCAGCTACTACCATAAAAAAGCTGCCTTAGTAAGAGCCCTAGCGTCGCCCATAAACCCTAGGCAACCGCTGGCCTTGCCAGCACACCTGCGCATCATAACGCACCTTAACCTGGCCAAGGAGTGGCCCAAAGAGGAATCTTAAGGGTACCTGAGATGCCCTTACCACCTCCAGTTCTTCCACCTCAGCCCTCGCTGCCACCAAGAGTTGCACCAGTTCATCAGCTAACCCTAACATAACTCTTCAAAGATGGGAACGAGGGGGAAATTTGAGAAGCTCCTATCTATGAAACCCAAGAGCCTACAAGCCCACCCTCACAAACCTTCAGTCATTATGTTATGGATGGAGATCAAATTTACCCTATGTACTTAGCAGCCCTAGCACCATGGGCCATAAATACGAATCAAATGACAAAACGACCACCCATACAGTTCTACGGTTGTGTGAAACCTCACCGAGTGGCTGAGTGCCCCAACAGGAAGGGGGATGGCGAGTACCTCTGCACAGGTGTTCGTGCCTTGACCCCATTGTGTGTTGGGTGCGGCATTGCTCATCTATATAAAGATTGTCCACTAAGACCAGGAATGACTGGAAAGGCTCATGAAGCTAATCCTAGCACCAGCTTTAACTTGTTGAGTGTTAGAGATGAAGGATCAAGAAGCGAGTGGAAGAGAGCATGAACTTGAACACCAAAGTGGTGGGTGTGAATCAAGAAGTGAGGGCACACCACAACCCTCAAGAATATATTAGGATAGACACTTGGGTGGAACCGGTTCGGAGTGAACCGTGTTCACACTGTAACTGTAACATAAAGTGTACATGAGGCGGCACAGGGCCTTAACCCCAACAACCTCCCACCTGAAGGAAATGTGCCTCAAGGGAAAAAAAAAATCAAAAATTACAGCAAGTACATATAAAATGTACAAGGCCAAAACATGAGACATGGCCTATCCAACACCCATCAGTGCCCTGCAATGTGCAAACCGTGCTACTGGCAAGTTCTTGGTGAAAAGATCCGCAGTGTTATCATCAGTATGGATCTTGACAAGTTCTAACAACTTGTCATCCAATACTTCACGAATAAAATGGTACTTAACATCAATGTGCTTGGTCTTCTGATGAAAGACCGGATTCTTTGCCAACATAATAGCACTCTGGCTATCACAATGCAAAGAAGGAATATCCCCTGAAAAACCCAAGTCTCCCACCACACGTGAAAGCCATATGGCCTCCTTGCAAGCCTCAGTGGGGCTGCAATATGCTCTGCCTCCGTGGTAGACACTGCTGTGCATCTCTGCAACCTGGATATCCATGAAATAGCACCACCTGTGAAAGTAAACACGTAGCCCGTGGTGGACTTACGGTTGTCTGCATGCCCTGCATAATCTGAATCTGTGTATCCATGCAGTTCTGCATCTTGCTTGCCAAAGCATATGCACACATCTTGAGACCGTTTAAGGTATCTCAATATACCCTTAATTGCCTCCCAATGCCTCTTACCGGGGTTAGCCATATACCTACTGACCACTCCCACTGCAAAAGCAATATCTGGTCTAGTAGCAACCATAGCATACATCAGACTGCCACATGCAGAAGCATAAGGAACCTTGGCCATCTGAGCCCTTTCATCATCTGACTGAGGGCTGTCCTCTTGGCTGAGTTTCAAATATGGTGGCAAGGGTGTGCTCAAAGCCTTCTCCTTCTCCATATTGAACCTCTCCAGGACTTTGCCAATGTACTCTTTTTGTGAAAGATAGAGTAAACCCTTTGACCTGTTCCTCACAATCCGCATACCAAGAATGTGATTTGCATCACCAAGATCCTTCATGTCGAAGGTTTTGTGCAGTCCTGATTTCAATGCATTCATATCAATAGATGACTTCCCAGCAATAAGCATATCATCCACATAAAGAATGAGTATAAGAAGACTACCATCTCTTGCCTTCTTAGTGTAGAGACAATGATCATGATCAGACCGTCTGAATCCTTGTGCTTTCATGAAAGCATCAAACTTGTGATACCACTCTCTGGGTGCCTGCTTGAGCCCATAAAGACTCTTTTGCAATTTGCATACAAGTCTCTCTTTCCCCTTGACTTGATACCCCTCTGGTTGCTGCATATAAATATCCTCGTGAAGGTCGCCATGAAGGAAAGCCGTCTTCACGTCCATCTGGACAAGATCCATGTCCTGACAAGCAACCAAAGCTAAAACAGTCCTCAATGTAGTCATCTTGACTACCGGAGAAAAGATTTCATCAAAATCAACTCCCTTTTCTTGCTTGAACCCCTTTGCAACTAATCTTGCTTTGTACTTGGGCTTAGCATCCCCTGGAGTGATCTTCAACCTATAAACCCACTTGCATGGTAGGACTTTCTGTCCTGCAGGCAACTGCACTAGATTCCATGTCTGATTCTTCTCAAGAGATTGCATCTCTGAAACCATGGCTTTCTGCCAATTCTTTGCGTCCTCCCTTTTCATGGCTTCTTTAAAGCACGAGGGTTCACCACAATCTGTCACCATGATGTAATCATCAAGTGTATTCACTCCTGGAACAAACCTGTCAGGCATCCGGGACACCCTGGTGCTCCGCCTAACCAAAACATCTCGATTAGGTGGCTGATTTGCTTGCTGTTCCTGCATATTTTGGGGCTGTACAGCCTGCTCTGGAAGCACATCTTGCTGAATTTCAGGCTGCATTTGTGGCTCTTCCTGTGGAGGATAATATGGGGCTTTAAAAGCCGGATGTGGCTGCTGATTTTGACCATTTTGGACAGCATTTTGATTGGCATTTTGTGGCTGTCCTAGAGGTCCTTCCTCCTCAAAAATGACTCTTCTCACTCCAATGGTATTGATAGGCTATTTTTGCATCCTTTCTTCTCGAAAAATCACATCATTGCTCCTCACAATCTTGTGAGATTCAGGGTCCCACAACCTGTAACCCATCTCTCCATTGTCACCATACCCAAGAAAGATACACTTGCGTGACTTTGGGTCTAATTTGCTACGTATTTCCCTTCTGACATGCATAAAGGCCTCGCAGCCAAACACCCTGAGATATTTGTAAGAGGGTGGCTTTCCTGACCACACCTCCTCAGGCACCTTCAAATCCAAGGCCCTGTTGGGTGACCTATTGATGAGATGTACTGCTGTCTTAACAGCTTCTGCCCAAAAACCATGGGTCAATCCTGCTTGTGAGAGCATGCTAAGAGTCCTCTCCTGAATGGTCCTATTTGCCCTTTCAGCCACGCCATTTTGTGGAGGATTGTAGGGAGCGGGCAACTCCCTCTTTATCCCCTTCTCCTCACAAAATGTAGTAAATTCCCTTGAGAGGTATTCCCCTCCATTATCAGACCTGAGGCATTTAAGCTTCTTTCTTGTCTGATTCTCAACAAGTGCCAACCAAGTCTTGAAGACTTTGAACACATCACTCTTATGCTTAATGGGATAGACCCATATTTTCCTGGATGCATCATCAATAAAAGTGACAAAATAATTGGCACCGCCCAAAGAAAGGTTGGGCATTTCACACACATCTGTATGTACCAAAGTTAGGACTTCCTGCCTAACATTTCCAGCCTTTTTATGGGCTGATTGCTTATGTTTGCCATAAATACAATGATCACATGCTGAAAAATCAGAAAAATTAAGTCTCGGCAAGTAACCCAAAGAAGACAATACTTTCATTCCTTTCTGGCTCATATGGCCCAACCGGCTATGCCACAATGAAGTGTTTGGTTGCTCGGTCACATGGATTACATTAGCATCAACACCCTCAACATACAATGGATACAAGGTGCCTGATTTGCAGCCCTTGGCCACAACCATATTTCCTTTAAGCACCTTCCACATGGAATGACCAAATTGGGTGAGATACCCTGCATCATCAAGTTGCCCAGTGGATATCAAGCTCTTCTTGAGCTGTGGCACATGTCTCACATTGTGCAAGACAAATTCAGAACCATTTGGGAATTTTAGATGCACATCCCCAATGCCAACAATGTCACAGGTAGAATCATTCCCAAGTTTCACGCATCCTCTTTTTCCTGCATCATACGAAGCAAACCACTGCTCATGAGGAGTAACATGATAGGATGCACCTGAGTCCAATAGCCAATCGTGTGCATACGAGCCATCATTGGCCACAAGAAAAGAACTATCACCAGAGGAGGCAACAAGTATGACATCGTCATTATCTTCATCACTGCTAATCACTGCATTGAGCTCCTCAATTTTAGCCTTGCCCTTGGTGTCTTTAGCATCTCTTTTAGCATCTTTGTCCTCTTCTTTTCCTTCCTTATCCTTGCATTTGTTTTTCAGCTGAAAACAGTCCTTTTTGATATGCCCCTTTTTATGACAATAGTGGCATTCAAGGTCCTTCCTAGGACGTGACTTACTGCGAGATTTCCCTTTATGACTTTCCCCTCTATTTTGCTGCCTACCTCTGCCCACAGCCAATGCACTTGCATTCTTATTTTCACTGCTATTCTTACGCCTTACCTCTTCCTGCAGAAGAGCGCTCTCCACATCTTGGCATGACAATCCTGTGAAGGCAGGGGCTGAATTGCTTATGGCTGTAGCAAAAGTATCCCAACTGTCAAGGAGGGTACTCAAGAGGAAAATGGCCTTCACCTCATCATCAAAATTCATTTTCTGATTTGTGAGTTGGCTGAATATAGAGTGAAACTCATTGAGGTGAAGTGAGAGGGCTGTCCCCTCTTTCATGCTTAGTTTCATGAGCCTCTTCAACCAAAACACTTTACTAGCTGCACTCTGACTCTCGAAAAGGGACTCAAGTTTTTGCCATATGCTGTAAGCGGTGGCTTCATTCTCTACATTGAAGTAGATCTTCTTAGAGATGGTCAAAAGAATGGTACTCTTGGCCTTCTCATCCATGGTTTCCCACTGAAAGTCACTCACCTCATCTGGCTTGACCCCTTTATACTTGATCGCATATTTTGATCTTTCTGGACCAACACATTGTATATTTGCTTCTTCCAATAGGAGAAATTTGCATTCCCCTCCAACTTCTCGATGTTCCAATAGTTGCCTTCGTTGCTTGAAGACATGATGATAAGCCCAAATAGAAGCAAATAAATACACCTAAGGCACAGAGAGCCTCAAAGTCACGTGCTGTGACTAAATGCAATGTTGTCCACTCTCCAAAACTGTCAAAAAACAGTTTAAAAAAAAAAACAACGCTCTAAAAGTGCCCAAATCTCTTCCAAAATTGTGCCTGCACTTGTACAAAACTGTCACAAAGGTTTCCGAGCCTTGACAAGTGACCAAATGTCACTCTAGAATGAGAAATACAGTTCTGTAATTAGTTTCCAGCAAGCAATAAATGCTCCAAATGTCACTCTAGCGGAATGATCAAGTGACACAACAATCCCAGATTGTTTAGCAGGTGTTTGGGCAAACTCTCCCACCTCAAATAGGCATATGAACACTGTCACAAGGCATTAAAATACCTAAACTCAGAACTGAACTGAGTTTTCACACTCTCCAAGAGTGTACAAATGCGCTGTCCACAGCAAGGAGCATTTACCCAAATTTCTGCCCAATGTGACCAAATCACGGGTTGGCCCATCCTTGGAAATGCCTGCTCACGCTCATCCTTGAGCCATCTTGAAGGCATATTGGAGCAATGGCCACAGTGCGTGTTGCGTATGCCTTTCTTGTTGTGCTATTCATGGGCTGTGCAATGGTGGAATCGGCTGTGAACACAACTAGGTGCACCGAGTTGTTGCAAACGCTGCTGCCTTGCTTGCCTTACGTGCAGGATAGCACCAACGTCCCCACAAAATCCTGTTGCTCCAGTCTCCTTATGATGTGCACCTCAATGATGAACAGTGACAGCAGCACGATCAACAACAGACGCAGTGGAACAGCTCAAAAACGAGGGCGGCATCTCCACGAACAGGCATATGCTCAGGCGGCCTTCACAGCAGAAAACGACAGTTCCACAGCCCGCAGCAGCACCATGACCATGTCTAGAGCTAGGCAGCAGTATGAAGGAGAAGGGCGACCTCCATGAGCAACAGCAACAGCCTAAGCTCGAGCTTGAGCAACAAGGGAGGAGAAGGAGCAGGAGCAGCAGCGTGATCTTTTCTAGAAGCCGCAGCTCTGATACCAGTTGAAGGATCAAGAAGCGAGTGGAAGAGAGCATGAACTTGAACACCAAAGTGGTGGGTGTGAATCAAGAAGTGAGGGCACACCACAACCCTCAAGAATATATTAGGATAGACACTTGGGTGGAACCGGTTCGGAGTGAACCGTGTTCACACTGTAACTGTAACATAAAGTGTACATGAGGCGGCACAGGGCCTTAACCCCAACAAGAGATGGTTTCATCCGAGCAGGCCCGCTTAACGCTATCATAAGACTGCAAAACCGACAGAGGGCCGCATCACATGCTGCTGCAAAGGCATTGACTTCACAAGCCCAAGGCTAAGCAAGAGCCCCCGAACAAGCACGTGTGACTTGGCGTTCACGAAATAAAGCCACAAAGATTGGCAAGGGTGAGAGCCGAGTAGTTATCAAAGTGGTTCGGAAGACGGCACAATAACTCACCCTTTGACCTCTTCATCTGAAGAAGATGAATTGCTACATGCTGTAGCCCGAGCTAGAGAACCCATTGACACCCGCCAATTGCCAAGGAAGCTCACAGAGTATCCTAACCCCATTGAGGAAAAGGAGAGACTCCTCACAGCCCAAGAGTTGGTGACCTGCTGAGGAAGCTCATGTGTATTCCAAGAGAGATTCAAGACCCACCACCCTCACTTAGACAAATAGAAGCAACAGCTTCTACTCGAGCAGCTACCCCCCTAGCAGGGAGACAGGGTGGCCGACTATCTTAGGAACCAAGGAGATGACCATTTTAGGGGAACAAGCGTATAAATCCCTATTCCTATCGCTTCCACACAAAAGAGCTTAAGATGAAGCCAAACTAACCTTCCTCACACGAAGCAACCTCGGTTCCTGAGACATTTCCTCTCTTCTCAGGTCCAAATCCCTGTCTTGGCACTTTGCTCCAAAGTACCCCAAGCTTATGGAACGACCTGAAGGATTGGATGGAAGGAAACCTCAGAGTAGGCATCTACGAAACCATGGAGCTTGCTGATAGTTCTAATGACTATGAGGAAGAAGAATCCTGTATACCTCTTAAGGTAACTAGAACTCCTACTGTCCGAGTAGTGAACAAATTAGGACAGTACTTCGAAGGTGATGAACTCAATGTAGCTTTGCCGATAACCTTCGATGGCCACCAAGTGATAGCAATCTTGGATGGTGGAGCAAGTGTAAGCATTGTTACAAAGCAATGCTGGGAAAAATGGGGAGCACCCTCCTTGGATGACACTACTCTATTGGTTAAACTCGTCGATGGAGCTACAGCTAGACCCATTGGTCTACTAAGGGATCTTAAAATTAAGATCCTGGGAAGAACCACCTACAGCCACACTTTTGTGGTGATGAATTTTGGACGTCAGCCAGTTTCATATGATTGCATCCTTGGTAGACCATTTATGAGAGAATTAAAAATGATTCATGATTGGTATACTGACCACATATACATTCAGAGAAAAGATCTTACATTCAAGATCAATCTACGCACGTGGAAGGTACACCCCATGAGCGGTAGATCATTCGCATAGGACTTAGTCACAACCATGCGATCCACAACACTCCATCTGTGTCAAATGTGCCACAAGACAGTTGCGGATGAAAAGGAGAGCGAGGGATGTGCACCACTTCCAGAGCCTGAGGACTATAAGGACTGGATGCATATCCTTGCTACCCTGGACATTCTACCTAGAAGAACTGATACAAGGTTTGCCCCACGACAGATGGGCATGTGGCAAACGGTCAGGAGATCATATCTCTATACATGCTCAGTTTAGCATACCTGCCTAATGTAGCCACCCCCAAGAGATTGAACGAGCTATTAAAACAAGACCATTAGGAGTTACAGCTCCCATAAAACGCACAAGCCTGAGGGATTCCCTGGGCCAGAAAGGTATGTCTTCCCAGAGATGACTCGAATACTCATTGGCTGAAATATGTGGGAGTTGTGGATGCACATGATCATTTTAATGAAATATGGAAAAAGGAGTTTGCCAATAGCTCTCTTTTGGTCCACTCCACCATCCCATAGCCACCAGAACCCGCTGGACCTAAACCAATCCCCGACAAGCTTTGTTGCTCCACGCGCAAAGCACGAAACAAGAAGCTAGCACTTGCGAAAAAGGAAGCCAAAAGGTTAGTTGACGAAGAAAGTGCTAAAGCTGAAGAAACTAGACAGGTGCCTAAGCATTTTAAGACTTTCCAAATGGCCGATCGATTGGTCCAATATGATTCGGCTCAGAGGTTTGATAGGGGGCAACTTGGGACTTCATATGATGGTCCAGCCAAGGTCAAGAAAATAAACTTGGGACTTCATATGATGGTCCAGCCAAGGTCAAGAAAATAAACTTGGCAGGCCCCGACGAAGATTCGAGGCCGGTATTTATTATAGAAGACCTTTCAAACGAAGAAGAGACAGAGCTCATCACCTTATTTGGCTGAGTTCCAAGATAGCTTCACGTGGAAGTACACAAACATGAAAGGTGTACCCCTAGAAGCAGTGTAGCATACCATTCCCATCTAGGTCCATCAAACAACGAGCTTACCCAATGAACCCAAAGTACTCCAAGATGGTCCGCAAAGAGATCGAAAGACTCATTGATGCCGGATTCATCTATGAAATCGAGCATACGGAGTGGGTATCACCTATCGTGATAGTGCCCAACTTAAGAACGATAAAGTCAAAGTGTGCATTGACCTCAAAAAGGTTAATGCCGCCACTATTAGGGATCACTATCCCCTACCTTTCATAGAACATGTGCTCGAGCGAATAGCAGGAAAGGAAGCCTACAACTTCCTCGACGGATTCTCCGGTTATAATCCAGTGCTGATTGATCCAAAAGACCAGCACAAAAACAACATTTGCCACCGAGTGGGGCACCTATGTATACCGAGTCATGCCCTTTGGGCTGACCAATGCCCCCAGAACCTTCCAATGTCTTATGTGCATGGTTTACAAGGAATAGCTTTGAAAATTCCTTGAAGTCTTCATGGATGACCTCTGTGTCAATTATTCCTGGAAGGAGCACCTTGCAGGCTTGCACAATGTGTTAGAAAGGTGCAAGCTATACCGCATCTCATTGAACCCACTAAAATGCTAATTTTGGGTTCGACATGGAGTGATCTTGGGACATATATCGTCTGTAGGCAGGGAATCTCGACCGATGAGACAGCAAAGTGCGGCTCATCTTCTTGGAGCTTCCACCACCCACAAATTTCAAGGGAGTCCAGTGCTTTATGGGACACATCGGCTACTATCGGCGATTTATTTTTATGTACGCTGACATCACTCGGCCTCTTTATGGACTTCTCATTGTCTTTGAGTGGACTCAAGAATGCCAACGGGGGCTTACACCACACTCAAAAAAGCCCTGGCAGGTGCTCCAACTCTTAGATCCCCAAATTGGGATATCATCTTTCACGTTCACATCAATGCCTCAGCCTTTGCTATTGGATGTGTGTTGGCCCAACTAGGAGCACATAAGATGGATTTTCCCATCAATTTTGGTAGCCACCACCAACTCAATGAAGCTGAGAGGAACTACACCACGACTGAGAGAGAGGGACTAGCCATGGTTTACACTAAGAAGTTTTGCCATTATCTTTTGGCAACCAAGTTTGTATTCTTCGTAGACCATTAAGCCCTCTTGTAAATAGGTTCTGTATGATAGGTAGAATCACACGGTGGCTGCTTATTTTGCTTGAGTTTGACTTCACCGTTTACGGTGAGAAAAGGCTCTTAGCATGTCCTTGTAGACCACATGTCAAGGATCCCCAATGGCGAACTGCTAGTGGGAGTAGATGATGATGTCACCTTATTCCAACTCTGTTTGATTCATGAGTGGGGAGGTGGCTCACTTTTTGGCCACCAACGGCTTACCTGTTGACTCCCTCCTCAACAAAGACCGCACCCGCCGCTTGATCAAAAAAGCTGCCTCCTACCAACTCATTGCAGGTCAACTATATAAACAGGGAAAAGATATAATCCTTTGACGCTGTGTTCGGGAAGACGAGTATGTCTTTCTCCTGGAACAGGGTCACTTTGCTTGTGTGGGGGGCACTTTGCAGCAGATATCACTACTCATAAAGTCCTCATGGCTGGGTTATGGTGGCCCACTTTAATGTGGCTGACACGTTGCTGAGTACATCAAATGATGTGATAAGTCCCAGCGTACTCCCATTCCACATTTCAAGGACCATATGCCCCTGAACCATATAGTGTCCTTACAACCACAAGCATAGATTTCATCAGACTTATTAGTTCAGCGTTGATGAGAGATCATTGATTCTCATTAAGAAAATCTGGATTAAGAAAAAAGGGTTTTATGGAACCAATCTCGAACCGAGAATTCTACTTGCATAGACTCTTTGTTTTCTTTTAAAGGACTGTTTTATGCTAGAATGCTAGAGGAAGCATTTGGTATGTGTTTAATTAAGGTGAGACTCGTTGCAACAGCAAGCAGTAGACATCGCTCGCGACAAAACCTGCCGAGGTCTTGACCAGCCTCGGTATGGTTAAAATGGTGCACTTCCATTACGATGGGTGAGGATTGACGAAGCGGTCCCTGAGTGAAGTGCTAGGACACCTAAGTAGGATCCTAAAGGGTTTTGACTAGGTGATGCACGGGCTCGCGGTTGCTAGGACACCCATGCGTACATCGAGGAAGATACGGATGAGCTGAAAGAATGACTTTTGTGAATGGAATTTTGATATTGGATCTCGTTGGCTGACCAACTGGTGGTCAACAAACGGAGAGTCCGGATGATATATTTTGTAAAACAATGAACTCAATATTTTGGAGGATTATGATCAGTAATACTATGATTCCATTGAAAGATTGTTTTTGAGGACAGCCGAATCTATTAAAATGGAAATTTCATATTGGGTAAGTGGTATGACTACCTTGAATTTTGCTTGAAACGCCGTCTAGGGGGCCTGTGAACTCTTTTCCTCAGTACTTGGGCAAAACAGAACCAAATTTTTATAAAGAAATCCCAGCAATAGAGTGGTTAAGTGGTTGGCTAACCCATGGGTCGGTTGGGGTTAAACTGGATCGGGGGATTCTTACGATAGAAATAGTTAGGATAAAGTTACGTTAGTTAGAATAAGTCCTAGGAAGGCCCTTGTTTTGTGGGAGGGAATCTGTGCCGCCTCGCTAAAGGATGAAAAAAGTGGTGATTCTATGGACCAAGTGCAAGTCTCTTCCTTGATCTAACCATGTGACTTTCAGGTTCGATCGGATCCGTTTGGTTAGTTAAGGCTTTGACTCGATAGATCAATTCTCCCGTTAGATGATTTTCTTGGTGGAATCGCCCATGCCTTCCGGGTGAGGGAAGTTTTTTTGGGTTCGATTCCAGAGGAGCCGCTAGGCTAGTCTCTTGTCCGGACATCCATGGTGGGCGAGGCCCTGAGTGTGGATCATGGCCCACGTGAGAGACTGACGCTGCTTCCGCCGCCAGCACCCTCGGAGGGGGCATTGCGGAGGGGGCGGGGGTCTCACAATGTTGGCCATGGAGTAGAAGAACTGGTAACCAGTCGGTCCTTTAAGAGTTCATTTTACTTGAGCAAAGCTTGGTTAGTATCTTGCAGCTTCCGAACATCAACCAACAGTTCTTCTTATTCTTTTCTGGGTACTCCAGGCATCAGCATCTGTGGGTTTTCTGTGGCTAGCTCCACATCTATTTTTACCTTTAAAAGTTTTGCTTGGAGTTTGGTAATTTCCTCTTTAAATTCCCTTAGCTCCAACTTCCATTGCAATCTTGTTTTCTGGGTTTGCTTCACCTTTTTGGCCAATTGCCGTGCTTCTTTTATTTATACTTGTAGAGCTGCCTTGTAATTTTCCCAGTTTCCGGGCCCTTCTTTTCTCAGCTAATTTTCATTTTCTATGCATCTCTACATCTCTAGTTCCAATGCATTCAACTCATTAATGGCATCCACTTCAAACTTTGTGCTTCTTTCAAATTTTTGCTTCTACTCCTCTGCCTAGTCTTTTGCTATGTCTCTCTTGTGATTGTAGCTCTTAATATGTCTGCATATTTCTTTGTGTGTGTGGCTTCCTGCAACTCCTACTACAACACTTTGTTCCTCTCAGATAACTTTCTTGCTTCTTTTTCCCAATGCTCTGCTTTCTAGGAGGTGTCCTTTAGCACATGCATTAGACTGTGGTCTTCACTTTCTACTTGTTTCTCCCTTATGAAAGTGCTGGTCTTGGAAGATTCATGACCCATTGGCTGTTGTTGTTGTTGTTGCTGCTGCTGCAGTTGTAGTTGCTCCCCATCTCCCTCATCATTGTCGTCCAAGTCATGGATTACTTGTTGGGGTTTGCAAGACAACCGCTTATGGATTTCTACTAGAGCTTATAGCAGCAGCAGCTGATCCCACTTTGTTTATTATGGCCTTTGTTGTGTTGATTATCGCTGCTTTTGTATCTAGTAGAAGGCACAAGACTTCCTCTTCATCTTGAGCTTTTAGGGCTTGTATTTTAGACTGGGCGACTGCCAAGGTTGTTGTGCTGTCCAGCACTTCATCCTTCAACCCCTAGATTTCGTCAACCCAGAATTTTCCTGGCTTCCTTGCCTCTTCCAATTCTCCTCGCAACCTTTCTATTTGTGCTTGGAGCAATTGCCTCTCGCTAATGAGAGTCTTGATTTTTTCCTCACTTAGATCTTTTTGGTCTACTAGGGCCCTTTTAGCCATGACCACCTTCTTTTGCAACTCCTTGTTTAGTTGTGCCATGGGCTGTAATTTGCATTCCAACTCCTTGGTTTTTGCTATGGCACTCATCAACATTCCATACTATTTATGGTTTAGTGCACTCAATTGATTAATTGCACTCCGAGCCTTTGTTTCATATCCCTCCATTAAAGAAAGAGTTTGAGAGAGAATTTTCTGGGTCATGGTCATTAGTAGCTGTTGGGTGGGAAGTTCCGCCTCTAGTTTTTCAAGTAGCTTGTCTTTGTGGCTTGGACCTTCTTGTGCCTTCTGCGCTAGTGCTACCACCCAAGGCTGCAATTCCGCTGGTATGATTAGTTTTGTTCTTGCGGGCATCTTCCCTTTTTGGGCTACTGCTTCTTTCTTTTTCTGTTGTTCCCCTTCTTTCCTCTTTTTCTCTTCTTCCTCCTTTTTCTTTTCCTCTTCTTCAGATTTCTTTTTTCTCTCAATTTCTGTAGTGGCTTCCTGTTTCTTTTTCTCTTCCAGTTCCCTTTTTCTTTCTTCCTATGTCCTCTTTTTCTTGGCCTCACGCAACGTTTCTTCATCCACCATATTCTTTCTCTTTTTGTTGGCTTTCTGGGCGAGCGATCTTTTGCCATTCTTCCTCGTCATCCACATCATCATCAAATGAATTGGAGGCTACTTTGGTGGCCCTCAAGGATCATGTGGCTTCTCTGTTTTACTGCTTATTAGATATATCTTCTGTCCTTCGATCCATTGATCTTGCAGCTTAGGCTATTGCCCTCAGGTGTGCATGTACCACAGTGGGCTGTTTTTCTTTAGCCCAAGTGGCTGCTCTCTTGGCCAGATTTTCGTTGGAAATTGCAGCACAATTTATCTTCTCTCCTGCCTTCACTACTCTGAGTAGTCTCTGTAATTCTTGTTGGACATGTCCTCCGGCTGCCCAAGTGGCTGCTCTCTTGGCCAGATTTTCGTTGGAAATTGCAGCACAATTTATCTTCTCTCCTGCCTTCACTACTCTGAGTAGTCTCTGTAATTCTTGTTGGACATGTCCTCCGGCTTCCCCATGAACATGATGTTCTGCAGGAAGAAGATAAATTGTTCCCATCGGGTTTCGTTTGTCACATCTTTTACTAGTACATGTTGCATGTTTTGGGGATTTCTTCATCCAATCTTGGCTTCAAGTTGGTGTCGAGATCTCCTTCCAAGGGTAATCCCAGCACATGGTGCATTGTATTTTCTGAGATCTTTATCGGTTCCGTCCTCTCCACGTGCACGGTATTGGTTTCGAAAAATTGATTGATCAATCTTCCCCCATCCTCTAAGTCCTACAGCTCCTCCCATTGTCGGTCGAGAAATTTTTCAAACCCGCACCTCCTTACCCACTCCTAATGCTCCTTCTTCCTCATGTCCGGGATGAACATGGGATGTAGAGGCTTTTCTTTGATTTTTTATTATCGGGCCTGAGTGTCCTGTTGATCTTTGGCATGGTGCTATTTTTTTGAAAAAGGCTGCAAATGGGTGAAGGTGTGTCGAGCAACAGAGCAGAATGTGAATGTGAGCATTTCTGTTCTCTTTTGTGATGTTTTCTCCTTTTAGATTCCTTTTTCAGGTGTTTTTGGCTTCTTTATTTTTATTTTGATCTAATCCTCGATTTACATCATGCCTACCGCCTTGGTTTAATGCCATTAAAGCATCTTTGTCATTTTTCCTTCTTGCCGTTGTTGCGAGTGGATTTTTAATGATGTCGTGAGTTGTACCCTTCATGTGATTGCTTATGTGGCCTTTTGTACTGTTGACGTGGCATGGGCAATGCATGCTTGGTTACGTGCTTTTTTGTTGTCCGAGCTTTGATAGGTTGCAACAACCAATGCTTTAGCGGTCTGGCCACCCTTCTGCAGCTTTGTGATTTTTTGCATCTTCCGCATCCACCTCTACTGGTGAGATTATGCCACAACATATGCTCTGGACCGGCTCCTGATCTTCTGCTTCTTTTTTTGGTGGAACTTCCACTAGGCAGCCTTTGTATTTCCTCATCCTGAAGCCATTGACTGCTTTTGGAAAGGGTGTGCCATCCAAGTTTTCTAAGGTGAAAGCATTTTGGCTGACGGAGTCTTTCAATATGAATGGTCCTATTCACTCGATCTTGAATTTTTTGGGATGAGGTCCCAACTTGGCAGCATTGTAGAGACTAACACAAGGTCCCCTTTTACAAAAATTCTGTGCTTGAGATGCCTATCAGTCCAAGCCTTTCTTCTTCGTTGCATTATCTCCGCTTTTAAAGAGTTGATTTACGTCTCTTCCTCTAAGGCTAGGAGTTCCTGTATTCAATGCTCCTGGGATTCTTCCATTGGAAGCTTCTCCTGAATGGCCACTCTCAGACTAGGAACCACATACTCCATTGGCATGACTGCTTCCAAACCATAGAGCAGTTTGAATGGTGTTTTCCCAATCATGACCTTGAATGATGTCCGGAATGCCCATAGGGCAGCATCTAGCTTCTAGTCCCAATCAGTTTTCTTGGTATTTATGATTTTCTTTAGAATCTTGGTTAGCACTTTGTTGGTGGATTTTGCTTGGCCATTGCATTGTGGGTAGTAAGGTGAGGACTTCTTGTGATTGATCAGGTTTCCGTCAATCCCTTCATCACCTTGTTCATGAAATGTGTCCCCTGATCACTGATTATTTCCACTGGGGCAACCCATGCCTAGCAATGATGTCCTTGAAGAGGAACTTCACCACTTCTTCTGTGGAGTTGCTTTTCATAGCCTTAGCTTTCAGCCACGGTGAAATAATATGTTGCTACAATGATGTATTCACATCTGTTGCCTTTTGTGGGTGGTTTGATTGGTCGCACAAAATCCAATACCCACTTCATGAATGGTGACAATGGTAATATGGGTGTAATGGGCAACCTATTGGAATCTCTGGGGGTTGACCCATTTGTTGACAAACATCACAATTTTTTGCTTCTATGTTGGCATCTCTCATAATAGTCGGCCACCACCACAAGCTTGCTTACAAAATTTTTCGGGTTGTTATTTCACCGCCCATGTGTCCTTCGGTGATGCTGCAGTGTGCTTCTCTTAACACTGCTTGTCACATCTGCATAGAATCCGGTCTATGCTTCTTTTATAGAGTTGCCCAGCAACCATAGTTAAATTTTTGCTCCTTAGGACAATTCTCTTTTTCTTGTTTGCAGTATATCCTTTTGGAAAAGACCCATCTTCTAAAAACTACATCATATCATAATTCTAGTTCTCTTCCACTCCGGTTGAGGCTACTGTGAACAAGTTGCTATATGGGAGTTGGTCTTCCACACCCTCCAAAGTAGGTTCTCTAAAATCTAGTCTAGACAAAAAGTCTGCCACCACATTTTCTTTTTCGAGTGTGTGCTGAATGGTGAACTCAAATTCTTGAAGTAGAAGCAACGATCTTGCCATTTTCCCCACCAGGAAGGCTTTGTTCACCAGATAGATGAGAGCTTGGTGATCCACATGGAATACAAATTTGTTTCCCAGAAGATAGTGTGGGGACTTGTTCACAATGAAGATCATGGAGAGAGCCTCCTGCTCTGTTGTATTGTAGTTTTTTTCCACTCTTGTGAGAGCTTTGTTCCGGATTCATCATTACCGTTGCAAATGATACCATGTTCTTTAGCCAATGGAATGCCTTCCGATATTTTAGGCTCTATTCATATTTGGCATCCTTTTTGTCAGTGCATATAATGGATAAGCCACATGTGCTAAGTATTTCAAAAACCTTGAATGCCACTTCACCTTGCCCAAGAATCTTTCAAGTTGCTTTATGTTCTAGGGAGTGGACATTTTAGATATGGCCTCTACCTTAGCTTGATCTATGGCCAATATTTGGGATGATATGATGTGTCTTGACAGTGTTCCAGACTTTATTACAAAGGCATATTTGGCTGGATTCAATTTTAGCCTTGTATCTCTACATCTCTGTAAACATAACCTTAGATGATAGCTGTGTTTAGCTTTATCTCCGGACACACTGAAATCATCCACAAAAGCTTTCATGAAATCTGTTAGGTAGTCATAGAAGATTTCCTGCACCATTCTTTGGAAGGTGGTAGGTGCATTTTTAAAGCCAAACATCATAACAGTTGCCACAAAGACACCCCACTTTATGATGAAGGCTGTTTTCTCCCTGTCTTCTGAGGCAATCTTGACTTGGTTGTACCCGTTGAAACCATCTAAAAATGAGTACATATCCTTTCTGGCTACTTTATGCAGCAAGGAGTCGATAAATGGAAGCGGAAAGGAATTTGAGTTTGTTGCTGCATTATTCTGATCTTTATATTCCTTTTGGTTACTACCACAATGGGAGATATCCATGTGGATTTTTCTACTGGTATAATGAAACCCACCCTCAATGGTCTATCAATTTCTTCTTTAAACTGCTTTGCATAGTTTGGGTTCCTCTTTCAATATCTTTGCTGTCTGACAGGAATGGCTTCCTCTTTTAGGTTGATGCTGTGGTGGAAAAATTTAGGGTCAATGCCTTCTATGTCTTCATAAGACCATGCGTATTCCTTCAGTAATGATACCAGCTCCTGTTTGGATTCTTCTTCCAGCTTGAGACTAATTTTCACATGCTTTTTATCTTTTTCTTCCCCTAGATTGAACTTCTGTAACTTGTCCCCGGATTGACTTTTGCAGCATTGTTTTCTTGGTTCTCCTTTTGCTTTTGCACCCATTCCCAGATTTCCTGGATCTCTTTTGCTTGCGCTAGATTCCAGGCGCACTTAATTTCTTTAGAGGCCTTCTCCTGCAAAGTTCTGATTTTTCTATTTTCCCAGAATCTGCTTTTGCATTCTTTATTTGATCATTTGTCACTTCCGTGTTTCCCTTCTTTGTTTCTACATGATGCCTTATTGCCTCCCCCACATTTATCATGTACAAGGGCACCAAATTTGTCACTTCCGTGTTTCCCTCCTTTGTTTCTACATGATGCCTTATTGCCTCCCCCACATTTATCATGTACAAGGGCACCAAATTTGGATGTTCACGGAGTATTTTGGTCTCTTCATCATTATCAAAGCCATGTTGAAAGTTTTGGCATGGACTAGCCTCTGAGCAGGTTTCACTGGTTTCTTTGCATCAATGAGATCCACATGTACCTTCCACTTTCCCCTTTTGACGGTGATTCTGTTCTTGCCCTAGTCTTTCCGTTGTCACTTCCGTGTTTCCCTCCTTTGTTTCTACATGATGCCTTATTGCCTCCCCCACATTTATCATGTACAAGGGCACCAAATTTGGATGTTCACGGAGTATTTTGGTCTCTTCATCATTATCAAAGCCATGTTGAAAGTTTTGGCATGGACTAGCCTCTGAGCAGGTTTCACTGGTTTCTTTGCATCAATGAGATCCACATGTACCTTCCACTTTCCCCTTTTGACGGTGATTCTGTTCTTGCCCTAGTCTTGTTTTACCGTTCCATGTCTCAGCCAAGGCCTTCCTAATAATACGTGGTAAGACCTAGTGTGGTTTTGTGTGGTGAGATAACTACTAAGTTGACCTTGAAGTCAACCTGTTTGATCTTCATTGAGACATTTTTGATGATTCCTTTTCGTACCACCACCCCTGTTTTGTCAGCCATTCTTAGGTTGAACTGGATGGGCTCCCACTGGAGGCCCAATCCCAATGCGGTTTCTTCAGTGACAATATTCACTCCGGAGTGACAATTTTCACTCCGGACCCTCCATCCAGCGCTGCATCATTAATGAGAACATTGTTGAGTTGAATTGTGACCTTGGCCACTTCTCATCTTTGGATGTTGGTGGTTATTTTGCTTGCATATTTCCACATTCTGGGGCTTCTTCCTCTACCGTGTGCTTCAGTTCTTTACTTAGCCCTTCAGTGCCTGCCATTAGAATTTTGGCCTTGAACCTTGGACATAAATCCAATACTTGTTTTACCCGAACCTGTCTATCCAGCAACATTGACATCACATTTCTTTGCAACGAGTCAGCATTTTTTGGTTTTCTTCCATGCATTCCTTGGTGAATTGCTTCGTGCGCTTGCTTCCACTTGCCTCCGAAAATTCTTTAGTGACTTCTCTTGAGTCATCCTCCTTTTGCTTGCCTTGCCGTCTTTCTGTTTCCTTGGCAATTTGAATTCTTACCTTCTTCTGTTGTTCCCAGTCCATAGCTGCCTTTTTGCGGCCTTTGGGTGAGCTTTGATCATCAAGCGGAGTTATTTTACCACACCCAATTCACTTGTCTTAGCCCTTGTCACTGCTAGGATGTCATGAATTTCTAACTGCGTGTCCTCTGCTTGCATCATGTTGGCACTTGGCGGATTCTCCTTGAGCTGTATCGATTCCGCTTGTCTTTCTTCATCATGCTTTTTCTTCATGGCACATTCTACTTTGGTATGTCCAAACTATTGATGACAATAGTAGCATGTGAAGTTGGTGGTTCCTTCGAAATGTCCTTAGTCTCTTCTCCCTAAAAAATTTTCGCTCGCGACCTCTATTCCCATACCTTCCCATTCCAGGGGTCTTGTTTCCACTCCCTCTATGTTGTTCACCATAGGAGCTCTATTCTTCATGTTGTATCTACAATTCCATGTACTATGGTTGTACATGTTACAAATAGAGCAAGTTGGAGGCACAATGCATTCCTCCTTGAGGTGACCTGCCTTTGCTCTTTTTCATTTCTTGTATTAGTTGCTTCATCTACTGCATCATCAGTCCTCTGGAACTTGTTGGTACCTTCTCGGATTTCTTCTTTTTGTCTTTATTTTTTGCCATTGGAGTGTCTTGCGAAGAGTTGCTCTCAAGTTCTCTTCTTCAGTGTGGTGACACTCTTCCTAGGCTTCCTTTTTTTGTCTCCTTTCCTGACTTCTTTTTTCTGTCCTTTTGGCCAACTCCACCAATTTGTAAGATTTCTCCCTCCAGCTTTTGAGGTGTAAAGGTGCAAGAACCTCCCCTTCTGTTCTTTTAATTATCCCCCTCTCTGAAATAGAAGAAAGATCTTGCTTTACCCTGTTTTGACCTAGAGAGAGAAAATGTCTAGAGAGAGATAATTCAAAATTAAAATATCTTTGGATATAAAAATCCTCCTAATGTCTAAAATGGATTCCCCTGAAATAGAAGTTCAAAATGAACTTTCCAATGTCCATTAGGAATTAATTGAAAATGGTATAAGGGATAGCCTAAGGGTCTATATTTTTAAAATTTTTTAGATTATGGTCCAATTAAGGTACCAATGGGCCAACTGGATTAATCCAAGTGTTGGGATGAGATAAATCCAAAAGAATAAAAGAAAATACCCAAAAATGAGTAAATGCTCACATAAGTTAAAGAGTTGACTGAGTACAAGGTCTATTAGTTAAAAATTATGAGATATTACTTACAAAATGAGATATTTTAGAATAATGATACATTTTTGACACCTTGGTAAAGGAAAGGGAGAATCTTGAGGTAGGTGCCTCTTTCACATGTGTGGAAGGGTTTTTAATTCAAAAAAATTATGATATTTTTTTTATCACTCCTCTCTCTTGGATCAAACCAAATAAAAAAGGGAGCCAAACTGGTCAAAATCTTGTCCAAATTGAGTCAAACTGAACCTCGAAAATTGTAGAACCCAGTTGGACTTGGTTAGTGGCCTCCCTCACCTATAAATAGAACCCAGTTGTTAGTGGCCTCCCTCACCTATAAATAGACCCTCAGTAATTTGCAATAAAATATTGGAGCTATACCATGCTAGTATTATATCAAAATAATCATATTTTTTATTATCCCTTAAATTTTTCTCTCTCTCTCTCTCTCTCTCTCTCTCTCTCTCTCTCTTGGGAGCTTGGAACACTCTCTCTCTACAACAACTCTTGGAGTGGTCAATCTCAGGATATGGGAAGTTAAAAAATGGAAGAAAGGTCCTTTTCTCAGAACTCAATCCCCTAGAATTCAACTTCAGAAGTTCCACCCCTGAACAAAGAAGTGAAATGCTATAACTATCAAGGATTTGGACATCACAGTATGGATTGCCCAACTCCTTTTGGATGAAGGTTTGCGAGGCAGCGAATTCAGGGACCAAGATTCCAGACTCCAGCTCCTTCCTTCTAGGGTAATTAGGTTCCTTTCCGTCAAAATCAGGGAAATCCTAGAGGTAGACGCTCTAACCAACCCTCAGTTTCAAACCAAAGTAATGCAAGACCTCCGCCTCAGGATAGGGGAAGTCAAAGAGAGATGTTCCCAAATCGACCGTCCACTTTCAAGGTAGTTACACTGGAAGTGATTGAAGAGGAAGAAGATGAAAGAGATTATACTCCACCTGTGAGATGAGGACATCTCGCGTTTTTAAAGTGGGGTAGGATGTAAGATTACTCCCTCTAGCTCTTGAGGTGTAAAGGTGAAAGAACCTCTCCTTTTGTTCTTGTAATTTTTTCCCTCTCTGAAATAGAAGAAAGATCTTGTTTTACCCTATTTTGACCTAGAGAGAGAAAATATCTAGAGAGAGATAATTCAAAATTGAAATATCTTTAGATATAAAAATCCTCCTAGTGTCTAAAATGGATTCCCCTGAAACAGAAGTTCAAAATGAACTTTCCAATGTGCATTAGGAATTAATTGAAAATGGTATAAGGGACCGTAGCCTAAGGGTCTACATTTTCAGAAATTTTAGATTATGGTCTAATTAAGGTACCAATGGGCCAACTGGATTAATCTAAGTATTGGGATGAGATAAATCCAAAAGAATAAAAGAAAATACCCAAAAATGAGTAAATGCTCACATAAGTTGAAGAGTTGACTGAGTACAAGATTTGTTAGTTAAAAATTATGAGATATTACTTAAAAAATAAGATATTTTAGAATAATGATGCATTTTTGACACCTTGGTAAGGAAAGGGGGACTCTTGAGATAGGAGCCTCTTTCACGTGTGTGGAAGGGTTTTTAATTCAAAAAAAATTATCATATTTTTATCTCTCCTCTCTCTTGGATCAAACTAAATCGAAAAGGGATTGGTCAAAATCTTGTCTAAATTGAGTCAAACTGAACTTGAAAAATTCTAGAACCCAGTTGGACTTGGTTAGTGGCCTCGCTCACCTATAAATAGACCCTCACTCATTTGTAATAAAATATTAGAGCTATACCATGCTAGTATTATATTAAAATAATCATATTTTTATTATCCCTTAAATTTTTCTCTCTTGGGAGCTTGGAGCTCTCTCTCTCTCTCTACAACAACTATTAGAGTTGCTCTTCTCTTCTTGGTGGACCAATTGATTGGTCGAGGGCTTCACTACAATTAGAGAATCAAGCCAAACTTAGAGGTAAAATCAAATTTTATGGTTTTTTTCAATTTTCTCAATAATTTTCTTCTTAAACCCCTCTCAAGCTTGAGAAGCTTTCTAAATGATTGTTTTAATTCAAATCAAGCTTTCCCTTAAAGTATTAATGTTTAATTAAGAGAAAGTTAATCTTTATACTTATTTATAATGCTTTCTTTAAGTAAATCTCTCTCTCTAAAAGAATAGCTATCTTTATGTGGCTAAATCCCTTGAGAAAGGATGCTTCTCAATGATAGTCTCTTAATTCAAAGCTACACTCTAGGCTTGATAAGCTAGAGATTAAGAAAATGATATTTTCATGATTTTGTGCTATTAAAATAATGGTAAATTCTTTTAGATTATGTATGCATAGTAAAAAACTACTCTAATTCATTCTAAATGAGAAATGGATTATCCTAACAAATTGGAAAAAGAGGAATGTTGAAAGTAGATCAATCTAGTGAGATAATCATAGTTATGTTTAATTTTATGGTTAAAATTATGATTTAAATTCATAGTTTGATTTTAAGCATAAAAGAGGAACTACTATCATATTTTCATTACAAGCTTTTATTCTTTTAGAAAAAAATTGAGAATTATCAGTAATAGCAACAACGAAGCTATGGAAAAATTTTCAAAAAATAATACTTATCTTATTTTTATGCATAATGCTAAAAGATGACTTCCTACCATATTTTTAGGATTGGATATCCTATGCAAAAAGAATGATTTTCATCATATTCATGGGAAATATTTTTTTATAATTATGCATAATTAATTAATTATGAGAAAAGAGTAATTTTTGGTAAATATATTTTTATGCAAAAAGAGGAATTCCCATGATATTTGAGATCCAAGTAATTAAATGGTAAAAGAGGAATTTTTGGCATAATTCAAATTATGAGTATTTTTCAAAAGTGGAATATTGAGCATTATTAATTTTCATGGGAAATATGGGTAGAATTGATTTTTGTAAATCCCATGAATCTTTTACTCAAAAAGAAGAATATTGAATATATTTTGCTTGAGAAATTTGAGAAAGAATATGAAAATATCCATCGAGAAAACTTGGATAATTCTTATTTAGAAAAGAGAATCTGGAATCCATGGGAGGATCGAGGATCCAATGAGTAAACGAAAGTTTAGAATTAATTCTCATTAATGAAGCTTAAGAAATGTAAATACATTACTTAAATGCTCTTTCTGAGTTTTTACTATTCAATTCTGATAAGGCTTATTTTTCCTTTTTAAACCTTCAACAACACTCTGATACGTAGATTCAATGGGATCAAGAAAAAAGTGCCTTTAACTAGGCCAAGCAATTGGTAGAAACTTAGAAAAGTCCTATCAATATCAAAAGTAGAAAATGGTACTAAAAGTGGATGTGATAAGATGTGATGTGGATCTGAATGAATGTGATGGGATGTAAATGGATGCAATGTGATTAGATGAGATGTGAATGTGATAAGAGAAGTTGTAAATGTGATGTGATAAGATGTGAATGTGATGTGATGAGATGTGAGTGGATGTGATAAGATGTGGATGTGATGTGATGTGATGTAAATGGATGTGGATGTGAATGAGATGTGATGTGATGTAAATAGATGTGGATGTGAATGTGATGAGATGTGATGTGATGTAAATGGATGTGGATGTGAATGTGATGAGATGTGATGTGATGTAAATGGACGTGGATGTGAATGAGATGTGATGTGATGTAAATAGATGTGGATGTGAATGTGATGAGATGTGATGTGATGTAAATGTGATGAGATGTGATGTGATGTAAATGGACGTGGATGTGAATGAGATGGATGTGGATAGGTGTCAATGTGAATGAATGAATGGATGTGGATGAATGTGATGAACTGTGAATGGATGTGGTGTGATATGGATAAATGTGGATGTGATGTAATGTGGATGGAATGAATGAGATGTGATATGGATAGATGTGGATATGATGTAATGTGGATGGAATGAATGTGATGTGATGTGGATGGATGTGAATGAGATGTAATAAGATGAGGATGATGTAACGAGATGTGAATGAATGTGGGATGTGAATGGGTGTGATAGATGTGAATGGATGTGATGAGATGTGAGTGGATGTGGTGAGATGTGAATGTGAGTGGATGTGACGAGATGTGAGTGGATGTGGTGAGATGTGAGTGGATGTGGTGAGATGTGAATGTGATGTAATGAGATGTGAATGGATGTGATGTGATATGGATCCGGTTAGATATGAATGGATGAGATATGATGTGGATAGATGAGATGTGATGTGATGTGGACTTGGGTAGATGTGAATGGATAGATGAGATGTGATGTGATGAGATGTAATATGATGTGATTGGATGAGAATGGATGAAGGATGATGGGAATACATGATATGACTGGATGTGATGAGGATAGATGTGGATAGATGTGATGAGATGTGATGAGGATAGATGTGGATAGATGTGATGAGGATAGATGTGGATAGATGTGATGAGATGTAATATGATGTGATTGGATGAGAATGGATGAAGGACGATGGGAATACATATGACTGGATGTGGAATAAGCAATGTGAATTGATGTAGAAGAATGTGGAATAACGAGAAATGATGCGGAACAATGAGGAAAGATGAGAGTTCGTTAGAAACTGTATTTATGACCTGTTTTTAAATGATTGTTTTATGTCAAGAATGTTGGGGAAGCATTTTGACCATCTTGTGAATGAGGTCATGGAGACCTAAGTGATAAAGTTGCAACAGCTGACGGAGAGTCAACGGAGGACGTCTTGCGTAGCAAGGTCGATCGAGGTCCTGACGAGCCTCAGTTCGATTTAAATGGTGAGCTTTCGATACGGTGGATGAGGGACCAAGAAAGTGGCCTATGAGTGAAGCGCTAGGTGACCTGCGAAGGAGCCTAGAGGGTGCTGACCATACGGTGCTTGGGCTCTGGGTCATCAAAGATACCCACGTGTGCGTCGAGGAAGAAAATGGAATATGGAGTTAGAGTTGTTTTCTGAACTTGGGTATGGATCTGCTTGATTGGTTTTTCTGGTCCTCAACACACGGATGAGTCCATGGCTCTTTTATATGGATCTGTTGGTTGATCTTGCTGATCTTCAATGGACAGTCCATCTGGATTTTCTTATGTGATTATATTTTCGGGTACTATGAGCTAGGAACTATTGAAAAGGCCCTTGAGTGAACAGGTGGTGAACGTTCTGGTTGCCAATGATGCCATAGGTACACCGATGAAGGAATGATTGTAAATTGGAATTAAAGGTAGATATTTTAGAGGATTATGATCAGTGATACTATGGTTTCATTAAAAGATTGTTTTAAAGACAGCTGAATCTATGAAATAGGCAATTTCATATTGGGTGTGTAAGTGGTGTGACTATCTTGAAGTTTGCTTGAAGCACCAGCTAGTGGGCCTGGGAACTCTTTTCCCTAGTACCCCAGGGCAAACATAACCAAATTCCTAAATGGATCCTATCACTACAATGGTTGGGTGGTTGGCTAACCCATGGGATTGGATGGGGTTAGACTGACTGATGGATCTCAGATAACCCTTGTTCTATGGAAAAGAATCAATGGCTGTACCTCTTGATGAGGAAAAAAGCATTGGACTCTATGATCCAAGTGCAAGTCTCTTCCTTGATCTGACCATGAGACTTACGGGTTCGGTCGGATCAGTTTGGCTAGCGAAGACCTTGACTACGTTAGAATAAAATATCCAGGAGGAATCACCTATGTGTGCTGAGCGAGGGAAATTTTTCCGGGTTCGGTTTTGGAAGAATTGAGGGATTAGTCTCTTGTCCGGATATCCATGGGCGGGGCCCCGAGTGAGAGGCTCTGCCCTGCACAAAAAGTGTTACTTCTACTGCTAGCACCCCAGAATTCATTGCATGGAGGGGGCAGGGATCTTTCAGCTAGTATCAGAGTGAATTGGCTAAAGTGGATCAACCGAGAAGCAAGAAATGTTAAAAATTTATGAAATACCAAAAAAAGATTGTAATTGTGTGGTGAAATTCATACAAATTGATATTCAGAATGAAGATTCATAAATTGAAAATTGGGTCTTCAGATGGAAGTACCGCAATTGTATGGAATCCCTTACTTGCTTGAGGCCTAATAGGATGGTATTTACATTATAGCTCCAAGGACCGTGATACCATGGGTATATCTATAGCTCTTTACTAACAATATATACCATGGGTATATCTGCAGCTCTTTACTAACAATATATATGAGTAAATCTAAGACCTTGAAGTTATAAGCAAAAATGCTATCCAGAGGATGAATTCGAATGCTGGTTGATATGATTTTTTTAAATTCTGGTTGAGAATTGATGCCAATTGATTTGGATTCTGATTAAAAGATGATGATTTTTGAATTCTGGTTGAAAGAAGATAAGTTGAACAAAGCCATAATGAGGATGAATGGGACAAATCCCAGTGATAATGATGTTATTAATTGGAAGACGATTATGACTTCAGCAATGTTAAAATTACAGCAATGTGATGAGCTATGGTGGATCAAATGCTAGAATCAAAGTCATTAACAAAGAGATTAGATAATAATTAAGACGTGATTAGTGAGAGTAAATAACTGATAGCTTAATATAGGCATGGATAATAAAAAATGAGCAAATTCTCATTAGGCCAATGCCTCAATTTATAGAGTTTACATCCAAGCATCTAATCCCACTGATTTCTCCTTGACTCACTCCACCTCTTTTGCTTGATTCTCTCCACCTCTCCCAGAATATCTCCACACCTCCTAAATCTCCTCATGCTACCCTTTATTCTCTCCCAGTAGATTCTTCTCACCTTTTCACAGGTTCTCTCACATTTACAGATTCTCTTTTATAGCCTCTAGCCAAGGGCTTGTTCGTGCACACACCCTATTCACTTGTCAAGTGAATAATCCTAGCACACACCCTATACCAAGTTTCCCTCTTACTTGATAGTCCGTGACCAGTGCCTACCAGTGCCTAGCACACCTCCCCTCAAGTGAACAATCCTAGCACACCTGGACCCTATACCAAGTTTCCCTCTTACTTGATAGTCCGCGACCAGTGCCTCAAGTCCCTAAACTCATAGTCCTTGACACACTCTCTCTCTATGTGTCCAAGGCTACTATAAGTTCCCGTGACCTTGACTAAAGTGCTCACACATACATCTACCACATGGCCTACATCATCGGTGGCTCAGAGGTGGTTTTACTTTGTTGGGGCAGGCTACATTGGGTTGTGGGGTTTCTCTCTCTCTCTCTCTCTCTCTCTCTCTCTCTCTCTCTCTCTCTCTCTCTCTCTCTCTCTGTGAGATTTTCACATGGCTCCTCACTCTTTGGAGCCTCACATCTTCTCTTGTCTTCAGTCTTCTTGTCGTGGCAGCTTCTCTTCATGCATCCATGTCTTCCTCTTCTTTCAGTCTTCTTGTTGTGGCAGCTTCTCTTCTCGTGTCCATGTCTTCCTTCAATGCTTCCTCTAGCTCTTCTTCTTGGTGTGGATCCTCCTCTTGGAAAGAGATGTTCTTCTTCTTTCATGGCTGGGGCCATGAGCGTGTCCGTCAGTTCTTGCTCCATGTGAGCAACATGTTTAAATGTTTTGTTGACAGTTCTTTTGGGCTTTTGATGTTTATCTTGTGTCATTATGCAATGCAAACCCAAATCTATGTGGGAGGTCTTACCTCTTGCCTTATTCTGGGGCAGTGTCTGATCCCATTTTACACTGATGTAATGTGCCCAATACATAATGCATATAGCATTCATTCTTATGCATATTCCTAAATGCAACTCTGGCTGTGAATAATCTTGAATTTGAGTGTGATTTGTAGGCATTAACCAAGGGTTAAATGCAAAATGATGATTACCACAAATTTATCAGCATAATTTTACCAAAAATTACATTAAATCAAGGGTAACCAATTTGTACAGAATGGTTGGAGTATCAAACCATCTTCGAATTGTAATCTGAAGTTATAGGGATCTATATCAGATACCTAATGGTTAATTTGAGCCCTCAATTGCACCAAAACATAGTGGTTAGCACTGATTAGCAAATTAATCCTCTTTTTGTGTGCAAAAAATAGAGTATGTGGGGAGCCCAAATCTGAGGCCTTAGATTTCAAATGAGCTCAAATCCTTTCAAGGCCATCAATCTGAGTATGCGGGGAGCCCAAATCTGAGGCCTTAGATTTCAAATGAGCTCAAATCCTTTCAAGGCCATCAATAGCAATTAGTCTAGTAGAGGATTAAGCCAAGAAACACAAGATTTGACCAAACATTGAATGCTTAATCTCTGTTTTACCAAAGTCACCTACAGATTTGATGAAGAGCTTGGATCTCACTGTAGACTTGATCAAATCAAACTCTGACTTCACCAGCTTGTAGAGCATGCTTGAAAACCCATGGGGCTAAGAGGAATTAGACCCATTGCAAGATCTAATTTTTTCTCAAAAAAAATGGCGCCTGCAAATCAGCAAAAATCGTGAGCTGTGGTCGGCGGTTTGCTGCGCTGATTCACTTGGCTGGAGCACCAATGAGTTAGCTAGGCTTGCCTAGAAGGGCTTACCCTAATGTTGCTCCTGGAGGGAGATCAAGCCCCTCCACTGGTTGGGGGTGTAGAGATTAGTTGAAAAAGAGGTGAAAATATTGATTTTCTACTAATCCTAATTAGCTAGGTGATTACCAAGATAATGGGCTCACAAATTGATGGATTCTAGGCTAGGCTCTGATACCATGTTAAAATTATAGCAATGTGATGAGCTATGGTGGATCAAATGCTAGAATCAATATCATTAACAAAGAGATTAGATGATAATTAAGACTTGATTAGTGAGTGATTAATTGATAACTTAATGTAGGCATGGATAATCAGAAACTAGCAAATTCTCATTAGGCCAATGCCTCAATTTATAGAGTTTACATCCAAGCATCTAATCCCACTGATTTCTCCTTGATTCACTCCACCTCTTTTGCTTGATTCTCTCCACCTCTCCCAGAATATCTCCACACCTCCTAAATCTCCTCATGCTACCCTTTATTCTCTCCCCATAGATTCTTCTCACCTTTTCAGTTCTCTCACATTTACAGATTCTCTTTTACAGCCTCTAGCCAAGGGCTTGTTCCCTATTCACTTGTATATTTCAACAAAATCACTACTATGAGATTAGTGGATTGTGTTGACAGATTGCTACTGCTATTTGACCTTTGACCCAGTGGATCTAATTAAGGGATGACAAATTGAAAACCTGCATAACTGAAATCCCCGTGGAGGAATGTTTAGATGAAATTTTTGGTGTGATGGACCATTATTGTGTTAAGAATATGAATGAATTATTCTCTGGTAATGAGTTTTGTATGTTCTTGTAGAAGGGATCTTTATCCCAGGATTTTGTGGTTTTACCATGGTTTTTCTTGAAATGGATTTTCACTCTCCCTTGCTTATTGGTGTAGAATGCTACCTAGAAGAGCTTGTTCCTAGGCAGTGGTTTTGTTCCCCAATAGAGGTTTTGTTCCCCAGTAGGATTGCCAGGTGTCTCTCGCTGTTTTCCCTCATAGTGGAATGGTAGGACAACAGTCTGGTGTATCAGACAAGTCAGGCAATGCCGTGGGAGACGCGTAGACTCTCTCTAGAAATTCTGGATTCAAAACACCAACCCTTACGTGGTCATGAGGAACATTACAGACCCCACTCAATTGGACAAGCTCATGCACAGTGTTTCCCAAGTCTTATTCTACATCACACTCACACTCTCTCTCTTACACAACATGTACCACACTAAGCAGAAACATAACACACACAAGCATGCCAGAATAACATGTGACACATATGAGAGAAACAATGGCAAGAGTGTTTTTGATTTCATTTCAGATGGATTACAGAGTGACACAGAATTGGTACCTAGCACAAGTGAAAACTTGCCAGATTCTATACGCTACAAGCTTCATGAAATAAGCATCAACTAATAGTGAAGGTTTTACACAGTTATACTTCATCACACTAACAGTAAATCGGCACACACTACTCTCAACACTCCTCTACTTTCAGCATCATTTGCTATGCAGTAGTTGGTCACCCTTTTTTTAAACAGTGCCTTCTTGATCTTGGCAACTGCTCCACGGTGGTTACAGTCCGCCACCTTCACACATGTGCTACTGAGGTGGTGCTCACATCGTGTGTTGTGGTTTCTACTCCGCTTGCTACCACTGGTCCTTCCACCATTACTACACTATCACAGTAGAGGCGCAACAGTGTACAAAACTTGCTTTAGGGTACACACAAAAAAGGGGAAAAAAAAGAAAAAAAAAGAAGAGAAGCCACGGGCGTTCCCACATTTGCCACGCCCATTTGAAGTTTGCCATGGCCTCGGGCGTTAGTTCTTTACCCTAGGTGCCATGCCCGTTCAAAGTTCCCCGCCGCGACCGTTTCATTCCAATTCAGTGATGACTGAATGCCCGTTCCCTTCTCCAAATTGAAAGCCTGCACCCGTTCGCTCTGTATATCTTGTAGCCACGTCCGTTGGCTTGACTTGCCGTGCCTGTTCTCTCAGACTGGCCAATTGCCATGGCCATTTGCTCACCTTGCCACGTCCGTTTCCTACTAGAGCCGTGGTCGTACCCTGGATTGCACAGACTTTAAGCAGGCAATAGCCATCCTGCTTGGTCAACAACTCCAGGAGCCCCTTACCCGCATCACCGACCGCCTCAACGTTGTAACGTCCCTCCCAAGCCATGTATGTATGTGTCTCTTTTAATATAGATTTCAATAAGAAAAGAGAGTGTAATTAGAAAGAGTGAGACAATAAGGCTAGAAACATTAGAAAAGTGTTAGAGTAAAAATATTAGCTCCAAAAATTCAAAAGAAATAAGAACATAAGAAAGAGATAAGTATCCCCAAAAATAGAATTTCGATTTTAGGTGATGAGAGGTCATATTTAGAGTACTTTTACACATTTAGAGTCCATGCATACTAAAAATGTGGAAAAACAACATGTTTCTAAAGATGGTGCGTTTGCGGCTATATACAGACGTTTTTGCCTATTCTTCCCGCGTTGGCTTGTAGACCACATGCCTTCCCGTTCTTTTGACTGGTTACATGACCATATTCTGAGTTTTTATCAGAGAGTTATGGCCGAAACAGTTTGCTGTTTCTGTCAGGGTCTCTACATAGAGAAAACTGTGAGAAGACAGCAAGTAGTCTCAAGGTAATCCTAGAGTTTGAGATGCATATATCCCTTCATTCTTATCTAATATCTCAGAAAAGAAGCTTAGATTTCTATAGTCTTTTGGAGGAAGAGACCAAAACTCCATAGCTTTTCTTTTAGAGAAAGAATAGTATGCCATAGCCCTGTAAGAGAAGGCTATTTTGCCATAGATCTTAGAAAGAGAGAAGAGTCACAGTATGAGTAAGAGGAGATAAAGCTTGGAGATGATTGGATGATTTCAATTATAAGACAAGGTATTAGAAGACTCTATTCTCATATGTCAAGTTCTAAAGCTCTTGTTAACAAGCAAAGGCAACGATAAACGACAAATTTCTATAAGGTATACACATATTTTGTTTTTCAATTATATATCATTCTTAGGGGTTGAGGTATGGCCCCGGCTTCTCTATTGATTGTTACAGTGATCTATTTGATTGATTTACCATTTAAAGTTTTAAGCAATAGCATATGCCTTAATAAAGAATGTCTTATCGCAATCTCAAGTTGAAATGCTAAAATCTTTGTGAAAAAGATTGTTTTCTTAAAAAAGGTGACATGGATCCTAGTCATATGATTTAGTGAGTAAATGGATTGTTATCTTGGTTAAATTAAGGTACAGGTACAACTCCTCCCTGCCTTGACGCTGCCCCGTTCTTGTGCTTGTGTAGCCGGACGGCGGAGACGTTAGTAAGGCCCGGAGTTGGCCCATGGTATCCCTCATACCATTGGGAGAATGAGGTTTGCCGATTGAGGCAAGTGATTGTGATGATGCTGCCTAGTTCTGAGGGCCCAGGCTAGTGCGGTGAATTAGCCCACCCTAGTGCGCAGACATCCCTCTGAGGGGCGGGAGGATCGAGCGATGGAGCCTGAGAGGGCGACAGGCCGGCTTGAGTCCTCGCCAGCGGCCGACGATGAGGTGTATGGTCCCGTAGGGTTTTGCCCAGCATGTGGAGGCTGGAAGGCCGAATTCTAGATCATCGGCGGTATAAAGGAAAAGAATAAGAGAGCCAGTTTGGCTTGTATGAAATTGATTCATGTTTAAACTTTGTTTTTATAAATCTTATCTTTGGCATTATTGTATTGTGGAAAAAGGCAAAGGCTGTTTTAATAAACCTTGTGAAAGGGCCTTAATTAAGGAACATGTTTGTTTATGTCAAACAGTGTGGTAGGATTAATTAGAAAACAAATTGACGCGTGAGTAGGGTGGAAAGTGGGAGGATGGAATGCCCCGACGGCACCATCCTACGGACGGGTGGACTCGATTAGTCGGGTAGCTTTCCAACATATTAAGTGAAAGCTCTACGTTAGATAAATAGGTTCTCGGGCAACTCTATTCTAGAAGACCAGCGGCTGTGCCTTGCATGGATGAGGAAAAAAGCGTTGCCTCTAGAAATCAAGTCTTGTAGTTGCCCAATTTATGTGATCAATTACCCTATGGGTGATTTGATTTTAGAAGACCACGCTCCCCCTGCGGGATAGAACTAGGTCTTACCTATGAATCGTATCCTTGAATCTCTGTATGGTCAAGGTGTCGATGAGTAGGAAATTTTCTCTAAGATAAGACTTAGCGAACTATCTTAAGCGTTTCCCCCATTTGTGGAAGGGGGGAACCTTACAAGTGGTATCAGAGCCGATCTTAGTTCCTAGGATTTGTTTTTCAAAGGTTAACTGTCAAGGGATTAAAACAAGTGATTGTTTATCATATGAGGACGAATCAATCATCTCTACTGGCCATAGAAGTGATTTGAATATCCTCACATGTTGAGACAATCATCCTATGAAATTGTGCTCGTATCTTGGGGGTGCACACGCAAGATATTTGTACAATAAATTTAAGAAATGAGATTGGGAAGAAAACCTTTTGTGAGGAAAACATAGGGTGATCAAATAAAGAAACTAGTGAGAGACTGAATGACTAGAAGGATAGACCGAAACTAGTGAGAGACTGAATGACTAGAAGGATAGACCGAAACTTGTTTAGAGAAATTTTCAGGATATATCTCATTAACTTGCATATTATAAATTATTAAGATTGTAACTCCATTAAGATTTGAATAGTTGACGTGTGAATGCCATCCATTCGATACTGTACTCTAGGACGATCATCCAAGATCTTTAATCCATCTCAGAAAGACAAACATGGGTCTTGGATGTGTAATTCCCAGAGGATCATACTCTTAGATGTGTTAGTCCCAAGATACCAGATGTGTAATTCTCAAAAAAATGAAGATCTCAGATGTATTAATCCTGACTGCCTTCAAATGTGGTGCTATGATAAGTATTTGATAGTTTTAAACTTTTAATGGATACAATGAAAGAAGCAAGCTCACCCTTGCTCGCGTCTAAAAATCGTAAGAAATGCTAAATTAGTTAGAAGCATTGTTGTCAATCTAACCATTGGAGCTAGAAAGTTAGAAGCATTGTTGTCAATCTAACCACTACTGGAGCTAGAATCACTTATGAGATGCCATGAAAGTACAGCTTCGTGAAAGGTTTTGTCCTCCAGGATTTCGAGAGGATAAAATGAATGAATTTTTGGAGCTAACCCAAGAAGGGAAGACCCTAAAAGAATATCACCAAACTTTTGTTAAACTTCTCCGATTTGCTCTAGAGATGGATGAGGTAACTCTTCTCCATCGATTCATTTGGAAGCTTAATCTATCTTTGAATAACCTCATCAAGAATGTAAAACCATCCTCTATTTCAGAAGCCATAATTATAGCCAGAGACTGTGATAAAGTTTTTTTGTATAGGAAGTGTCGAGAAGGACATGAGTCCTTCCATGATAATCAAGAAGAGGTCTCCTAATTCAAGAGGAACGTCAAGCCCATCCCTGGTTACAAGGAATCATGAGCTAGAGCAAAAATTAGGTCAAGAATTTGGGATAGCTGGGTTAAAGATAACCGAATTCAACAAGTATTTCTATGAGTAAATAGAAGAGGATTGGTGCAAGATTCATGTGAAGTAATGTGCATGATGAATAGAGGTATTCTACAAGACGATACTAAGATTATGAAATTGCTATCATAGGTTAGATTGCGTAAAGGATTGATTCTCTTACGTTTTTCCATGATAATTTGTTAAGTACCATACTACATGGGGGTATAGAATAAGGAATTCGAAGGTTCATATCATATGAGAGGTATATGGATGCATGAAATTAGGATAATAAGGCCAATTAACTTTAGAATGATAGACATTTTGGAGGCACAACAAAACAAGACAAACACATGAAATAAAAGACTCTTTAAGAACAATGTTTAGATAAAAGAAGATTTTTACCTAGTGGTGGGGACACCAATTTGAAAGAGACAAGAGGATTTACTTAGATACTACCCCAGCTCGCGAGATGAGGACATCTCGAATCTTTTAAGTGGGGGAGATTGTAACGTCCCTCCCAAGCCATGTATGTATGTGTCTCTTTTAATATAGATTTCAATAAGAAAAGAGAGTGTAATTAGAAAGAGTGAGACAATAAGGCTAGAAACATTAGAAAAGTGTTAGAGTAAAAATATTAGCTCCAAAAATTCAAAAGAAATAAGAACATAAGAAAGAGATAAGTATCCCCAAAAATAGAATTTCGATTTTAGGTGATGAGAGGTCATATTTAGAGTACTTTTACACATTTAGAGTCCATGCATACTAAAAATGTGGAAAAACAACATGTTTCTAAAGATGGTGCGTTTGCGGCTATATACAGACGTTTTTGCCTATTCTTCCCGCGTTGGCTTGTAGACCACATGCCTTCCCGTTCTTTTGACTGGTTACATGACCATATTCTGAGTTTTTATCAGAGAGTTATGGCCGAAACAGTTTGCTGTTTCTGTCAGGGTCTCTACATAGAGAAAACTGTGAGAAGACAGCAAGTAGTCTCAAGGTAATCCTAGAGTTTGAGATGCATATATCCCTTCATTCTTATCTAATATCTCAGAAAAGAAGCTTAGATTTCTATAGTCTTTTGGAGGAAGAGACCAAAACTCCATAGCTTTTCTTTTAGAGAAAGAATAGTATGCCATAGCCCTGTAAGAGAAGGCTATTTTGCCATAGATCTTAGAAAGAGAGAAGAGTCACAGTATGAGTAAGAGGAGATAAAGCTTGGAGATGATTGGATGATTTCAATTATAAGACAAGGTATTAGAAGACTCTATTCTCATATGTCAAGTTCTAAAGCTCTTGTTAACAAGCAAAGGCAACGATAAACGACAAATTTCTATAAGGTATACACATATTTTGTTTTTCAATTATATATCATTCTTAGGGGTTGAGGTATGGCCCCGGCTTCTCTATTGATTGTTACAGTGATCTATTTGATTGATTTACCATTTAAAGTTTTAAGCAATAGCATATGCCTTAATAAAGAATGTCTTATCGCAATCTCAAGTTGAAATGCTAAAATCTTTGTGAAAAAGATTGTTTTCTTAAAAAAGGTGACATGGATCCTAGTCATATGATTTAGTGAGTAAATGGATTGTTATCTTGGTTAAATTAAGGTACAGGTACAACTCCTCCCTGCCTTGACGCTGCCCCGTTCTTGTGCTTGTGTAGCCGGACGGCGGAGACGTTAGTAAGGCCCGGAGTTGGCCCATGGTATCCCTCATACCATTGGGAGAATGAGGTTTGCCGATTGAGGCAAGTGATTGTGATGATGCTGCCTAGTTCTGAGGGCCCAGGCTAGTGCGGTGAATTAGCCCACCCTAGTGCGCAGACATCCCTCTGAGGGGCGGGAGGATCGAGCGATGGAGCCTGAGAGGGCGACAGGCCGGCTTGAGTCCTCGCCAGCGGCCGACGATGAGGTGTATGGTCCCGTAGGGTTTTGCCCAGCATGTGGAGGCTGGAAGGCCGAATTCTAGATCATCGGCGGTATAAAGGAAAAGAATAAGAGAGCCAGTTTGGCTTGTATGAAATTGATTCATGTTTAAACTTTGTTTTTATAAATCTTATCTTTGGCATTATTGTATTGTGGAAAAAGGCAAAGGCTGTTTTAATAAACCTTGTGAAAGGGCCTTAATTAAGGAACATGTTTGTTTATGTCAAACAGTGTGGTAGGATTAATTAGAAAACAAATTGACGCGTGAGTAGGGTGGAAAGTGGGAGGATGGAATGCCCCGACGGCACCATCCTACGGACGGGTGGACTCGATTAGTCGGGTAGCTTTCCAACATATTAAGTGAAAGCTCTACGTTAGATAAATAGGTTCTCGGGCAACTCTATTCTAGAAGACCAGCGGCTGTGCCTTGCATGGATGAGGAAAAAAGCGTTGCCTCTAGAAATCAAGTCTTGTAGTTGCCCAATTTATGTGATCAATTACCCTATGGGTGATTTGATTTTAGAAGACCACGCTCCCCCTGCGGGATAGAACTAGGTCTTACCTATGAATCGTATCCTTGAATCTCTGTATGGTCAAGGTGTCGATGAGTAGGAAATTTTCTCTAAGATAAGACTTAGCGAACTATCTTAAGCGTTTCCCCCATTTGTGGAAGGGGGGAACCTTACAAGTGGTATCAGAGCCGATCTTAGTTCCTAGGATTTGTTTTTCAAAGGTTAACTGTCAAGGGATTAAAACAAGTGATTGTTTATCATATGAGGACGAATCAATCATCTCTACTGGCCATAGAAGTGATTTGAATATCCTCACATGTTGAGACAATCATCCTATGAAATTGTGCTCGTATCTTGGGGGTGCACACGCAAGATATTTGTACAATAAATTTAAGAAATGAGATTGGGAAGAAAACCTTTTGTGAGGAAAACATAGGGTGATCAAATAAAGAAACTAGTGAGAGACTGAATGACTAGAAGGATAGACCGAAACTAGTGAGAGACTGAATGACTAGAAGGATAGACCGAAACTTGTTTAGAGAAATTTTCAGGATATATCTCATTAACTTGCATATTATAAATTATTAAGATTGTAACTCCATTAAGATTTGAATAGTTGACGTGTGAATGCCATCCATTCGATACTGTACTCTAGGACGATCATCCAAGATCTTTAATCCATCTCAGAAAGACAAACATGGGTCTTGGATGTGTAATTCCCAGAGGATCATACTCTTAGATGTGTTAGTCCCAAGATACCAGATGTGTAATTCTCAAAAAAATGAAGATCTCAGATGTATTAATCCTGACTGCCTTCAAATGTGGTGCTATGATAAGTATTTGATAGTTTTAAACTTTTAATGGATACAATGAAAGAAGCAAGCTCACCCTTGCTCGCGTCTAAAAATCGTAAGAAATGCTAAATTAGTTAGAAGCATTGTTGTCAATCTAACCATTGGAGCTAGAAAGTTAGAAGCATTGTTGTCAATCTAACCACTACTGGAGCTAGAATCACTTATGAGATGCCATGAAAGTACAGCTTCGTGAAAGGTTTTGTCCTCCAGGATTTCGAGAGGATAAAATGAATGAATTTTTGGAGCTAACCCAAGAAGGGAAGACCCTAAAAGAATATCACCAAACTTTTGTTAAACTTCTCCGATTTGCTCTAGAGATGGATGAGGTAACTCTTCTCCATCGATTCATTTGGAAGCTTAATCTATCTTTGAATAACCTCATCAAGAATGTAAAACCATCCTCTATTTCAGAAGCCATAATTATAGCCAGAGACTGTGATAAAGTTTTTTTGTATAGGAAGTGTCGAGAAGGACATGAGTCCTTCCATGATAATCAAGAAGAGGTCTCCTAATTCAAGAGGAACGTCAAGCCCATCCCTGGTTACAAGGAATCATGAGCTAGAGCAAAAATTAGGTCAAGAATTTGGGATAGCTGGGTTAAAGATAACCGAATTCAACAAGTATTTCTATGAGTAAATAGAAGAGGATTGGTGCAAGATTCATGTGAAGTAATGTGCATGATGAATAGAGGTATTCTACAAGACGATACTAAGATTATGAAATTGCTATCATAGGTTAGATTGCGTAAAGGATTGATTCTCTTACGTTTTTCCATGATAATTTGTTAAGTACCATACTACATGGGGGTATAGAATAAGGAATTCGAAGGTTCATATCATATGAGAGGTATATGGATGCATGAAATTAGGATAATAAGGCCAATTAACTTTAGAATGATAGACATTTTGGAGGCACAACAAAACAAGACAAACACATGAAATAAAAGACTCTTTAAGAACAATGTTTAGATAAAAGAAGATTTTTACCTAGTGGTGGGGACACCAATTTGAAAGAGACAAGAGGATTTACTTAGATACTACCCCAGCTCGCGAGATGAGGACATCTCGAATCTTTTAAGTGGGGGAGATTGTAACGTCCCTCCCAAGCCATGTATGTATGTGTCTCTTTTAATATAGATTTCAATAAGAAAAGAGAGTGTAATTAGAAAGAGTGAGACAATAAGGCTAGAAACATTAGAAAAGTGTTAGAGTAAAAATATTAGCTCCAAAAATTCAAAAGAAATAAGAACATAAGAAAGAGATAAGTATCCCCAAAAATAGAATTTCGATTTTAGGTGATGAGAGGTCATATTTAGAGTACTTTTACACATTTAGAGTCCATGCATACTAAAAATGTGGAAAAACAACATGTTTCTAAAGATGGTGCGTTTGCGGCTATATACAGACGTTTTTGCCTATTCTTCCCGCGTTGGCTTGTAGACCACATGCCTTCCCGTTCTTTTGACTGGTTACATGACCATATTCTGAGTTTTTATCAGAGAGTTATGGCCGAAACAGTTTGCTGTTTCTGTCAGGGTCTCTACATAGAGAAAACTGTGAGAAGACAGCAAGTAGTCTCAAGGTAATCCTAGAGTTTGAGATGCATATATCCCTTCATTCTTATCTAATATCTCAGAAAAGAAGCTTAGATTTCTATAGTCTTTTGGAGGAAGAGACCAAAACTCCATAGCTTTTCTTTTAGAGAAAGAATAGTATGCCATAGCCCTGTAAGAGAAGGCTATTTTGCCATAGATCTTAGAAAGAGAGAAGAGTCACAGTATGAGTAAGAGGAGATAAAGCTTGGAGATGATTGGATGATTTCAATTATAAGACAAGGTATTAGAAGACTCTATTCTCATATGTCAAGTTCTAAAGCTCTTGTTAACAAGCAAAGGCAACGATAAACGACAAATTTCTATAAGGTATACACATATTTTGTTTTTCAATTATATATCATTCTTAGGGGTTGAGGTATGGCCCCGGCTTCTCTATTGATTGTTACAGTGATCTATTTGATTGATTTACCATTTAAAGTTTTAAGCAATAGCATATGCCTTAATAAAGAATGTCTTATCGCAATCTCAAGTTGAAATGCTAAAATCTTTGTGAAAAAGATTGTTTTCTTAAAAAAGGTGACATGGATCCTAGTCATATGATTTAGTGAGTAAATGGATTGTTATCTTGGTTAAATTAAGGTACAGGTACAACTCCTCCCTGCCTTGACGCTGCCCCGTTCTTGTGCTTGTGTAGCCGGACGGCGGAGACGTTAGTAAGGCCCGGAGTTGGCCCATGGTATCCCTCATACCATTGGGAGAATGAGGTTTGCCGATTGAGGCAAGTGATTGTGATGATGCTGCCTAGTTCTGAGGGCCCAGGCTAGTGCGGTGAATTAGCCCACCCTAGTGCGCAGACATCCCTCTGAGGGGCGGGAGGATCGAGCGATGGAGCCTGAGAGGGCGACAGGCCGGCTTGAGTCCTCGCCAGCGGCCGACGATGAGGTGTATGGTCCCGTAGGGTTTTGCCCAGCATGTGGAGGCTGGAAGGCCGAATTCTAGATCATCGGCGGTATAAAGGAAAAGAATAAGAGAGCCAGTTTGGCTTGTATGAAATTGATTCATGTTTAAACTTTGTTTTTATAAATCTTATCTTTGGCATTATTGTATTGTGGAAAAAGGCAAAGGCTGTTTTAATAAACCTTGTGAAAGGGCCTTAATTAAGGAACATGTTTGTTTATGTCAAACAGTGTGGTAGGATTAATTAGAAAACAAATTGACGCGTGAGTAGGGTGGAAAGTGGGAGGATGGAATGCCCCGACGGCACCATCCTACGGACGGGTGGACTCGATTAGTCGGGTAGCTTTCCAACATATTAAGTGAAAGCTCTACGTTAGATAAATAGGTTCTCGGGCAACTCTATTCTAGAAGACCAGCGGCTGTGCCTTGCATGGATGAGGAAAAAAGCGTTGCCTCTAGAAATCAAGTCTTGTAGTTGCCCAATTTATGTGATCAATTACCCTATGGGTGATTTGATTTTAGAAGACCACGCTCCCCCTGCGGGATAGAACTAGGTCTTACCTATGAATCGTATCCTTGAATCTCTGTATGGTCAAGGTGTCGATGAGTAGGAAATTTTCTCTAAGATAAGACTTAGCGAACTATCTTAAGCGTTTCCCCCATTTGTGGAAGGGGGGAACCTTACAAGTGGTATCAGAGCCGATCTTAGTTCCTAGGATTTGTTTTTCAAAGGTTAACTGTCAAGGGATTAAAACAAGTGATTGTTTATCATATGAGGACGAATCAATCATCTCTACTGGCCATAGAAGTGATTTGAATATCCTCACATGTTGAGACAATCATCCTATGAAATTGTGCTCGTATCTTGGGGGTGCACACGCAAGATATTTGTACAATAAATTTAAGAAATGAGATTGGGAAGAAAACCTTTTGTGAGGAAAACATAGGGTGATCAAATAAAGAAACTAGTGAGAGACTGAATGACTAGAAGGATAGACCGAAACTAGTGAGAGACTGAATGACTAGAAGGATAGACCGAAACTTGTTTAGAGAAATTTTCAGGATATATCTCATTAACTTGCATATTATAAATTATTAAGATTGTAACTCCATTAAGATTTGAATAGTTGACGTGTGAATGCCATCCATTCGATACTGTACTCTAGGACGATCATCCAAGATCTTTAATCCATCTCAGAAAGACAAACATGGGTCTTGGATGTGTAATTCCCAGAGGATCATACTCTTAGATGTGTTAGTCCCAAGATACCAGATGTGTAATTCTCAAAAAAATGAAGATCTCAGATGTATTAATCCTGACTGCCTTCAAATGTGGTGCTATGATAAGTATTTGATAGTTTTAAACTTTTAATGGATACAATGAAAGAAGCAAGCTCACCCTTGCTCGCGTCTAAAAATCGTAAGAAATGCTAAATTAGTTAGAAGCATTGTTGTCAATCTAACCATTGGAGCTAGAAAGTTAGAAGCATTGTTGTCAATCTAACCACTACTGGAGCTAGAATCACTTATGAGATGCCATGAAAGTACAGCTTCGTGAAAGGTTTTGTCCTCCAGGATTTCGAGAGGATAAAATGAATGAATTTTTGGAGCTAACCCAAGAAGGGAAGACCCTAAAAGAATATCACCAAACTTTTGTTAAACTTCTCCGATTTGCTCTAGAGATGGATGAGGTAACTCTTCTCCATCGATTCATTTGGAAGCTTAATCTATCTTTGAATAACCTCATCAAGAATGTAAAACCATCCTCTATTTCAGAAGCCATAATTATAGCCAGAGACTGTGATAAAGTTTTTTTGTATAGGAAGTGTCGAGAAGGACATGAGTCCTTCCATGATAATCAAGAAGAGGTCTCCTAATTCAAGAGGAACGTCAAGCCCATCCCTGGTTACAAGGAATCATGAGCTAGAGCAAAAATTAGGTCAAGAATTTGGGATAGCTGGGTTAAAGATAACCGAATTCAACAAGTATTTCTATGAGTAAATAGAAGAGGATTGGTGCAAGATTCATGTGAAGTAATGTGCATGATGAATAGAGGTATTCTACAAGACGATACTAAGATTATGAAATTGCTATCATAGGTTAGATTGCGTAAAGGATTGATTCTCTTACGTTTTTCCATGATAATTTGTTAAGTACCATACTACATGGGGGTATAGAATAAGGAATTCGAAGGTTCATATCATATGAGAGGTATATGGATGCATGAAATTAGGATAATAAGGCCAATTAACTTTAGAATGATAGACATTTTGGAGGCACAACAAAACAAGACAAACACATGAAATAAAAGACTCTTTAAGAACAATGTTTAGATAAAAGAAGATTTTTACCTAGTGGTGGGGACACCAATTTGAAAGAGACAAGAGGATTTACTTAGATACTACCCCAGCTCGCGAGATGAGGACATCTCGAATCTTTTAAGTGGGGGAGATTGTAACGTCCCTCCCAAGCCATGTATGTATGTGTCTCTTTTAATATAGATTTCAATAAGAAAAGAGAGTGTAATTAGAAAGAGTGAGACAATAAGGCTAGAAACATTAGAAAAGTGTTAGAGTAAAAATATTAGCTCCAAAAATTCAAAAGAAATAAGAACATAAGAAAGAGATAAGTATCCCCAAAAATAGAATTTCGATTTTAGGTGATGAGAGGTCATATTTAGAGTACTTTTACACATTTAGAGTCCATGCATACTAAAAATGTGGAAAAACAACATGTTTCTAAAGATGGTGCGTTTGCGGCTATATACAGACGTTTGCGGCTATATACAGTATGAGTAAGAGGAGATAAAGCTTGGAGATGATTGGATGATAACAATCAATAGAGAAGCCGGGGCCATACCTCAACCCCTAAGAATGATATATAATTGAAAAACAAAATATGTATATACCTCATAAAAATTTATCGTTTATCGTTGCCTTTGCTCGTTATTAACAAGAGCTTTAGAAAATAGAGTCTTCTAATAGCTTCTCTTATGATTGAAATCATCCAATCATCTCCAAGCTTTATCTCCTCTTACTCATACTGTGACTCTCCTCTCTTTGTAAGATCTATGGCAAAATAGCCTTCTCTTACAGGGCTATGGCATACTATTCTTTCTCTAAAAGAAAAGCTATGGAGTTTTGGTCTTTTTCTCCAAAAGACTATAGCAATCTAAGCTTCTTTTCTGATATATTAGATAAGAATGAAGGGATATATGCATCTCAAACTCTAGGATTACCTTGAGGCTACTTGCTGTCTTCTCACAGTTTTCTCTATGTAGAGACCCTGACAGAAACAGCAAACTGTTTCGACCATAACTCTCTGATTAAAACTCAGAATATGGTCATATAACCAGTCAAAAGAACGGGAAGGCATCCGGTCTACAAGCCAGCGCGGGCAGAATAGGCAAAAACGTCTGTATATAGCCGCAAACGCACCATCTTTAGAAACGCGTTGTTTTTCCACATTTTTAGTATGCATGGACTCTAAATGTGTAAAAGTACTCTAAATATGACCTCTTATCACCTAAAATCGAAAATCTATTTTTGGGGATACTTATCTCTTAATAGAACTATTCTTATGTTCTTATTTCTTTTAGGATTTTTGGAGCTAATATTTTTATCCTAACACTTTTCTAATGTTTCTAGCCTTATTGTCTCACTCTTTCTAATTACACTCTCTTTTCTTATTGAAATCTATATTAAAAGAGACACATACATACATGGCATGAGAGGGACGTTACAATCTCCCCCACTTAAAAGATTCGAGATGTCCTCATCTCGCGAGCTGGGGTAGTATCTAAGTAAATCCTCCTGTCTCTTTCAAATTGGTGTCCCCACTAGGTAGAAATCTTCTTTTTATCTAAACATTGTTCCGAGTCCCTTATTTCATGTGTTTGGCTCGTTTTGTTGTACCTCCAAAAGGTCTTTATTATTCTAAAGTTAATTGGCCTTATTATCCTAATTTCATGCATCCATATACCTCTCATATGATATGAACCTTCGAATTCCTTATTCTATACGCCTATGTAATATGGTACTTAACAAATTGTCATGGAGAAACGTAAGGGAATCAATCCTTTACGCAATCTAACCCATGATAGTAATTTCATAATCTTAGTATCGTCTTGTAGAATACCTCTTTTCATCATGCACATTACTTCACATAAATCTTGCACCAATCCTCTTCTATTTACTCATAGAAATACTTGTTCAATTTGGTTATCTTTAATCTTGCTATCCCTATTTCTTGACCTAATTTTTGCTCTAGCTCATGATTCCTTGTAGCCAGGGGTGGGCTTGACGTTCCTGTTGAATTAGGAGACCTCTTCTTGATTAACATGGAAGGACGCATGTCTTTCTCGACACTTTCTATATAAAAAAAACTTTATCATAGTCTCTGGCTATAATTATGGCTTTTAAAATAGAGAATGGTTTTGCATTCTTAACAAGGTTATTCAATGGTAGATTAAGCTTCCAAATGAATCGATGAAAAAGAGTTACCTCATCCATCTCTAGAGAAAATTGGAGAAGTTTAACAAAAGTTTGGTGATATTCTTTTAGGGTCTTCTCTTCTTGGGCTAGCTCCAAAAATTCATTCATTTTATCCTCTCGAAATCCTGGAGGACAAAACCTTTCACGAAGGTGTACTTTCATGGCATCTCATAACTGATTCTAGCTCCAGTGTGGTTAGATTGACAACAATGCTTCCAACTAATTTAGCATTTCTTACGATTTTTAGACGCAAGCAATGGTGAGCTTGCTTCTTTCATTGTATCCATTAAAAGTTCAAAACTATCAAATACTTATTATAGCACCACATTTGAAGGCAGTCAAGATTAATACATCTGAGATCTTCATTTTCTTGAGAATTGCACATCTGGTGCCTTGGGATTGACACATCCAAAGATTATCAGGGACCCATGCAGGCCACTGATCCATAGCCTTTGAAGGTACACCGTCCTTTCGTCCTTCCTTTGCGCATCGCCCGCACCCTCACCCCTCAGCTATATAAACCCCCGGGGTGCTCTTCAGTTGGCACGCACTTCTGTGTAGCGTATGCCCTGTTGTGCTGCCGTCCGTACCGTCATAACGTACTTGCTGCAAGTACAGCCGCCCTTGCAGCCACCCCTCTCACAGCCCCTCATTTGGCTCTTTTCAGATAAGCCAATTTTCCTCCATCCTCCTCTTGCCATGGACCAGTGTCCTTAACTCTTCTCCCCCCCCCCCCCCCCGTGTGAATAGACTTACAGAGAGGCTTGCAGCCACCCCTCCCAACCCTCTCCACGTTTTTGCCTTTGGCCTTAAGGACACCCTCACAATTCCCCCCCCCCCCCCCCCCCATTTGCGTAGACTTTAGTAAGGGATTTTTTACTCAAGCAAGGGTTCGTGCGCCATTTTCTTTTGCTCATACGGTGAGCAAACGAGCTCGGAATTCAGATCCGACTGAAGCGTTTCGATCGCAGCAGCGAGCTCTACAAGGCGACACCTACGATGGCCTCATCTCGGAGACGGCAAAATATTGCCTCAAGAGGCGCACGTAACAACGAGATGGAGGGAGATGTGCCCAACGCGGCTCCAGTCCCTTTTCAAGCCGCTCAAGGAAACGGTGGCCAGGTTAGATTGGTTAATTTTCAAAAGAAGAGATTTTTTTTTTTTCTTAAAATTAGTATTAATGAATGGTGTCTTTTCCTCTTAAAATGACGACATAAAAATTATATGAAATTATGAATTATGTGATGTTGTTTTCGATAAATTACGTTGAAATTGCTATCTTCATGAATTGTGAATGCTATGCTTAGAAAATTGCATTGAAGATTGTTATCTTTGGAATTCAAGATTTTTTTTGGCTTCAACGCTAACTCCGTTCCGTGCTTGTGTAGCCGGGCGGCGTCGTTAGTAAAGCCCGGTAATGGTCCAAGGTATCCCTCATACCTTTGGAGGAATAAGGATCGCCGATTGAGGCGAGAGATTATGATGCTGCCTAGTTCTGAGGGCCCAGGCTAGTGCGGTGAATTAGCCCACCCTAGTGCGCAGACATCCCTCTGAGGGGCGGGAGGATCGAGCGATGGAGCCTGAGAGGGCGACAGGCCGGCTTGAGTCCTCGCCAGCGGCCGACGATGAGGTGTATGGTCCCGTAGGGTTTTGCCCAGCATGTAGAGGCTGGAAGGCCGAATTCTAGATCATCGGCAGAATAAGAATAAGAGAGCCGGATTGGCTTGTATGGAAATGGATTCATGTATAAACTTTTTATATAATTGCATCTTGTCTTTGGTATGATTGTATTGTGTAAGAAGGCTGTTATAACGAACCTTGTGAAGAAGGGCCCTAATTAAGGAATATGCTTATTTATGTCAAACAATGTGGTAGTATTAATTAGATAACAAATTGATGCGTGAGTAGGGTGGAAAGTGGGAGGATGGAATGCCCTGACGGCACCATCCTACGGATGGGTGGACCCGATTAGTCGGGTAGCTTTCCAACAAATTAAGTGGAAGCCCTACGTTAGATAGTTAGGTTCTTGGGCAACTCTATTCAAGAGACTAGGTCAGCGGCTGTGCCTTGCATAAGATGAGGAAAAAAGCGTTGTCCCTAGAAATCAAGTCTAAGTAGTTGCCCAATTTTTGATCAATTGCCCTATGGGTGATTTGATGTTTAGGAAATCACGCTCCCCCTGCGGGATAGAGCTAGGTCATACCTATGAATCGTATCCTTGAATCTCTACAGGGTCAAGGTGTCGATGAATAGGAAATTTTTCTAAGATAAGACTTAGCGGACTATCTTAAGTGTTTCTCCCATTTTTAGAGGGAGGAACCTTACAATTGAGGATGTAACGTACCCATCTTCACTAATAAAGAAATGTCCATGTAATTATGAGTTTTTATGGTATAAATATCAATGATTTAATTATTTGAGTCATTTCCACTTAGAATCTTCAAATTCTGAGCCCGTCCACTTCCTTCTCTCGTATGTCAACACGAAGCACAAGCAATGGCAGCATGACCACCCGAACCTGCAGTGGCTACCACTTGCCACTGCTCAACCCATAACAATCGAGCTTATGGGTGAGCAACCGGCCTGGCAGTGCCCTTTCCTCGCCAAACCGTTCATTTGGGAGACATATTGTCATGCGCCATGCGCACTGTGTATCACCTAGACTACCTCCCAATCCATTGCTACCGGTGGGCTTGGAATGCTTTCCATGTAGAGAAGCAAAAGAACCTGAAGATCAATTTCAAATTTCCATGATTCGCACCCCCATCCGTGTAGCATCCCTGCATCAAAGAGAATATGGTGATTCCATGAGTTTATCCACCGCCTACGAGACTAGGTCCCCGAGCCAGCCGTGATCACCACCATCCGGCTCTTCCATGAGTTTATCCACCGCCTACGAGACTAGGTCCTCGAGCCAGCCGTGATCACCACCATCCGGTTCTTCCATGAGTTTATCCACCGCCTACGACCCCGAGCGCCAGCCGTGATCACCACCATCCGGTTCTTCCATCTTATCATCACACTATTGGAGTCGCTCCCCACCTGGGACCACTACTTTGAAGGTGCCTAAGGCCTCGCATTCGACATCAACAAAGGGCCCACTCTCAAGTAGCTCTTTGGCTACTACTGCGAGCGCGTAATATGGATGCCTGCTTGGAGGCTTCAAACATTTGAAGACATGATGGAGACCACTTTTTAGACCAGTTATCGGGTCTTCCATTAAGCACCTCCCACTCCCACCTCGTGCTGGGATTTTGTCCGCACCTACTCCATCTATTACAGATAAATCTGACCAGTTCCGAGGACGGACCTGCTTTAAGGAGGGGGTATGTTAACCACTCCAGTTAACATGACCTTTTGTGCAGCTACTACGCCACTTTTGTAACACATCCTTTTGTAACCGCACAATGCACTAATTGTAATGAGACATGGGATGATTGAGCTTATAGCATGTGTAATGCCTGTCATGAGGATTTCATGTACATAGAGCTAGTAAAACTAGGAAGACTAGTTTTGGGCTCCCACTTGTAATTGGGCAGCCGAACATTGTAAATACGAGCTCATATATATAAGACACTTTATGAAATATGAAAAGGGACAATCCCCTTTTGTCTCACTTGAGTTTTTCTTCTCTCTCTCTTTTCTATCATTTAAGTTTATGGTAGCTTGCTTGCTTGTGTTGTTGCTTGCTTGCTTTGATTGTTGGTGTATGTGAGGAGGAATGGTAGTGCTCTCCCTTCTCTTCTCTTCTATCTTCTCATTGCTATTTACCATGTCCTATTTGCATACGATTGGCATGAGGTAGAGGTTAAGCTCTCCATAGTTCGTTCCCTCTTGCTTACTACGTAGCATCGGATCTCTTCTTGGGTGACACAAGGAGAGTGTGGAGTGAGCCCCTAGCGACTTCACATCAAGGAGTTAACCCTCATAGGGTTGGCCACATGCTATTCACCGGATTCGACCCTCGCATGCATCTTTCTCTTCTCTTTTCTTTTGTGTATGCAAGGTAGTATGTTATTCCTTAACAATGTGGGTGATTGTGTGTCGATTCTATGTGCACAACTTTGTGTGCATGTGTAGTTGTGTGTGTGCGTGCGTGCGCATATCAAGTGTACAACTCTGTGTGTGTATGCTTTTGTGTATCTATACGTGTATGTGTATGTAAGTGTGAGTGTGCATGAGTGCATGTGAGTTTTTGTATGTGTGTGTACACACGAGAATGTGTGTGCATCTGTGTGTTTGTATGTGTGGGTACACGTGTGTATGTGCATGTGTGCATGTATGTAGAATTTTTGTAGCAAAAATAATTTTCAAAAATAGAAATGGTTATTGCTTCTACTTTTTTTTCATTGGTGGAGATGTGTGGTGAGGTGTGCTCACTTTTTATATCCTCAAATTAGGCTTGATTTTTGTGACGGGAACCCTTGCCCTTCAAAATTGACAGGTTTAATAAAATATAGCAAGTTTTTTGTATTTTAGTGTAATTTTTTATGGGTAATTTAAAATTTTACAAGTATTTTATGTCCAAAGTGCTCAAAAATAGACGTGACACTTGTCAAAAAGTAACTTTGCCTCAAATAGATGCACCTTACATATAATGATAGGGTGTACTATTTTTAAACAATGATAGAGAGAAAGAAAGAGATGTTTTCATCATATAAGTGACCTCCCTACAGCACTGTCCCCTCTTTACACTAAAATTTAAATTTGAAATGGGAATAAATCTTGTCTTTCACTCTTTAACTCTCCCTTCTTGAAATGGGAATAAATCTTGTCTTTCACTCTTTAACTCTCCCTTCTTAAAGTGGTAAAATGGGAATAAAGCTTTTCTTTCACTCTTTAACTCTCCCTTCTTACAAGTGGTAAAATGAGATGGCCATAGAGAGTGACATGTGAGTGAATACTGTGGCAAGGGGTGAGAATTATGAGAATAATAGTATCGAGATAGAGTAGAGATATGATAAAAATTGTGGTTCAATGTGAAGAGATTTTTAGCCTTTTAGGGTTTTCGAGGCTTAGGTTGTAGGGTATTATAAAATTTCTTTTTGAATGGGCCCTTCTTGATTTCAATTAATCCATGCAAGCTATGGCTTCTACGTCCTTACTCTTCATGTCTCTTTGTTGGGCATGGTTGCCTCATGATGCTGGCACTCTCGATCTTTGGCCAGCTTTGGTTAACTTCTCCTATATCTTGGATGATGGAACAATCTTGATAAGTGTTCCAACATCCCGTATTTACAAAGAGTTGATTTGCGCAAGTTGCTAAGCTAGGATATATGGCAGACGAAGGTGTGTATCTAAATTATGATTGTGTTTTTTTTGAAGGTTTATCTTACTTTATCTTGTACCTTAGGTTAGATAAATTCCTCTCCTTAGATCTTTCATTTATGACACCTTATACTCAAAAAGGTTGTTGGTGGTGCAAATCCTGTCTTGGCTAGAATTAGGAAAGTTGGAACATTTTCAATCAGCAATGTGGTGGACTTCACCCCATGAACATATAAACGAGTTCACTTTGACTTTTGGCCATGTACATCTTGAAAATATTTTCCTTTTAACAAACCAAGAAAAAATAGGTGTAAATGAATATTATGTAGAGAGTTTGAAACATAGTGTAGCATTGAAAATAATTGAACACATTTTCTTAGAGATAGATGAAATGATAAAGGTTAAGACATGATTTTTTAATTGTGACAAGAATAAATTGCGTTGCGATTCTTGAGAATTCCCACACTTCCAAAATGCTCGTACTTCATATTGTCTACATAGTTTCTAAAGTGACCAATTATCTTTGTCAATTCTCATTCGCATGGGATATGAGAACGTAAGTAGTGTGCCTCAAATTTCAAAAGCAACTTAATGGAAGTGTTTACATCGGCAAGTCTCTTACATCATTGATAAATAACAATCAAAATGCAATTGCATGAATGACTACATTACAATTTAAAGAACTTTACCTACTAGCAATAATCATCTTGACTAAGGGTGTCCCCCAAGACAAAGTTTATAGATTGTAGAAAAAGCAAAGATAAAATGTGCTTTCATAGCAAGAAATCAATGAGTATCCATTTGAAACAATAACCCCTAATTGTAGGAAAAGAATTTGATGAGTATCCATAGAAAGAAATCAATGAGTATCCATATGAAATAATAGCCTCTAATTGTAGTAAAAGATCAAAGAGTATCCATAGAAAGAAATCAATGAGTATCCATATGAAATAATAGCCTCTAATTGTAGTAAAAGATCAAAGAAATTTCTAAGATGCCAACTTCATAAAAGACATACATAAATTGCATAGATGACACACCTAGCAATTCATGTTCTTCATGCAAGATTCTAATATTCAAAAGAAAATTGGTGAAACTCAATGATATAGACCTAGCAACGTTAAGATAACTAGGGGAAATGGTTTGCGAATGAACATTCGAAGGAAACAAAGCAAAAGTTGAATGCAAATGAGATAAGATCAGTGTCGATTAGGATTCCATTTGCCTAAATTTGTGAACTTAACTATGGAAGGCAATATGGATTGCCATAAATGTAATGGTAGATCTCAAGAAAGTGCAACAAGTCTTCTTATTGACAATGCATAAAACTTGAATACAAACATTGCTACATGAGTGGTGTTGTGCATCCTCCAATCACAATGAGGGTATGTGTGATTAAACATGACATTGTATAAGAAAAACAATGTTTCACTTAACCATATTTGGGTGAACCACGTAGTATCTTTGCAACAAAGTGAAGGTGGAATTAAGAGCGAGCCGTTCGATCCTGCCAAATCATCACTGGAGGAAGATTATCTAAAGATTGACACATTACTCCATGGACTGTACATATCACAACAAGTTATTGATCACAATGATTATGTGACACATGTTGCATCGTCAAAACATTTCAAGGAGCCTAGATGTACCACAATATATGTTAATGATATGTGTCAAAAAGAATATCAAGCAGTTTGCAAAGTGGGAAGTCATGAATAAAGATAGGTGCTTTGTGACTAATATTGAGAATATATTCTTCAAAATAATGAAAATAATGATCATAAAGGTGATATATATCACCCACTTGGGTACGTTTTTGAAAGGCACAACTACAAGGAAAATAGCTATGCACAAAATACCTTTAACATTATAATCCAAACAACAAATTTACAAAGTAGGTTCCTACATGTAAGAAAAAAAAGATCTTGACTCATTATCAATTTCTCTTAAACCTTACATAGTATTTAAGAGATGAGATAGATTTTTCATGGAAAAAAATTATTATATGAATAATTAATTCAATTAAATTTCCTTCTAGGTTCTCTTTTTAGTTGTTAAGTCTTTGACACCCAAGATACGATAATAGTATGAGCTTTTATGGTGATTTACTTTAGTTATATTTTAAAAAAAATTCTCCACTAAAGTAATCGATCAAGAATTCATATCTAAACATTTCAATTTAGTTATAAAACAAGGTGATGGTCTTAACTTTTAAAATTGCATTAATAATAAACTAACATTTATGAACCCTTGCTTATTTGGGTCATCTAATGAGAAACATACGAAAATAGTGTTTACTATTATATAAAATGACTAGATATTCCACTTAAAGCCTTATGAGATGTTTGCATGAAATAGTCTCATATTCTATAGTAATGAGTATGGTTTAAATTTATAAAATGTTATCTAAAACAAAGTGCCTAAAATGATAGGAATATATGTGATTGGCTCTCACAAAATGTGCCAGCAAAGAATAAAATTATACAAAATATGTGATAGGAATATATGTGATTGGAATATATGTGATTGGCTCTCAAAATGCACCAGCAAAGACCAAATTATATAGAATATGTGTGCAAGATTTGGTCCTAGTCTATGATTGTTTGATTAGCTATATAAATCCTTAAAGTTATTTTTTTTGAGATAGCTAAATATCTTTTATTAAGACCTAAATTTTAGTGTCTTAATTGATTTTTTAGCTTAAGATGGATTATATTACACCATAGATATGTTTATGAAGCAATGTTTCTAAAAATCAAATCACCCATAGGGTAATTGATCATAATTTGGGCAACCATTAATCTTGATTCCTAGAGACAATGCTTTTTTTCTCATCCATGCAAGGCACAGCCGTTGGCCTAGTCTTCTAGAATAGAGTTTCCCGAGAACCTATTTATCTAGCTTAGGTCTTTCACTTAATTTTTGATGAAAAACAAGTAGAGGGAGAGGAGACACACACACAGGAGCAAACCCTAATGTATTATCAAACCCTAACCATGGAGGGCTGCCATCTCACTTCTCACACAATGCATAAAGCCATAATCCATAATCTACAACACACTACATGTGTTGTGTCCACACACTGCTAACCCTAGCTAATGTCCACACACTATGACTAGCTGGACGCGGTCATTTATGTCTCACACATGTTACTACCTAGCATGCCAGCACATAGTGCAACTGGCATAAGCTGACATCGAGCTTGAATCTCAACAGCCCCTCTCAAGCTCATGATGTACTGCCATTGTAAGATTCCTCCCCAGCCTCTCGAAATGTCCAGCATCTTCCCCTGTAATCAATCTCTCTTCAGAAATATAAAAGACTTGTTTCTAACTGTTTTAACCTAGAGAGAGAAAATATTCTAGAGAGAGAATATTCAGATTTTTAATATTTTTGGATAGCAATTTATCTCATCTTATTAAAATAAGTTCCCCTAAAATAGAAATTCAAAAAGAACTTTCCAATGTGCAATTGGAATTAATTGAAAATAGGTATAAAGGACCTTAGCCTAAGGGTCTAGAATTTCAGAAATTTTTGGATTATGGTCCAATTAAGGTTCCTATGGGCCAATAGCATCAATCCATGTGTAGGGAGGAGATAAATCCAATTTGTAAAAGAAGATACCCAAAAATGAGTAAATGCTCACATAAGATGAAGAGTTGAAAATGTACAAGGTTTATTAGTAAAAAAAAACTATGAGCAATATTAAAAATATGAGATATTTTGGGTATCCAAAAATGAGTAAATGCTCACATAAGATGAAGAGTTGAAAATGTACAAGGTTTATTAGTAAAAAACTATGAGCAATATTAAAAATATGAGATATTTTGGGTATAATGATTCCATTTTGACACATATGTAAGGAAGGGGAGTTCTTTAAAGGAGGTGCATATTTCACATAAGATGAAGAGTTGAAAATGTACAAGGTTTATTAGTAAAAAACTATGAGCAATAAAGGAGGTGCATATTTCACATAAGATGAAGAGTTGAAAATGTACAAGGTTTATTAGTAAAAAACTATGAGCAATATTAAAAATATGAGATATTTTGGGTATAATGATTCCATTTTGACACATATGTAAGGAAGGGGAGTTCTTTAAAGGAGGTGCATATTTCACATGCTTGAATGAGTTTTAAACTCATAAAAATTGAGATATTTTATCTCTCCTCTCTCCTCATTCAAGTCTAGTTCCAAAAAGTTAGCTTAACTGACCTAAAAATGGTCAAATATTGACCAAACTGATTTAGAAAATTCTAGAATCAGTTTGTTTGGTTAGGAGCTCAATTTTTCCTATAAATAGAAGCCTCCCGCTTGTTGAAAAATATATAGTGTTTATGCATCGTTACTCTACTCCACCTAAGCCAAGAACTGTGAATTCATTAATAATTCACTAGTTTTTGGAGCTTCCTTTTTCTTCAATCCCCATTGGTGGCTCTGGACATCCATTTACATCACATCACATCTCATCACATTCACATCCACGTCCATTTACACCCACTCACATCTCATCACATCACGTTCACATCTTATCACATCACATTCACATAAATAAAGAATCAAGAAATTTATAAGGTAATTAGTGAATTTTGATCATTTTCTATAATTTCTCAATGTTTCTCTCTTCTCAACCCCTCTCAAGCTTGAGAAGCTTAATTGGAATGGTTTTTGAATGCTATTGATTGAAGTTAATTAATGAATGGTAGTGAAGAGTTACATAATTTGATGAATGCTATTGAAGTTAATTAATTAATGATAGTTAAGAATTACATAAATTTCAATTTATGCTTAATTCTAATGGTTTTTATGTAATTTCTCTCTCTCACTCAAGAAATGGTCATACTCATGACCCATTCTCAATCCAAATGAAGCTTTTCATAAAGTTTTTCCTTAATCCAAGATTAATCTATACTTGAGGCCAAATTAATGGTTTTTTTATGCTTTTAGTTTATGTATTTCATGAATATTGATGATTCAATCCATTATGGATTAATGATCCAATTAGGGATCATTCTATTTATTCCTTAATGATAAGCTTTATCCCTTAGAAAATTTGAGATTTATCAGTCATAGCAGCGGAGCTATGGTAAATTTTTTATAAAAATTACGCATAAAATAATTTCATTCAAAGCATGAAAAGAGGACTTCCTACCATATTCTAGGAATTATCATCCTAGATTAATTGAAAGATATTCATTGTAATCATAGAGAAATTGATTTTTATATTATACATAATTGATTTTCATGCATAAAGGTATGCATAAAAGATTATTATTTTAACATAAAAGTGTTACTTTTATCATAATTAGATTTCATGCATAGAGGTATGCATAAAAGATTATTATCTTAATGTAAAAGTGTTACTTTTATCATATTTGAATTTCATGCATAGAGGTATGCATAAAAGATGATTATTTTATTACAAAAGTGTTACTTCTAGCATAATTGAATTTCATGCATAGAGGTATGCATAAAAGATGATTATTTTATTACAAAAGTGTTACTTTTAGCATAATTGGATTTCATGCATAGAGGTATGCATAAAAGATGATTATTTTATTGTAAAAGTGTTACTTTAGCATAATTGGATTTCATGCATAGAGGTATGCATAAAAGATGATTATTTTATTGTAAAAGTGTTACTTTTATCATATTTGGATTTCATGCATAGAGGTATGCATAAAAGTTGATTATTTTATTGTAAAAGTGTTACTTTTATCATATTTGGATTTCATGCATAGAGGTATGCATAAAAGTTGATTATTTTATTGTAAAAGTGTTACTTTTATCATATTTGGATTTCATGCATAGAGGTATGCATAAAAGTTGATTATTTTATTATAAAAGTGTTACTTTTATCATATTTGAATTTCATGCATAGAGGTATGCATAAAAGTTGATTATTTTATTGTAAAAGTGTTACTTTTATCATATTGGATTTCATGCATAGAGGTATGCATAAAAGATATTCTTTTTATACTAAAAGTGTGATTTTCATCATAAATGGATTTTATGCATAACTTAGATGCATAAGAGAAATTCTTTTATTCTAAAAGTGTAATTCCTACCTAATTGAATTTATGCATAAGAAGATGCATAAAAGATTGATTTTAAATTTAAAAGTGTCATTCTCATCTAAATTGAATTTATGCATAGGAAAATGCATAAAAGATTGAAATTTAATTCAAAAGTGTCATTTTCATTTAAAATGAATTTATGCATAGAAAGATGCATAAAAGATTGATTTTTACTTCGAAAGTATTAATCTCCTTAAATAGAATTTATGCATAAATAAATGTGTAAAGAAATCTTATATCAAATATAAGAATTCTCTTGTATTCTATAAATAGATATGAGATGTAATACGATGTGATAAGAGGTGTATAAGATGTGATAAGAGGTGATAAGATGCTTATGAAATAAGTTAGGAGGTGATAAGATGAATTAAGATGTGATAAGATGTGTATGGGATGAGGTAAGAAGTGTATGTGATAGGATAAGATGTATATGGGTTGTGATAGGGCGAGAATGGATGTGATGTAAAAGATTAGATGTGAAGGCATATGGGGCTATATGAATGGGAATGTGGAAATGGATGTATGTATGTGGATGTGTGGAAATGGATGTATGTATGTGGATGTGTGGATGTGGAGATGGGAGTGTGGATGTATGAATGTGAAAATGGATGTATGCATGAAGATGTATATGCATAGATGTGAATGTGGATGTAGATGTGGATGTATAAATGTGAATGGGAATGTGGATGTGGATGTATGTGAATGTGGATGTAGATGTGAATGTGGAATGTGGATGTGGATGTATGTATGTATGTGGAGTAGATGTGGATGTATAGATGTGAATGGGAATGTGGATATGGATGTATGTATGTATGTGGATGTGGATGTATGAATGAGGACGTGATAGTGGATGTATGCATGTGGATGTGGATGTATGGATGTGGATATGGATGTGTATGTATGAATGTGGATATGGGATGTGGATGTATAAATGAGGATGTGAAAATGGAGGTAAGCATGTAAATGTGGATGTATGGATGTGAATGTGAATGTGGATGTGGATGTGGATATGGATGTCTATGTATGATGTGGATGTATGGATGTGGATATGGATGTGAATGTGGATGTGGATGTAGATGTATGGATGTATGGATGTGGATATGGATGTGTATGTAAGAATGTGGATATGGGATGTGGATGTATAAATGAGGATGTAAAAATGGATGTATGCATGTAGATGTGGATGTATGGGTGTGAATGTGAATGTGTATATGAATTAATGTGTCGTCGATATGAGGAAATGGATGAGAATGAGTTCAAATTGAATGGAATGTGGAATAAGTAATGTGGACTAAGGAGGGATAATGTGGAAAGACGAGAGTTCGATTTTGTGACTGTTTGTAAATGACTGTTTTATGTCAAGAATGCTGGGAAGCATTTTGACCGTCTTGTGGATTAAGGTCATGAAGACCTAACTGTTAAAGTTGCAACTGGTGACGGAGAGTCAATGGAGGACGTCTCGCGTAGCAAGGTCGACCGAGGTCTTGACCAGCCTCGGTTCGATTTAAATGGTGAGCTTCCGGTACGGTGGATGAGGGACCAAGGAAGCGGCCTATGAGTGAAGCGCTAGGTCACCTGCGAAGGATCCTAGAGGGTGCTGACCATACGGTGCTCGGGCTCTGGGTCACCGAAGATACCCACACGTGCATCGTGGAAGATATTGGAATAAAGAATAAGAATTGTTTTCTGAAACCGGGCATGGATCTGGTTGATTGACCTTGCTGGTTCTCAACGGATGAGTTTATGGCTCTTTTATATGGATCTGTGGGATGATCTTGCTGATCTTCCACGGAGATTCCATTCTATTATATGAATATATTACCGGTTACTATGAGCTAGGAACTATGGAAAAGGCCCCTGAGTGAACAGGTGGTGAGCGTTCTGGTTGCCAATGATGCCATAAGTATACCGATGAATGAATGACTAGAAATAAGGATTCAACCAGAGACTATGAGGATTGTCGTCAGTGACATAATGGTTTCATTAAAGGATTGTTTTAAAGTTAGCTGATGCTAAGAAAAAGGCAATTTTATATTGGGTGTGTAAGTGGTGTGACTAGTTTTATGTTTGCATGAACTTCCGGCTAGGGGGCCTTGGAACTCTTCTCCTTGGTACCCGGGACAAAACCTAACCAAATTCTTAATTGGATCCCATCACTACAGTGGTTGGGCGGTTGGCTAACCCATGGGACTAGATGGGGTTAGGCTGGACTGATGGATTCGTAAATCGAGATTTAATTTCTATTATTACGATAGATGAAGTAAATCCCGGATAGTAATTGTTCTATGGATAGGAATCAATGGCTGTGCCTCTTGATGGGGAAAAAAGCGTTGATCCCAATGATCCAAGTGCAAGTTTCTTCCTTGATCTGACCAAGTACCGTTAGAGGTGCAGTCGGATCAGTTTGATCAGTAATGATCTTGACTACGTTAGAGTAAAGAGTTATCCTGGTGGAATCACCCGTGCTTTTCGGGTAAAGGAAGTTTTTTCGGTTTTGATTTTGGACAAACCGACGGATTAGTCTCTTGTCCGGATATCCGTGGGCGAGGCCCCGAGTGTGAGACCCTACCCGCGCACGATGTGCTACTTCCGCTGCTACTAGCACCCCAAATCCGTTGCGCGGTGGAGACCGGGATCTCACAGTTGGTATCAGAGCGAAATTGAAAGCTAAAAAAGATAATTAAATTCTTATCTGAAATTGGTAATAAGAATTCAGAAACAGCATTTTCATAATGTATTTTCATTCCGTAAGCTTCTTTAATGAAGAAATTTCAATCAAAGAAATTATTTTTATAGATGGAAGTTTCCCATTTATCTGGTATTCCCGACCTCACCCAGTCTCAAGATATGATTGCATTTGCCTTCGAGCATCTCATCTCTTCCGCTTCAACACGAACAAGCCGAGCAAGACTCGCACGCCATTTCGAGGAATTATATTTTCCTAACCTAGTGGAGAGACAATAGCATAAGTGGTTTGCAGGGCTATATATCCACGCCTCTTGCAACTGGCGTGCAATGCTGAGGCAGAACCTCTCATTGGCCATGATTTTGATAAAGCTGAAAATCACGCGTGGTGTCATTCTATATCTTTCAACGCCTCAAAATTTCAGACTTGCTTGCCGAGTTTATAGACTCTTTAGTCGATTTATCCCTAAGGAGAAAATAATAGCTCCCTTCACAATTAGAGAAATTATGTAACAGTGCATGACTATGGCCCAGTACCGTCGTCTTATGCGTCTCTCGAGGAGATTTTGAATTTTGGAGCCGAGCCACTCTATGTATTTATTGCAACTTGTATATAAATATACAAATATTTTTCCTGTTATTTAAGTGATTGTTTACGGACGATCGGATAAAGAAAAATTTGTTTATCAGACTTATGTCATAGATCTCCAATAAGATCAACTGAGGAGCCAATTATGTCAAAAATTTATCAAGACGTACAAAAAGGTTGTAATTGTGTGATATAATTCATACAATTTGTTATTCAAACTGAAATTCGTAAATTAGTAATTAGGACTTTAATTGGAAGTACCGCAATTGTATAGAACCCTGACTTGCTTGAGACCTAGATATGATGGTATTTACCTTATAGTTTCGAGTATCATGATTATCCGTATATACCGAGGGTATAACTGCAGCTCTTTACCGGCAGTATATACGAGTAAATCTAAGACTTGAAATTATAAGCATTAATGCTATCCAGTTGATGAATTCGAATGTGGTTGATATGATTTTTAATTATGTTTGGGAGCTGATGAATTGATTGGGATTCTGATTGAAAAATGATGATTTCTGAAATTTAGTTGAAATATAATAACCTGAGCAAAACCACAATGAGGATGAATGGGACGAGTCCCTGTGATGATAAATGATGATAATGATTTCAACAAATCACTATGAGATTAGTGGATTGTGCTGTCAAATTGCTACTGTTAATACTTGACACGGATGATCAAATTAAGGAATGTCAAATTGAGAACTTACTTAACTGAAATTCCTATGGAGGAATGTTCAGAAGAAAATTTTTCGGTCTAATGGACCATTATCGTGTTAAAGATATGAATGATATGATCTGAATGAATTGTTATTTAATGATGAGTTCTATATAAGGGATATTTATCCCCGTATTCTGTTGGGTTGACCTGAATATAAGGAACCCCAGAATAAATTGGATCTTAAGAAAAAGAGTTGTCCTCTACTTTGCGAGATAAGGACATCTCGCGCTTTTTAAATGGGGTAGAATGTAAGATTTCTCCCCCAGCCTTCGAGGTATACAGGAGTAAGAATCTTATAATTATTCCCTCTCTAAATAAAAGAAAGATTCTGTTTAAAAAGGGAAGACACTTTACCAGAATACCTTCTCAGGAGCCCACCTGTTTTAAAGATTCAGAACGATGAATTCAAAAGTGAGAACCGGTGTTTTGGATGCCAAGGTTTTGACCATCAGTTAAGACTGCCCAACTCCTACCATGAAAAGGGCATAGGGAAGTCTAGAACCCAAATTCAGAGACCAATTCCTTTATACCAATCTAATCAGGGTCCGTCTCGGACAAGATTGCTTAACTCCATTAACTAGGTCCGACCCATTGATTAGGGTCAAGATGACCAATCAAATGCTTAGCGACTTAGAGCAACAGATGCAGGCAATTCATAAAGATATAAATGCTGCCCAGGATCGACAGAGACAATATACAGATAAGAATAGGACAATCAGAGAATTCAAAGAAGCAGTTATAGTCTTCATTTGAATACGGACCAAAAGAATTTCTTTATCTCTAGGGGAGTATAAGTAGTTATAACCCAGATATTGTGGACCAAAGAAAGTAGGTGACTTAGCCTACGAACTTCTTTTATCTCTTCATCTCAAAGTTCTTAATGCCTTCTATAGAAAAATGTGCCAAACCCAAATCATGGAAAGACGGTAAAACTTCAGTGGCAAGATACCGTTGGCTTCTAAGTTACGCTAGCTCCTTCCTTTATATAAGTCGTAACTTTTACTTATCGCTCACAGTAATCTTACTTCCATCGATCTCCCTTCTTCTTAATCTCCTTCATGGCTTGGCAACAGGAATTAGTTTTATCCATGATGATTTCTCACCTTCAAGACGCAAGTGAGTCTGTGAAGAAAGATTTTATAGAACAATATGAGCGCTCACTTTTTCCTCACTTGGGAACGTCTGTAGCTCAGACCAAATGGCGGACCTATCAAGACATAACTAGGGTAACACCCTGGGGTCAGCAGCACTTTTGTAACAATGTCCGCTTGGCCATGGTTATTGAAGCCTTGGGTTTGGGTCCCCGATACTACTGCGTCATGAGATCAAGACATCTTGGGTTTTCTGAGCGGGTCTTCTTACTGGCGTGTTTGCTTCCTCATCAGAAGATATGCCTTTACCCCGTTTTTGGCTTGCCTCTCAGAGGTCCTTTTGTTAGATCACCTCATACCACTGAGATAGGTGCGGCAATAACCAACAGAATTATTCCCATAGATGAGTTACCTTATACGTGCGCAACTTGTGAGTGCTGCTTTTGTGATCATATGATGGACGGGCTTATGGAAATGTAAAGAGTTCTTCTATCTTTACTGTATATGTTCCAAGAATGAATAAAGTTTAAATCTTGTTCTTGTCTTGACCCTTACTCTCTTTGAGACTTTTTTAATTGTCTTAATTAAAAATTTTCTCTCAGTCTCATACTTGTGCATCTTACTCATTTGGGTGTGTAAGTGGTGTGACTAGTTTTATGTTTGCATGAACTTCCGGCTAGGGGGCCTTGGAACTCTTTTCCTTGGTACCCGAGACAAAACCTAACCAAATTCTTAATTGGATCCCATCACTACAGTGGTTGGCCGGTTGGCTAACCCATGGGACTGGATGGGGTTAGGCTGGACTGATGGATCCGTAAATCGAGATTTAATTTCTATTATTACGATAGATGAAGTAAATCCCGGATAGTAATTGTTCTATGGATAGGAATCAACGGCTGTGCCTCTTGATGGGGGAAAAAGCGTTGATCCCAATGATCCAAGTGCAAGTTTCTTCCTTGATCTGACCAAGTACCATTAGAGGTGCAATCGGATCAGTTTGATCAGTAATGATCTTGACTATGTTAGAGTAAAGAGTTATCTTGGTGGAATCACCCGTGCTTTTCGGGTAAAGGAAGTTTTTCCGGTTTCGGTTTTGGACAAACCGACGGATTAGTCTCTTGTCCGGATATCCGTGGGCGAGGCCCCGAGTGTGAGACCCTACCCGTGCACGATGTGCTACTTCCGCTGCTAGCACCCCGAATCCGTTGCGCGGTGGAGACCGGGATCTCACAGCCATAGATGAAGATGTAGATGAGCCTGGGCTATCAAAGCTCTCAACACTCCCCCTCAAGCTCATCCCATGTACTCCCAACATAGTATGGAAGTACTCAAACTTCTCCCTGCTAAGTGGCTTTGTAAAGATGTCTTCAGTCTTCACATACTACAAATCCATTGTACCATCCAACACTTTCTCTCTGACAAAATGATATTGGACCTCTATGTGTTTGGTCCGCGCATGAAAAACTCGATTCTTGGCCAACTGTATGCTGCTCATGTTGTCACAATTAATGACAACCTTACCATCAATAGGCTCACCCAAATCAGCCAAGAGACTCTTTAACCATACTCCTTCATGTGTAGCAATGGCTGCACCCCTGTATTCCATATTTTGCCAGCATATCCAATGCATATTGGCGTTGCACTAGCCATGTCCCTGCATGGTCTTTGATCACTTCAATCCCAAGAAAATATCTCAATTCACCTGTCTTTCATATCAAACTGCCCACTCAATGCCTTCTTGACATATGCATAACATCTATAGCATGATCTCCTATGACAATCAAGTCATCCACATAGATAACAAGTAAGACAATCCCATTGTGAGGTCCCTATCCCCACCGCGCAATGAATTCAGGGGTTCTAGCAACAAAAGTAGCACTTCTTGCGCAGGGCAGGGTCTCACACTCGGGGCCTCGCCCACGAATATCCGGACAAGAGACTAATCCATCGGTTCTTCCAAAATCGATCCCGGAAAAACTTCCCTTGCTCAGAAAGCATGGGCGATTCCTCCAAGATAACTTTTCTCTAACGTAGTCAAAATCCTTAACTAACTGAACTGATCTGACCGAACCCGTAAGTCCCAAATCAGATTAGGGAAAAGATTGCACTTGGATCATAGAGACCAATGCTTTTTTTCTCATTGAGAGGCACAACCGTTGATTCTTTTCCATAGAACAATTTTTGTCCGGGATTTACTTCATCTATCGTACCATAACAGAATTGAGCCTCAATTTAAGGATCCATCATTCCAACCTAACCCCATCCAGTCTCGTGGGTTAGCCAACTGCCCAACCACTGTAGTGATGGGATCCAATTAAGAATTTGGTTAGGTTTTGTCCCGGGTACCAGGGAAAAGAGTTCCCAGGCCTCCTAGCCGGATATTCATGCAAACTTAAAACTAGTCACACCACTTACACACCCAATATGAAATTGCCTTTTTCTCAGCATCAGCTATCTTTAAAACGATCATTTAATGAAACCATTGTGTCACTGATCACAATCCTCAAAATCTCTGGTTGAATCCTTATTTCCAATCATCCTTCATCGGTGTACCTATGGCATCATTGGAAACCAGAACGCTCACCACCTGTTCACTCAGGGGCCTTTTCGATAGTTCCTAGCTTATAATAGTAACCGGCAATATATTCACATATCAAAATAGAATCTCCATTGAAGATCAGCAAGATCAAACAGCAGATCCATATAAAAGAGCCATGGACTCATCCGTTGAGGATCAGCAAGGTCAACCAACCAGATCCAAGCCCGAATTCAGAAAATAACTCTTACTCCTTGTTCCAATATCTTCCCCGACGTACGTGTGGGTATCTTCGGCGACCCAGAGCCCGAGCACCGTATGGTCAGCACCCTCTAGGATCCTTCGCAGGTCACCTAGCGCTTCACTCATAGGCCGCTTCCTTGGTCCCTCATCCACTGTACCGGAAGCTCACCATTTAAATCGAGGCTGGTCAAGACCTCAGCCCAAAGACCTCGGCCCGACCTTGCTAGGCGAGACGTCCTCCGTTGACTCTCCGTCCAGCAGTTGCAACTTTAACAGATAGGTCTCCACGACCTCATTCACAAGACGGTCAAAATGCTTCCCCAGCATTCTTGACATGAAACAGTCATTTAAAAACAGATTTCACACACAAATACAGTTCCAACAATATTTCCATTTTTTCTCATCACTCCATATCCTTTCACATTAGTCCCCATCTTTTCTCATCTTCCCATAATTTTTTTTTCTTCATCGATCCCTATCACATCACATCATTCCCACATCAAATCACATCTAATCGCATCATCCACACATCAATCCACATTATCCATCCACATCATCCACACCAATCCACATCATCCATACATCCATCCACATCAATCTACATTATCCACACATCCATGCACATCTTTCATACATCCATCCACATCAATCCACACGTCAATCCACATCATCCATACATTCATCCACATCAATCCACATTATCCACACATCAATCCACATTATCCACATCATCCATACATCCATTCAGGTCAATTAACATTACTCACACATCAATCCATATCATCCATACATCCATCCACATCATCTACATCAATCCACATTATCCACTCATCCATCCACATCAATCCACATTATCCACACATCCATCCATATCTTTCATACATCCATCCTCATCAATCTATATGTCAATCCACATTACCCACACATCAATCCACATCATCCATACATCCATCCACATCATCCACATTATCCACTCATCCATCCACATCAATCCACATTACCCACACATCAATCCACATCAATCCACATTCATTTCATAAGTATTTCCATTCTCATCTAATCACATCTTTTTCTATCTCATCATTTATTTCCTCATTTATCCTCATCAGATCACATCTACTTGCATCTACCCATACATCTCATCACTTCACATACATTAACATTTATCCAGTTTACATCGCATCTTATCACATCCATTTCACATCACATCTCATTCATTCACATCCCGATTCACATGCCAACACATTCATTCACATCCCGATTCACATGCCAACACATTCATTCACGTCCCTTATCATTCATTCACATCCCGATTCACATGTTATCACATTCATTCACATCCTATATCATTCATTTACATCCTGATTCACATGACATCACATCTCATCTATTCATTCACATTTATCTGATTCGCATCACATATCATCACATCTATTTACCTTTCATTTTCATCACTTCTATTCTCATCACATCCATCCATCCATTCTTTTCCATCTATCTGATTTGCATTACATCTCATCACATCTATTCACCTCACATTCTCGTCACTCCTATTCTCCATCCATTCATTCATTCCCATCTATCTGATTTGCATTACATCTCATCACATCTATTCACCTCACATTCTCGTCACTCCTATTCTCATCACATCCATCCATCGATTCATTCCATCTCATCACATCTATTCACCTCACATTCTCGTCACTCCTATTCTCATCGCATCCATCCATCGATTCAGTCCCATCTATCTGATTCGCATCATATATCATCACATATATTTACCTCTCATTCTCATCACTTCTATTCTCATCACATTCATCCATCCATTCTTTCCCATCTATCTGATTTTATTACAACAAGAGTGGCCACCGATTCTTTTGAAGAGGAAATGGTCAAAAACTAATGAATTATCAATAAATTCACTGTTTTTGGCTCTGGGGAGGAGTAGAGTAACAGTGCATAAAATACTATTAACCATTTACAAAGGGGGAGGCTTCATTTATAGGAAAAAGTGAGCCTCTAACCAAGTAAATTGATTCTAGAATTTTCCAGATCAGTTTGGTCAATTTTTAACCATTTTTAGGTCAGTTTAGCTTACTTTTTGGATCTATCTGAAGCAGGAGAGATGAGAGATGAAAATATCTCATTATTTGTGAGTTTAAAACTCAACCACACATGTGAAATAGGTGCCTCCTTCATGAGGGAAATTCTCCCACACTGAGGTGTCAAAAATGCATCATTTCTTCTAAATATCTCTTCTTTTTGAACTAATAACCTTGTCCTTAGTCAACACTTCATCTTATGTGAGTATTTACACATTTTTGGGGGGATTTCCTTTTATTCTTCAATTTATCTCCTCCCTACATTTAGATTAATCTAATTGGTCCTCCATAGGAACCTTAATTCAAAAATTTCAGAAAATCTAGACCCTTAGGCTAAGGTCCTTTTTACCTGATTTCAATTTATTCTAATTACACATTGGAAATATCTTTTTGAATATCTATTTCAGGGGAAACCATTTTAGACACTAGGAGGATTTTTATATCCAAAAATATCTCAATTTTGAATTACCTCCCTCTAGACATTTTCTCTCTCTAGGCCAAAACAGGGTAAAATAGGATCTTTCTTTTATTTCAAAGAGGGGAATAATTATAAGATCAGAAGGGGAGGTTTTTACACCTACACACCTCAAAAGTCGGAGGGAGGAATCTTACACCCATGATCTGTTTTCTTCACATAGAGTGAAGAATCTGCTGAAGAAACTTGAAATCCAAGGGAGATAAGATATCAGCTTATCTTATCACTCCAAGCACGAGGTGCTTGGTTCAAACCATATAATTCTTTCCTTAATTTGCATACATGAGTGGGGTACCTCGGGTGTACATATCCTTCTGGCTGTGCCATATAAACTTCCTCTCGTAAATCACCATTTAGAAATGCATTTTTCACATCCATTTGATGTATTTCCCAACCATTTGCTGCAGCCATAGCAATGACTACTCTCACTATTCCCATCTTTGCAACTGGACTAAATGTTTCATCATAGTCCAAGCCTTGGGTTTGTGCATAACCCTTAGCTACCGCACTTTTTATGGCGCTCAATATCAATGGAACCATCTGATTTGCATTTCACCTTATAAACCCATTTGCAACCAATGACATTTTTGCCTTGTGGTAAGGCAACCAAATCCCAAGTGTCATTTTGAACCAATGCGTCCATCTCAACATCCATTGCCTTCTCCCATACATGCTTCCCGCTTCTGTATAGCATGTAGGTTTTTGGACTCGAAATTTGAAGATTCTAAGTGGAAATGGGTTGTTTAATAAAATCACTTATTTTTACACCATAAAAACTCATAAATTCATCGATTATTATAGGGACATTTTTTTATTAATGAAGATGGGCATGTTACATCATCCAGCATAAAGCTCTACTAACACTTTTCCTTGCTTTACATGATGGCTCAACAAGCTATCCCAAAAGTCATATCCACGTTGAGATCCACCGACAAACTCTCTTAATTTCACCAAAAAATGTAAGGCCCTTATTTAGGAGCACATGAAGAGTTAACTCCATATCTCGCCATGTTGTCCCATCTGGGCATCTGCCCCAGTGCATCATATTGCAAAGATCAATGATATAATCAGGTGAGAACGATTGTGTAAGGTTTTGTCCAATGGTTGGTGTTTCTTACCTCTTGTCCAAAGGCCCTTCCAATCTGCATTGTACATCACACATTCACCAAGGTGTCCAAGGAGAAGCCAGAATGCTTGGCATGAGCTATAATGGTCACCACTTGATACTGTTATGGGCTACCACACCTCCAAGAAGGAACTCTATGCATTCGCCTTTGGAAGAAGCAATAGAGCACAACTATTGTAGGGACCTTACCAATGCTTCAAGCTCGTGTCCCTTGAGGTCTCCAAGCTCACTTGAGAATCTCTAATCCTCCAAGCTTCATCTCCACGCTATCATCGTAGAGTCGCTCACACCACCACACAAGGCAATCACTCTCTCTCACTTCTCCACACAAGCATACAAGTACAGAGAAGGCACATGTGCTAGAGTACTCTCTCTCTCTCTCTCTCTCTCTCTCTCTCTCTCTCTCTCTCTCTCTCTCTCTCTCTCTCTCTCTCGACAAAAGCAAGAACTCTCATAGCACAAAGGGGGATTGTGTCCATTCATTATGATAAAATTCCTTATATACAATTGGCCCTTATTCACACTTGGGTGCCCAAAACTTACTAAGGCCTTGGGTGGCCAATATCTCATAATGTACAACTTTTATAGTGCCTTTGCATGAAACTTATTAATGTCCTCAAATGGAAGAGCATATTTGTTAATCCAAAATGGGATTAGCATCCCCCCTACCTGATGTAGGTTCTGTCCTCAGAACCTCAGCAAGGTCTAAAGACATGGTCGCCAAACTGATTGAAGCTTTTTCAAGGTTCTTCTGAATGCAGAGTGTGATCTTCAGAACCCAGTGTCAACAATATCTTCGAATGTTACATGCATGTATGCGAGTAGACACCTTAGATGATGATAATATAACATCATGCCTTTATCACTAGGGCCTTGATTCATGTTAAATTATAGCTGATCATCAGCATCATATCCATCATATCTCTCTTTAGGTTGATCTATGAGGACCACGATCAATTTCAAAAATCAGACACTAGTGACAATGGCAGGGTTTGAGATGCGGTGCCATGCAAGTATCCAAGTCAACAATTGCTTTCTTTTCTGTCCTATATCTATAAATGTTGCTGGCAAGAATAAAGGAAAGTTGTAGCAGACATGTGAATCCCCCTCTGCTTAGCCTCTTGGAATTCCAATGGTGTCCATCTTCTTTTCATTGGCATATACAAAGGGTCCACTCTCTGTGTTGGTGGCAGGGCACGCATATACTGACAACTATGTTCTGGAATAGTCAAATACTCCTTCCTCCATGCTGGCTGTATACCAAAATCTTACAGTTTAGGATTGGCATCATCTGTGACAATGGTTGTATATCCCCCTCGTGTATGGACTGGGTTTGCCTTTCTCCACCTGCGAAAGTAGCAACTGATCATGAATGTAACAATTCTGATTTCAAATAGATCTACCAAGTGCGAGTTTACCAACGTTGTATGTCGTGCCACATTGTGCCCTCTCCAGCCAAGGGTAATAACTCTTCTAATTCTGGCTTTGGTTCTCGGAGAAAGTATGGTACATATGGCTGCTTCATTGGAGTAACATCAAAATATGCCTCTGGCAGGATCCGCTGAGTAGGTTCAAAAGGTGTTATTTGCATTAACACTTTGAACATTAACTTTGGCTTGAGTAGAGGATTCCCTACTCTGATTAATCCTTCATATTCTGCAACGACAAAGACTCAATAATAGTATTATCAGTAAATGGCTCAAGATTATCTTGGGGTAGAGTGTGACTAACCTCTTGAATTGGCCGTGTGGTGGAGATGGGTCAGGGGTGCCGGCAACTCCTTGGGGGTAAGAGTGTTTTTGGGAAAATCTAAGGGATGAGTAGGAAGTCTAGAAAATATACAATCAGCCTGAGATTTGTTAGTAGGAGGAACACTTGGGTATGGATTAAGTAATTTACTTGTGACATTTGAAAATACAGGGTAAGTTGGATTAGATGAGGAACTTGATGTTTCCTCTTGACCCTCTCCGGAACTGGGGGGTGGGTGGCTGGGTTTGTGGTGCTTCATAAATTCTTGTAGAGCTCAATGATATCCTCCAAAGATATATTAGGATATTCAATATGTATTTTATCAAAATTATAAAGTACGGTAGTCAGCATGACTTCTAGATGGCTGTGGATATTCCGATATAGTTTAAGAATGCCAAAAGGATGATATAGTGTAGACTCACAGAGATTTAAACATTGGTGGGTGTATTATATACTTCTAACCACCCATGACTTATGATCCGCTGGTAACTGCTTGGCAACCTCGTATTGGCCGATGTATCAGGAATATCATTTGAAAAAAACAGGTCTAATTTATCGACACTGTTGTCCAAGATGTTTGAGTTTTGTAACACCCGACATCAACTATGAAGGTTGAGAAGAATGGGGTGTAATGAATAGAAGAAAATATCCTTTAGATCAGTCAGTATACTAGGTCCCCCCGAAAAATTGCCATGATTATAGCAGGGTTAGCATCACGCTCTGTATTTTGTTTAATTAGTGTTAATTCTCCTAGGCTCAAATCATCAAACAGATTGATTTCATATTGTAGTAAAGAGAATGTTAGTGTAGACAAAAAGAGAGTCAAATTTTGAGGAGGGGCCCGAGGAGTTACTGGCCGCCGCCGACAAACCTATTTCTCGAGGCTCACTCAAGAAGTCGCAACTCGTCGATTGGCTCTTGTATTTGGCTACGTTCCTAGATTGCCAGCTAGCACTCCAATTCCTGTATTCGATAATCCTTGGTGGTGAGAAGATCTGAGATGCTTGTTTCCCGCACCATTCTTGCGGCATCCAATTCTTCAAAGCGTCTTGTGGCCGCCTCTTGTGCTCGTCTGGCTGCAGCTTCCATTTCTTGAGCCTCTATAATCTTTTGAAGCCTTTCAGTGGGGGCCAAGGCAACTATCTTGGAGTTGCTGAGTAATCTGCAGCATTTCCTCTTTGTGTGTAACCATCAACTTCTGCATCTTCAAGGTTTTGGTGTTGATGGTCTCATTCAGTGCTTGCCCATACTTTTTCTGCATTTGCTTTATTTATTTGTTCTCTTTCTTGTTGACGTTGGAGCACTCTTTGATCAACATCCTTAAGGGCTACGGATATTGATTTCAAGTTACTTTGTAGTTCTTCTTCCTTAGCCTAGAATGTATTTTGGAAATCCTGTAGTTGTTGAGCCGCCTAGATGCTTTCTTGTTCCTTGTTGTGTGCCACTTCTTTTTGAATCTATTCTTTTGCCTGCTCCAGTTGTGCTTTCAAGTCTGTATTTTCCTTCATTATTTGTACCAAGGTTTGGTTGAGAACAAGATTATTACTTTCGAGTGTTTGATACCTCACTTCTTACTCCTCGGCAACCTTTAAGCTTTTTAAGATTACTTCTGTGTGTGTTGCTTCTGCTGCTGTTAAATGCTCTTGGAGTGTTTGAACTTGGTTGGTTGCATCCTGGACATACTTCCATAGTGTTGTATTTTTGTCATGAAGCATATGAGTGGTCAAGAGATAGCATCACCACACCCTCTGCTCTTGTTCCCAAAGAGAAGCACTTGTTTCCACCACTCCTTCCAATCCAGAGTTCCAATCCAGAGTGTGGCAACTATAAGACACTGTCTAGGCCTTCCACAGTCTCATGAAGGAGTCTCTTGTAATCTAGGTTATGAAGGAACGACGTCTCAGGAATCCCCTCTGCATTATCCAAACATTATCGTTTACTGGGGCTTGGTGTCTCCTCAATTCTCTTTCGCTTTCCTATATCCAGTCGTTCTTCAAGGAGTTCTCCTTGTAATGATGTTGCTTCTTCTTGGCTTTGGTGCTCTTCTTCTTGATATTTTTCATGTTGAGTGGCTCTCTCTGTATGCAACTCAACGAAAGCAGCAGGTGTATCTGATATGGTTGAATCCTGAACAGGGGAAAGGTTTTTGAAAATTAATTATGTGTTGGGCTTGGAGGTGGGGTTTGTTGATGTGTCTCTACTGTTGTCCCCACTAGAGGTGCTGATAAACTAAAACTTGTTACTTCCCACTCCTCAATACTTCCCGGTAAGATGCTATCTCCTCCTGGGCTAGCTTGGCCTCTATTCTTTATGTTTCCTCTCCAACATCAGGCATCATTTCCCTCATCTTCCTTTCAGTTTTCTTCTTTCTGCCTTTCTTGAGCTCCTTCATGATTTCCTTTGTGTCCTTCAATAAGGCGTGTCCTTCTTGTAGCTCTTTAGAGGTAAGTGGTCGTGGTATTATCTGTGTTACATGTTTCATCTGTTCTTTAGAGGTAAGTGGTCGTGGTATTATCTGTGTTACATGTTTCATCTGTTCTTCTTGTTCTGGATCTAGAAAAGGCCACTGTGGTATATGATCCAGCACCTTTGTCATCAAGTACGGATTGCATATCTTTGACTAGTGTGCCTTCAGATACTTCTCTATTTCTCTATGGATGTACCATGCCCAGTCATCCTCTTTTTCTTCATGTACTTTGGCTATTCTATTAAGGGGAACCCTATTATACCTATCCACTAGCTTCACTTGCGTTATGAGGGACATGGCTCTGCAGGCTTTTTCTGTCACCTCATCTCTAATGTCATACCCAGCCCCCTTAGAGTTGTAAAAACTTTTCTTCAGCATGGCATCCAGGGGCATCTTCTCGTAATTGTGGTAATTGTAGAGCCTCCCGTAACAAATCCTCTGAGAGTAATACCTATTCTATGGTTTCATTTGCTTTAGTCACCTTTTCCCTCTTAGTGGCCTTGTCATAGGACTTGAGGTACTTCGCACACAATTCTGTATTAATGGTTCAGGGGGAGACATTCTGCCATTCGCCCTAGGCCAACTTTCTCTAGTTTATCTTTGACTTCTGCATCCTCCAAAATCTTGGGGTATGGTACTGCAGAGCTATCTTGCCATAAGTAGTGTCTGGACTTCCTTGCTCATGATGGAGCCATGGAATGCATGTGCATACTGACCCAAATAGCTTAACTTTGGGCCCCTTGTGGGTCTTTTCTTTCTAATAATTGGTGATCCAGTTGCACTAGCTTGTGTTGCTGTCGGAGTCCCGTCGGAGTCTGGGTCAGAGGTAGCTAAGGTCGACATATGTAAGAATGAGAAGAAGGTCAGTTTGATGACTGGTGTGGAGAGCATGTGATATGCCTCGTTGTTTTCTCTTCTTCTCTTCCCCCTTTTTTTTGAAGTGTGTTTAAGATTATATTTGATGAAAAGTGTGTTGGTGGTGTGAGCAAATAAGGAGGTATGAATTTATAGCGAGAAGGTGCACACCGTGAGAGTGTAGGTTTTTGCACCATGAGATAACAGGGTACGAAACCCATGAGATGGGTAAAAATCGTGAATTAGTTTTTTCACGAGATAGGTTAAAGCCGTTAGACAGACTAAAACTATGAAAGTGCACGGTGTGAAACCCATGAGACAGTTTTTCCGTGAGATAGGCTAAATCCGTGAGATGAGCTAAAACCGTGAAAGTGCAAGGTGTGAAACTCGTGAGACTATTTTTTCGTGAGATAGGTTAAAGCCGTGCAACAGTCTTTCTGCGAGATAGGCTAAATCCATGAGACGGGCTAAAACTGTGAAAGTGCTGGTGTGAAACTTGTGAGACTATTTTCCCATGGCATAGGTTAAATGCATGAGACGGGCTAAAACTGTGAAAGTGCAAGGTGTGAAACCCGTGAAATAGTTTGGAACTGTGAGACTGCAGGTGAGACTGTAGGGTGCAAACCCATGAAACAATTTGGAACTGTGAGACTGCAGGTGAGACTGTAGGGTGCAAACCCATGAAACAGTTTGGAACCGTGAGACTGCAGGGTGCATATACCATGTTTGAGAGTTAGTTGGTGAGTGTAGCTTTATGTCATGTTTAGGGAAAAGGAACAAAACACCCATATGCAGCAATCAAATTTTGTGAAAATGTAGAACTGTGAGAGTGCAAGGTGCAAATTACAAACATGATTATGGGGTTTTGTGATGAGAATGTAGGTTTATGCAGACAAGGAAAGCAATCAAACACACACATGCAATTAAATAAACTCATATACTTGTATGACTTTCCTATCATGCAGTTTCGATTATGCTCCCACCTTAACTCGGATATGTCGATTATGCAGGTAGATGATCAGGCATGGAGATGTAAGCTCGGGGATCACACACGATGCAGAATGACAAACATAGAATGCACAAAAAAGGAAAGAATTTTGACTTTATGGCACGATCGTTAGACTAGGCAGCTGCCTTAATGAAGTATGCCACGTGGCCTCTAATGATTGGTCGAAGAAAAACTGACCGTTTTATCGCGTGACCATTTAGAACCGATTCATGGCATGAATTGTTTGGATTGTTTATGACGTGAACTATTTGGAACCAGTTCACCACATGAACTATTTTGTATAGAGTGCGTGCAAGGTTGATACCCTATATTCCTTTCATGCTCAAACACTCAATTATGCAACCAAAAGTTGGTTGAATGAAGTGAATGATCATTTTTTCATTTTAACCCGTTTTTACCATCCACTTTTGAGTAATGGATACCTTTTGTACTTCCATTTGTTTATTGCCATGGGAACCAAGGTGGTACTTTGGCACTTCTGGGAATTTGTTATTGGCAATCATTTTAACTTCATGTGAGAGTGCTTGATCTTTCTCTCCATCCAACTGAAGAGTGCCTCTACTGAATCTTGTTGATTGGGATTTCTATTTGTGTCCATTTGTTGCACCTTTTCTTTTTTCTTCTCAATAAAATTGCCCAGCTCCTCTATTGTAGCGCGTTTGCTATCTTAAGTTCATCTTGTTGAATTGGCTTCTTTCTCCACACTAATGTTTGTTTATTCCTAGCATTTTTTTAAGCCGGGATTTGGCTTTGGTTGCTCTTACTGTCCCTTTCTAAAGTATTTGCAAATGATGGGCTTTGAGTGGGGTGGGATTTGGGCACCCATATTGTTGTATTGCCTTGGTAATAGCCTTGTGCCACTAGTAATTCCTTTCAAATCCATTACGAGTGCCTTGTGGAGTGTGGCTTTGTTTGCTTTTACTGTCCCTTTGGTTTTGGCTTTGGTTGCTCTTACTGTCCCTTTCTTTGTTTCTAAAGTATTTGCAAATGATGGGCTTTGAGTGGGGTGGGATTTGGGCACCCATATTGTTGTATTGCCTTGGTAATAGCCTTGTGCCACTAGTAATTCCTTTCAAATCCATTACGAGTGCCTTGTGGAGTGTGGCTTTGTTTGGAATACTGTCAGCTAACATTTGAAGGCCATCTCTGTCCCTTGTCTATAATTTGAACTTTTTTCCCTGATTCCTTAATCACTTGTTGCATGACAAATGAAGATCAATACAAGGATGCAACAAAAAAGACACTTAGGGCTCTTGAAAAGAGTTCAAAGTTGTAGATGAATGTGGGAGAGGGCTTGACAATAATCCCACATGGGAACTTTTGGGAGTTCTAGAATTTTTGTATAAAAGGTGGCTCATTTGAGAGCATGGACACATTGGGCAAACTCATGTTTGAGCTCTCTTGAGACTAGCTCTCCCTCTTCTTCCATAGAGGTGCAAGCTCTTCTCTCTCCCCATCTACATTGTTGTAAGTTCTATTCTTTTGTTAATTCAATGCAATGAGTTGATATTTGTCTCTCTTCTCATGTCAATTCTCTAGTGTGCATGTTTCTTATTGATAGCTTCAAGGGTTGTGTGCATGCTAGGGAAATGAGTATTTGAGAATGAAGAATGCTTTGATCTTGTGTAAGCAATAGCTAAGCTTTCTTCTTGTTTGGATGTATGGATGAGTGGAATGTGGAGTTGAGTGAGCAATAGCAAGATTGAGCTTGAGTGTGTGTTGAGTCTATGTCATTAGTAGTAGTTTTCTTAGCATTCTCTCCATCAAATGGATAAGCTTTTGTGCACCGGTACGGGTTGAATCCCTAGCTCCGAAAGGGATGCAAATCCCATTGGATTGAGCTAAGTGTGGATCATACTACTCTTGCTACAAGTGAGAGAGTTATTCCGTCTCTCCATTGGCGCCGCTGCCGGGGAGAAGACTCAAATCCGGTTGAGAGTGTGTGGAAACCACCACTATTTCCTCTTTTGGTTGCAAAACCATTGAGTGATTAGGTTAAGTTCGGGTGTGCGATCCCGGTGTGAGAGGATAAGGTTAGGATAAGAAAAAAACCATTGAGCGGTTGAGGTTTCTCCCGCATTGTTTTTTATGTTTTATTGCTTTTATGCTTTTTCAAGTACCGTTCATTATGCTTACCTTCATTGTTTTTTGTCATTTCATTCTTTCATGCTTTTCGTTAACATGTAATTAGTATAAATAAATAAAAAGAAAAGAGGTGCGTTGCTAAGCTCTTCCATAGCTTATGCAAGCCCCATAGACTCCCAAGCAAGAAGTCCGCTTAAGGATGAGAGGAGAGAGGGAAAGAGAATGGTGAAAGGAAGTGAGGTAGGTTGGAATTTATCCAATTGTATAAGACCAAGGATTAATTGCTCAATTAAAATGACCCTATTTCTCTGCAACCAGTGGACAGCCTGTTTTAATCAGCTCATTCCCAGCTCAATTAGGCATCATTGACCAAACAAATCACATAGCCCTCTTCTCCAATGTGTATATCATCCAATTGCTAAATAAATTGTGGAAGATATCAAGTACCCAATGAGAAATCGATCTCCTCATAGGCAAAATGATCAAAAACTGCTCTGTTTTCAATGTTTGAGCTGTGCCGCCTGCATTTGAGGCCTTTGGGAGTGTTTAAGGTATTAATTGAAGATGGGTTTGAGTCCCCAACACACCTAGGCATATGTGTAATCCATCAATGGTTGGATTTTAGCAAAAAACTCACTCCAAATGCATCAATTTTGGGCTTCCTTCTCTCTGTTTTGTGAGAGCTCAAAAACCAGAGATTTTCATACATCCAAATGCTTCCAAAATGCTCCAAAATCACAATAGGGCTTGCATAGAAGTTGCCAATACATCCCTCATTGTCAGATACATGTTTGCTTTGCCAGATTTACATGTATTTCCACCATACATCAATGTTCTCAAGCTTTAATGGAAAGCTTCAAAAACCAGAATTTCTCTTTGCTTTGATTTGCTCTATTTTGCTTTGTTCAAAACCAAACTCTAGGTTTGTTAAGCTAGAGAATAAGAAAATGGCATTTTTATGATTTTATCTTAACAAAATAATGGTTAATTCTTTTAGATTATTTGTAAGTAGTTAAAAACTACTTTGATTGATTCTAAATGTGAAATAGATTATCTTATCAAATTGGAAAAAGAGGAATAAGGGAATTAGATTAATCTAGTGGGATAATCATAATTAAGTTATGGTTAAAATTATGATTCATAGTTTAGATTTAAGCTTGAAAATAGATCTTCTATCATATTTTCATTACAATGTTTTATTCTTTTAAGAAACTTAGAAGTTATCAGTAATAGCAACGAAGCTATGGTAAAAATTTTTAAAAAATGATACATATCTTAATTTTATGCATAATGCTAAAAGGGGACTTCCTACCATATTCTAGGATTGGACATCCTATGCAAAAAGAACGATTTTCATCATATTCATGTGAAATAAATTTTAGTATTTATGCATAAATTTTGAATTAAAAGAAAAGAGAAATTTTTGGTAAATTTATTTTTATGCAAAAAGAGGAATTCCCGTGATAATTGAGATCCAAGTAATTAAATAGTAAAAGAGAAAATTTTAGCATATTTAAAATAATAGATATTTTTATTTAATTAAAAAAAGGAGAAATTTTAGGTAAATTTATTTTATGATAAAAGAGGAATTTCCATGACATTTGGAATTCAATCATTTAAATGCAAAAAGAGGAATTTTAAGCATATTCAAAAAATGAATATTTGTATTTAGTTAAAAGAAGAATTTTTATGGTATTTTAAATAGAGAAAGGTTTAAATTAAATTTTGGTGACAAAAGAGGAATTTTTACCATAATTCCACCTAGAAACTTAGGGTTGATAGTTAAATTGGTAGAAAGAATATTCTTAGATATTTTAGGTGGATAAATCACCAAATTGATATTTACCCAAAATTAGATTAATGGAAGAAGAGTATTTTTATTAAAAAACCCGATATTCTCATATAAAACCATTTCTTAATCTATTATGGTTAGGAAGGAATGAAATTCATAAAGTTGGAATTTTCCTTATGGTTAGAAGTTCATTAGATTTTTTTATCTCAAGGAAATTCTTTGGAATCAAAGTTAGAAGTAAACCGAATAATTTTGGTTAGACCACGACTGTGAGAGGGGCGGCTAGTAAACTACTTGCCCATCTCTCAAATCTGAATCAAGCAAAACCTCGTGACCAATTCTAATTCTTGACACAAAGAATAGACTACCGCTGAATTAGCATAGTTTTTCTTTAACCGAAATCACCAAGAATCTAGTTGAAAATTCAGTCAGATGATGGGTAGATTACCCTGATGAGAGATCATTGATTCTCATAAAGAAAATTTGGATTAAGGGAAAAGGGTTTTGTGGAACCAATCTCAAACCGAGAATTCTACTTGCATAGAACCTCTGTTTTCTTTTAAAGGACTGTTTTATGCCAGAATGCTGGGGGAAGCATTTGGTATGTGTTTAACTAAGGAGAGACTCGTTGCAACAGGTGGGGAGTCATCGAGGGACGTCGCGGCAAAACCTGCCGAGGTCTTGACTAGCATCGGTATGGTTAAAATGGTGTGCTTCTGGTACGATGGGCGAGGACTATGATGAAGCGGTCCTTGAGTGAAGTGCTAGGACACCTAAGTAGGATACTAGAGGGTTTTGACCCAGGTGATGCACAGGCTCTCGCGGTTGCTAGGACACCCATGCGTACGTCGAGGAAGATATGGATGAACCGAAAGAATGACTTTTGTGAATGGAATTTTGATATTGGATCTCATTGGTTAACCAGCTAGTCTTCAACGGGAGAGTCCGGATGATATATTTTGTAAAATAATGGACTCAATATTTTGGAGGATTATAATCAGTAATACTATGATTTCATTGAAAGATTATTTTAAAGACAGCCGAATCTGTTAAAATGACAATTTCATATTGGGTGTGTAAGTGGTATGACTACCTTGAATTTCGCTTGAAACGCCCGGCTAGGGAGCCTAGGAACTCTTTTGCTCGGTACCCGGGCAAAACAAGACCAAATTTTTATAAAGGAATCCCACCAATACAGTGGTTGGGCGTTTGGCTAACCCATGGGCAGGTTGGTGGGCTGGATCGGGGGATTCCTGCGATACAAATAGTTACGTTAGTTAGATTAATTCTCAGAAGACCCTTGTTCTCTGGGAGGGAATCAGCGGGCTGTGCCTCGCTAAAGGAGGAAAAAAGCAGCGATTCTATAGACCAAGTGCAAGTCTCTTCATTGATCTGACCATGTGACTTTTGGGTTCGATCAGATCAGTTTGGTTAGTTAAGACTTTGACTCGTTAGATCAATTCTCCCGTTAGATCAATTTTCCTGGTGGAATCGCTTGTGCCTTCCGGGCGAGGGAAGTTTTTTTGGGTTCGGGTTCGGTTTCGGAGGAACCGCCTTGCTAGTCTCTTGTCCAAATATCCATGGACGAAGCCCCAAGTGTGGATCCTTGCCCTGCACGAGAGGCTGATGTTGCTTCCGTCACCAGCACCCTCGGAGGGGGCATCGCGGAGGGGGCGGGGGTCTCTCAGCTGGTATCAGAGCTTTGTTGAAAGCTAATAAGGAAAAACGAACTCTTATCAAAAATTTATAATAAAAACTCAGAAAGAGCACTTATGTATTGTATTTTCATTCCTTAAGCTTCATTAATGAAGATTTTTAATCAAAGAATTTGGTTTTATAGATGGAAGTTCCATGCTTATCCGGTATTCCCGATCTCACCCAGTCACAAGATATGAGTGCTTTCACCTTCGAGCATCTCATCTCTTCCGCTACAACTCGAATGAGCCAAGCCAAACTCGCAAGCCATTTTGAGGATTTATATTTCCCATACCCAGCGGAGAGACAGCAGCACAAGTGGTTTACAAGGCAGTATGTCCATGCCTCTTGCGACCAGCGCGCGTTGCTGAGGGAAAATATCTCGTTGGCCATGATTCTGATGAGGATAAAAGTGATTCATGGTGTTATTTTATATCACCCTACGCCTCGAGATTTCAGACTTTCCTGCCATATCTACAGACTTCTTAGCCGCGTTATTCCAAAGGAGAAGATAGTAGCTCCCTTGGCAGTAAGGGAACGTTTGTATATCGGGGCATATTTGTAGCCCAGTATCGCCATCTTATGCATTTCCCAAGGAGGTTTTGACTTTTTGGAGCCGAGATGCTCTATGTACATATTGTAACCTTTATATAAATAAATAAATATTATGTGGAAAAATTCCATATTATATAAGTGATTTTTTATTATATGAGGAATTGATGAAGCAGAATCTGCTACTCAGACATATGTCATAGATCTCCAATAAGATCGTTTATCTTGTTTAAGAAATTACTTTCTCAACCTCTTAAGTCTTAGGATCTCGTTGATAAAATCGAAATAAAAATTTAATAATGTATCATTTTTGGCAGAATTATGAGGTGAGGGAACCCTCCAACAGCCAAATCCTCTCGCTCTGATAAGGAAGAGCTTGACCCCAACGTTCGCAAGGCTCTTCACAGAACTCAGCCAGGCTTCAAAGGTGAAGGGGAGAACTTGGGCGAGGCTGTGGAGAAGTGGGTTGAAGCCATGGAGGAATATTTTGATGTCATCGGATAGAACGAGAGGAGCAAAATGGCTCTCGCTAGGCTAAAGATTGTGGAAATAGACAGGGTGGCATGGAGAAACCATTGCGACACTAACCATCTGGATAGGAATACCCAGTCCTAGAATGATCTTAAAGCTTATTAAGGAAGAGATTTTGTCCCCCCGGATTTTTGGAAACCAAGATGAATGAATTCTTAGAGCTAAACCAAGGGAGCAAAACTATTGAAGAATATCACCAGGCATTTGCTCTTCTCCTCAAGTACTCACCACCGCTAGACGAAGAGCAACTCATGGGGCTAGGTTCATTCAGGGAATGAACGAACCTTTAGACACCCTAATCAAGAATGCCAAGCCAGCTTCCATGGCTGAAGCTGTAAGAATGGTGAAGGACTTCGCCAAAGCCTTCATAGTTAAAGTCCCGCCAAAGCCAGCTCCCTCATCCTTCAAACACCGGGAAGTTCTTCCAACCTTCCGCCTCCAAAGAGACACCAAGGTCCCAACCAGAATCTGGAGTCTAGAAGTTTCAGGAATGAAGGAAGACCTTTTCCTTGAAGCTTTTTCTTAGGAACTCCGGCTCTTTCAAGAATGCAGAGGGAAGAGCTTCGAAGTGAGAATAGGTGCTTCGGATGTCAAGGGTTTGGGCACCAGCTGAAGGATTACCCCCATCTCCTTTTGTGGGCCAAGGAAGCCAAGGTCCTAGAGTTTAGAGACAGACTCCTTCGTATCAGTCCAATCAGGGTCCCCCGTGCCAAAATCAGGGCAACCCCAGAAGAATGCCAGCTTAGCTTGCAGCCTCCATGCAAAGCAGTCTCCAAACTCCCTCCCAAAATTAGGGAAACCAAAGAGAGAGAGTTCCACTTCAGATTGCAATAGTTAGAGCCGTCACTATAGCTGAGGAAATGGAGGAAGAAAAAGGACAGATCTATGCCGCAATTGAGCATCAGGGGAATAATCATTAATTTTCAGTCCTCCAAACTTCAGCAGAGTACTAGGGTAAGCAATTCAAGCTTTTGATTGATTCAGGCAGTACTCATTCTGTTATTTTCCCAAGATGTCTGCGTAAGCTAGTTCTAAATAAAAAATCAGGGAAACCTATGCAAGTGGAATTGGCCAGTGGAAAGATTCTTTTCACACACCTTGAGATAGACCTTATTCAGTTTAGTCTAGATGGGAATGTAATAGAGTGCCAGTTTAGAGTCCTTTCCTTGGGAATCTATGATGGAATCCTTGGAATGGATTGGGTCCATAAGAATCAGGCTGACATTCATTGTCACAATGGAACCATCTCTTTCCTTGACCTTCATCAACGGGAATAAAGTTCAAGGAGCAAGAATTTCTGGATCCCCAGTGCTGCAATCAGTCAAGGCTTCTAAATTGTTAAAAGGGCTCAGAAAGAGGCAAGCTATTTACGTCATTAAGATGAATCCGGTAGATATAAAATGCAAGGCTAAAGAACCAGAGTGGTTAAGTGAGGATGCAAATGTGTTCCTAGAAGAGCTGACTGAGATGCCTCCATCGTCTTGCAAAGTAGATCATGAGATCGAGTTAACCCTCAGAGCTCAGCCCCAGTAGCCCAATGTGCATACAAAATGCCAATTCCTGAAGCCATAGAACTTAAGGAGCAGTTAATACAACTGTTAGAATAGGGATTCGTCAGACCCAGTGTCTCACCTTGGGGTGCACCCATTCTCTTTCAAAAGAAGAAAGATGGAACGTTAAGACTTTGTATTGACTACATAGGATTGAATCAATTAACAATTAAAAATAAGTATCCTATCTCAAGGACTGATGAACTTCTGGATCGGTTAAGTGGGACCCAAATGTTCACAAAGATAGATCTCAAATCTGGGTACTACCAGATCAAAATCAAGGAACAAGACATCCAGAAGACAACATTCAATACTCGCTATGGGCATTATGAGTTCACAGTCATGCCGTTTGGATTGACTAATGCCCCGGCGACATTTAATTGTCTTATGCAGGATATTCTTAGAGAATACTTGGATGATTTTATTCTTGTCTTTGATGATATCTTGGTATACTCAAAGAATGCTGCAGATCATGAAGATCATGTGTGTATCTTGGAAGTCCTAAAAGGAAGCACCAACTCTTTGCAAAAAAGAGCAAGTGTTCTTTCTTTGTTGACCAGGTGGAATACTTGGGATTCATAATGTCTAAAGATGGAATTTCTCCTAACCTCCCAAAGATCCAAGCAGTCGTAGATTAGCTGGAACCCAAGACGATAAAGGAAGTCAGAGGATTCCTAGGATTAACCGGATGGTATAGGATCTTTATACCCAGGAATGCTCAGATAGCATCCCCTTTAACTAACCTTCTCAAGAAGAGTACCCTATTTCAGTGCTCTGCTATGTGTCAGAGTGCCTTTGATAAGCTGAAGACAGCCTTAGTAACCAACCTGTCCTTAAATTGCTAGATTTTACCAAACCTTTTGAAGTTTACTGATGCCAGTGGGTTTGCCTCCTTAGGCGGTGCTCTTATGTAGGAAGGTCATGCAGTGGCCTATGAATCCAAAACGCTCAGAACACATGAGAAATTATGCCGTCCATGACTTGGAGTTACTCTCAGTAGTTTATGCTCTGAAGTTGTGGAGACATTATCTTTTGGGACAGAGGTTCACCTTGATGAGACAGATCATCAAAATTTGAAGTGGATCTTCACCTAAAGGGATCTCAACATGCGTCAAAGGAGATGGATGCAGACCCTATAGGAATTTGATTTTGAAATTAAGTATTGGTCAGGGAAAGAAAATGTAGTGGCAGATGCGCTCAGTAGAGAAATGCCTCCTTGCTTGCAATTACAGTAGTGTCAAATCCATTAATCAGTGAAGCAAGGGAGAGAATCATGCAGGACAAATTCTTTGCCCCTATTGCTACTACCCTTCTGATACAGGAAAGCAAGACTCCTCAAGAAATGAGTCGAGTTCTTGGGTACAAATTGGTGGATGAAGGATGCATGTATTATAATAATCGGCTATGCATTCCCAATGATGAGTGAACAAAGGGAAGGATTCTGAGAGAAGCCCATGATAGCCTAATAGCTAGACATCCAGGGTTTATAAAAACCTATATGTCTATGAAGAAAAGCTTCTTCTGGCTAGGACTCAAAAAGGATGTGCTTGATCATGTGCGGCAATGCTTAATGTGTCAGAGAGTCAAGGCAGAGAGAGTCAAGATGCCAGGGAAACTGCAGCCTCTAGACATTCCACAGATGAAGTGGGAATGTATCAGTATGGACTTTGTCTCACTGGATTATCTTCAGTGCAATCATGTTACAACTCCATTTTCGATGCAGTCCAGAATTTCGATGTGAGCTTGGGATCTCTGTCACTTACTATCCTCCTGGGTAAGCTATGCAATATGAAGATTTCTTTAAGGAAAACTCTGGCAACATCCACTGCAGTGTATGTTTCTTTCAGTGGAATTAGATGGACAACTTTGGTTAGTCTATCAACTACCACAAAAGCAGTAGGAACTTTCTTGGATCTCAGTACAGCCTATCACCCCGAAAAATAGATGGCCAGACTGAAGAGTGACTCAGGTAATAGAAGATATTCTTCGGTCATGCTGTGGGCAGGGAACCCAAGAAGTGGTTAAGCCATTTGCATATGGTTGAATTTGCTTACAATGCTTCTTATCATCGAGGCATTGGGATGAGCCCTTTCAAAGTTCTGTATGGACAAGATTGCCTTACACCATTGACTTGGTCCGCGACCCATTAATCAGAGTCGAAATGTCTAGACAAATGCTTGATGACATGGACCAACAAATGCAATCAATTCGTAAAGATATTAAGACAGCCCAAGATGGGCAAAAGCAATATGCAGATAAAAAGAGATCAAGATATGGTCTTCATTTGAGTACGACCAAAAAGAAGTTCCTTATCTTTAGGGAAGTACAAGAAGCTCTGTCCCAGATACTGTGGACCATATGCTATTATAAAGAAAGTAGGTGATCAATCTTATAAACTTCTTCTACCTCCCCATCTCAAGGTACATAATGTATTCCACGTCAGTTTGCTTAAGAAATATGTACCCAGCCCGAGTCACGTGCTTGATGATTAACAATTGATTCCTCCGACTCAAGGCCAGATGGTACTCCAGCCTGAAGAAATCCTTGACATTCGGGAGAAGGTTCTCAGGAGCAGAGTCCTCAGATAATTTTTAGTCAAGTGCAAGTTCTTTCCTCTAGAAGACGCCACCTGGGAGAAAGAAGAAGAGATGGTAAAAGATTACCCCCACTATAGAGATGAGGACATCTCACGTTTTTCAAGTGGGAGAGGATGTAAGATTCCTCCTCAGCCTAAATAATAAATAAGCTTTTACCTCAATCCCCTGTAATCATTCCCTATTTCAAAATGCAAGAAAATATTATTTTTCCTTGTTTTTGCCTAGAGAGAGGTAATTCAATATTGAGATATTTTTAGATATAAAAATTCTCCTAATATCAAAAATATATTTTCCTGAAACAGAAGTTTAAAATAAATTTTCCAATGTGCATTAGGAATCAATTAAAAATGATATAAGGGACCTTAGCCTAAGGGTCTAGATTTTCAGAAATTTCTAGATTATGGTTCAATTAAGATTCCTATTAGCCAATAGGATTAATCCAAGTGTTGGGATGAGATAGATCCAATGAATAAAAGAAAATACCCAAAAATGAGTAAATGCTCACATAAGATGAAGAGTTGACTGAGTACAAGGTTTATTAGTTAAAAATTAAGAGATATTACTAAAAAAATGAGATATTTTGAAAAACTTATGAAATTTTGACACCTTGGTAAGGAGAGGGAGACCTTTGAGGTAGGCGCCTCCTTCACATGTGTGGGAGAGTTTTTAAATTCAAAACAATTGTGATATTTTTATCTCTCCTTTGTCCTAGATCAAATTGGATCAAAAGGGGACCCAAACTGGTCCAAATCTTGTCAAAATTGAGTCAAACTGAAAGTTGGAAAATCTAGAACCTAGTTGGACTCAGTTAGTGGCCTCCCTCACCTATAAATAGACCCTCATTATTTTGTATTCTCATCTATGAGCTATACCATGCCACTATTACATTAAAATAATCATATTTTCTATTATCCCTTAAAAATCCTCTACTTTTGGGGAGCTTGGAGCTTCTCTCTCTCTCTTCAACAACTCTTGGAGCTCTCTTCTCCACTTGCTAAGCCAATTGATTGGTTGGGGGCTTCACTTCTAGAAAAAGAAGCAAGCTAATCTTTGAGGTAAGAATGAATTTTATGGTTTTTTGTTGATATTCTCAAATGACTTCTCTTCTCAACCCCTCTCAAGCTTGAGAAGTTTCTAATTGGTTGTTTTAGATTTTCCTAAGAATTGTAATGTGTAATCAAGAAAAAGTTAATCTTGATGGTGGTTAATTAAAATGCTTTCTTATGTATATCTCTCTCTCAAAAAGAATAGTCATTCCTATGGCTAATTCTTTAGCAAAAGAATGCTTCTCATTGATAAATTCTTATTTCAAAACAAAACTCTAGGCTTTTTAAGCTAGAGAATAAGAAAATGGTATTTTTATGATTTTGTATAAAATAATGGTTAATTCGTTTAGATTATTTATAAGTAGTTAAAAACTACTTTGATTGATTCTAAATAAGAAATAGATTATCTTATCAAATTGGGAAAAGAGAAATAAGGGAATTAGCTTAATCTAGTGGGATAATCATAATTAAGTTTATGATTATAATTAAAATTATGATTCATAGTTTAGATTTAAGCTTGAAAATAGATCTTCTATCATATTTTCATTACAATGTTTTATTCTTTTAAGAAAATTGAAAATTATCAGTAATAGCAGCGAAGCTATGGTAAAATTTTAAAAAAATAATACATATCTTAATTTTATGCATAATGCTAAAAGAGGACTTCCTACTATATTCTAAGATTGGACATCCTATGCAAAAAGAATGATTTTCATCATATTCATGTGAAATAAATTTTAGTATTTATGCATAAATATTTAATTAAAAGAAAAGAGAAATTTTTGGTAAATTTATTTTTATGCAAAAAGAGGAATTCCCATGATAATTGAGATCCAAGTAATTAAATAGTAAAAGAGGAAATTTTGGCATATTTAAAATAATAGATATTTTTATTTAATTAAAAAAATAAAAGTTTAGGTAAATTTATTTTATGATAAAAGAGGAATTCTCCATGACATTTGGAATTCAATGATTTAAATGAAAAAATAGGAATTTTAAGCATATTTAAAAAATGGATATTTGTATTTAATTAAAAGAAGAATTTTTATGGTATTTTAAGTAGAGAAAGGTTTAAATTAAATTTTGGTGACAAAAGAGGAATTTTCACCATAATTCCACCTAGAAACTTAGGGTTGATAATTAAATTGGTAGAAAGAATATTCTTAGATATTTTAGGTGGATAAATCACCAAATTGATATTTACCCAAAATTAGATTAATGGAAGAAGAGTATTTTTATAAAAAACTCGATATTCTCATGTAGAACCATTTCTTAATCTATTATGGTTAGGAAGGAATGAAATTCATAAAGTTGGAATTTCCCTTACGGTTAGAAGTTTAATAGATTTTTTTATCTGAAGAAAATCCTTAGGAATCAAAGTTGGAAGTAAATCAAATAATTTTGGTTAGATCACGACTGTGAGAGGGGCGGCCAGTAAACTACTTGCCCATCTCTCGAATCTGAATCAAGCAAAACCTCGTGACCAATTCCAATCCTTGACACACAGAATAGACTACCGTTGAATTAGCATAGTTTTTCCTTAACCAAAATCACCAAGAATCTAGTTGGAAATTCAGTCAAATGATGGGTAGATTACCCTGATGAGAGATCATTGATTCTCATTAAGAAAATGTGGATTAAGGGAAAAGGGTTTTGTGGAACCAATCTCGAACTGGAAATTCTACTTGCATAGAACCTCTGTTTTCTTTTAAAGGACTATTTTATGCCAGAATGCTTGGTGAGGCATTTGGTACATATTTAGCTAAGGAGAGACTCGTTTGTAAATAGCTGGCGGGGTGTCGTATCGACGAGGGACGTCGCTCGCGACAAAACCTCTCGAGGTCTTGACCAGCCTCGGTATGGTTAAAATGGTGCGCTTTTGGTACGATGAGCGACCGACGAAGCGATCCCTGAGTGAAGTGCTAAGACACTTAAGTAGGATCCTAGAGGGTTCTGACCAGGTGATGCACGGGCTCGTGGTTTTGCGAGGACACCCATGCGTACATCAAGGAAGATACAAATGAACTGAAAGAATGACTTTTGTGAATGGAATTTTAATATTGGATCTCGTTGGTTGACCAGCTGGTCTTCAACGGAGAGTCCGAATGATATATTTTGTAAAACAATGGACTCAATATTTTGGAGGATTATAATTAGTAATAATATGATTTCATTGAAAGATTGTTTTAAAGACAGCCAAATCTGTTAAAATGGCAATTTCATATTGGGCGTGTAAGTGGTATGACTACCTTGAATTTTCCTTGAAACGCTGGCTAGGGGGCTTGGGAATCGTTTTCCTCGGTACCCAAGCAAAACAGAACCAAAATTTTATTAAGGAATCCCACTAATACAGTGGTTGGGCGGTTAGCTAACCCATGGGCCGAGGCTGGATTGGGGGATTCCTGCAATACAAATAGTTACGATTAAGTTACGTTAGTTAGATTAAGTCCTAGAAGACCCTTGTTCTGTGGGAGGGAATCAGCGGGCTGTGCCTCGCTAAAGAAGGAAAAAAGTGGTGATTCTATGGACTAAGTGCAAGTCTCTTCTTTGATCTGATCATGTGACTTTCGGGTTCGGTCGGATCAGTTTGGTTAGTTAAGACTTTGACTCGTTAGATCAATTCTCTCGTTAAGACTTTGACTCGTTAAGACTTTGACTCGTTAGATCAATTCTCTCGTTAGATCGATTCTCTCGTTAGATGATTTTCCTGGTGGAATCGCCTGTGCCTTTCGGGCGAGGGAAGTTTTTCTGGGTTCAATTTCGGAGGGGAACCGCCGGGCTAGTCTCTTGTCCGGATATCCGTGGGCGAGGTCCTGAGTGTGGATCCCTGCCCCGCGCGAGAGGCTAACGCTGCTTCCGCCGCCAGCGCCCTCGGAGGGGGCATCACGGAGGGGGCGGGGGTCTCACAATGAGAACATAAATATATCCACACATACATTTCTATCTTGTTAGAAAACTAGTGTTAATTAAAAGTGAGAAGTTGCATCAAATGGAACCATGCATCTTCAGAAAGCTAGCCAAAGTTGCAACAAGGGAGCTGTACATCTTCAATCAAGCAATTTGAAGTTGTAACAACAAGGGAACTATGCATCTTCCAGCAAGCAAGACAAGGCTACAACAATAAGGAAACTATACATCTTCAAGATTCCCTCCTCTAGCTTGTATTGTAAGATCCATGACTCCACTGCGGAACAAATTTGGGGGTGCTAGTAGCGGAAGTAGCACTTCTTGCGCGGGGCAGGGTCCCACATTGGGTGCCTCGCCCACAGATATCCAGACAAGAGACTAATCCATCGGTTCTTCCAAAAACCGAACTCAGAAAAACTTCCCTTGCCCGGAAAGCATGGGCGATTCCTCCAGGATAGCTTTTCTCTAACGTAGTCAAAAGCCGGAACTAACTGAACTGATCTGACCGAACCCGTAAGTCCCATAGTCAGATCAGGGAAAAGATTATACTTGGATCATAGAGACCAACACTTGTTTCCTCATTGAGAGGCACAGTCGTTGATTCTTTTCCATAGAACAATTTTTATCCGGGAATCGAGTCTCGTTTACGGATCCATCAATCCAGTCCCATGGGTTAGCCAACTACCCAACCACTGTAGTGATGGGATCCAATTAGGAATTTGGTTAGGTTTTTCCCAGGTACCAGGGAAAAGAGTTCCCAGGCCCCCTAGGCGGATATTCATGCAAACATAAAACTAGTCATACCACTTACACACCCAATATGAACTTGCCTTTTTCACAGATTCAACAATCTTTAAAACAATCATTTAATGAAACCATAGTGTTACTGATCATAATCCTCTAATTATCTAGTTGAATCCTAATTTCCAATTCATTCCTTCATCGATGTACTTAGGGCATCATTGGCAACCAGAACGCTCACCATCTGTTCACTCAGGGGCCTTTTCAATAGTTCCTAGCTCATAGTACCCAGCAATATAATCACATAAAAATATCCAAATGGAATCTCCGTTGAAGATCAGCAAGGTCAATCAACCAGATCCATGCCCATTCAGAAAACAACTCTTACTCCTTGTTCCAATATCTTCCTCGACGTACTTGTGGGTATCTTCGGTGACCCAGAGCCCGAGCACTGTATGGTCAGCACCCTCTAGGATCCTTCGCAGGTCACCTAGCGCTTCACTCATAGGCCGCTTCCTTGGTCCCTCATCCACTGTACCGGAAGCTCACCATTTAAATTAAATCGAGGCTGGTCAAGACCTCGATCGACCTTGCTATGCGAGACGTCCTCCGATGACTCTCCGTCCTCAGCAGTTGCAACTTTAACAGATAGGTCTCCCACGACCTCATTCACAAGACGGTCAAAATGCCTCCCCAGCATTCTTGACATAAAACAGTCATTTAAAAACAGATTTCACATACAAATACAGTTCCAATAATATTTCCATCTTTTCTCATTACTCCACATCCTTTCACATTAGTCCCCATCTTTTCTCATCTTCCCACAATTTTATTTTCTTCATCGATCCCTATCACATCACATCATTCCCACATCAAATCACATCCAACCGCATCATCCACGCATCAATCCACAACATCCATACATCCATCCACATCATCCATACATCCATCCACATCATCCACATCAATCCACATCAATTCACATCATCCATACATCCATCTACACCAATCCACATTATCCACACATCAAGCCACATCATTCATACATCATCTACACTAATCCACATTATCCACACATCAATCCACATCATCCACATCATCCACATCAATCCACATCATCCATACATCAATCCACATTATCCACATATCAATCCACATCATCTATCTACATCAATCCACATTATCCACATATCAATCCACATCAATCCACATCATCCATACATCCATCTACATCAATCCACATTATCCACACATCAATCCACATCAATCCACATCATCCATACATCCATCTAAATCAATCCACATTAATCCACATCATCCATACATCCATCTACATCAATCCACATTATCCAAACATCAATCCACATCATCCATACATCCATCTACATCAATCCACATCATCCACATCAATCCACATCATCCATACATCCATCTACATCAATCCACATTATCCACACATCAATCCACATTAATCCACATCATCCATACATCCATCTACATCAATCCACATTATCCACACATCAATCCACATCATCCATACATCCATCCACATTAATCCACATCATCCATACATCCATCTACATCAATCCACATTATCCACACATCAATCCACATTCATTTCATAAGTATTCCCATTCTCTTCTAATCACATCTTTTTCTATCTCATCACTTATTTCCTCATTTATCCTCATCAGATCTCATCCACTTGCATCTACCCATATATCTCATCCACTTACATCTACCCATATATCTCATCACTTCACATACATTAACATCTATCCAGTTTACATCGCATCTATTCACATTCATTTCACATCACATCTCATTCATTCACATCCCGATTCACATGCTAACACATTCATTCACGTCCCTAATCATTCATTCACATCCCGATTCATATCACATCACATCCATTCACATCCCTTATCATTCATTCACATCCTGATTCATATGCTATCACATTCATTCACATCCTATATCATTCATTCACATTCCTTATCATTCATTCACATCCCGATTCACATGCTATCACATTCATTCACATCCCTTATCATTCATTCACATCCCGATTCACATGCTATCACATTCATTCACATCCCTTATCATTCATTCACATCCCGATTCACATGCTATCACATTCATTCACATCCCGATTCACATGCTATCACATTCATTCACATTTATCTGATTCGCCTCCCATCTCATCACATCTATCTACCTCTCATTCTCATTACTTCTATTCTCATCACATCCATTCTCTATTCATTCTCATCTATCTGATTCATATCACATATCATCACATCTATCTACCTCTCATTCTCATTACTTCTATTCTCATCACATCCATTCTCTATTCATTCTCATCTATCTAATTCATATCACATATCATCACATCTATCTATCTCTCATTACTTCTATTCTCATCACAACCATTCTCTATTCATTCTCATCTATCTGATCCATATCACATATCATCACATCTATCTACCTCTCATTCTCATTATTGATATAAAGATTCTTTACACATCTATTTATGCATAAGAACAACTTCAGTGGGAAATAACACTTTTATAAAAATTCGTTTATGCATCTATTTATGCATAAATTCAATTTTAAGGAGAATAACACTTACAAATAAAAATAAATTTCTTTATGCATCTTTCTATGCATAAAATAAAAATTTGATGAAAGTAACACTTTTATAATTAAAAAAACTCTTTTATGCATCCATTTATGCATAAAAATCAATTTTGATAAAAGCAACACTTTTATAATCAAAATATTCCCAATATGCATCTTTCTATGCATAGAAATTAATTCTAATGAAAATAACACTTTTATAATAAAAATATTTCTAATATGCATTTTCTTATGCATAGAATAAAAAAGAACACTTTTAGAATACACAAGCGGTGTGGGGATTACTCTTTTTGAATAATAAAAGAAAACTTATTTCACAAAATTTAAGAAAATTTTGCCATAATCTCCTTTGTATGGCTGACCATTTTTCAAATTTTCTACCCTTAAGTTACTTAAAAATTATCCCCACATGGTTTAAAGCATTCTAAACTAATCAAATTCCACTTTCAAAGGAGAGATAATATGAAAAGTTTAATTCCAACAATTAGATTACTTATCTAGGATAAAGAAAGGCTGAATTTAAGAAGAAGAGAGGGGGAAAGCCTTTCCAGCAAGGCGTAGCATCATTTTACATTTTAAAACAAAACAAAAATCAAAAAACCATTAAAAGGAATAAGAAAAAGTAAGATTTCTAACTTACATGAATTTATGGGAGCTTTCCTTTGGCTTGATGGTTTGAGGGATCTACTCTTGTTTGCAACAAGAGTGGCCACCAATTCTTTAGAAGAGGGAATGGTCAAAACCTAATGAATTATTAATAAATTCATAGTTTTTGGCTCTGGGGGGAGGAGGAGTAGAGTAACAGTGCATAAAACACTATTAACCATTTACAAAGGGGGAGGCTTCATTTATAGGAAAAAGTGAGCCTCTAACCAAGCAAACTGATTCTAGAATTTTTCAGATCAATTTGGTCAATTTTTGACCATTTTTAGGTCAGTTTAGCTTACTTTTTGGATCTAGTTGAAGCAGGAGAGAGGAGAGATAAAAATATCTCATTATTTGTGAGTTTAAAACTCACCCACACGTGAAATAGGCGCCTCCTTCATGAGGGGAATTCCCCCACACTGAGGTGTCAAAAATGCATCATTTCTCTAAATATCTTTTCTTTTTTAACTAATATCCTTGTCCTTAGTCAACTCTTCAAACTCTTCATCTTATGTGAGTATTTACTCATTTTTGGGGGGGATTTTCTTTATTTCTTCAATTTATCTCCTCCCTACATTTGGATGAATCTGATTGGCCCCTCAGAACCTTAATTTAAAATTTTTCAAGAATCTGGACCCTTAGGATAAGGCCTTATGAACAGATTATAATTGATTTCTTTCTGAAAATCTTTTTGAACTTCTGTTTCGAGGGAATTTATTTTAATAAAAAGAGATATTTTTTCATCCAAAAATATCTAAAAATTGAATAATCTCTCTCTAGAATATTTTCTCTCTCTAGGCCAAAATAGGATAAAACAAGATCTTTCTTTTATTTCAGAGAGGGGAATAATTATAAGATCAGAAGGGGAGGTTCTTACACTTGCACACCTCAAAAGCCAGAGGGAGGAATCTTACATGTATGCTTTTGAATTCCTGCTTGCTAGATGGATGTGTGAATAGGTTTCCCTTAATCCTTGGTCTTACATGTGGGTTGTTTAAGAACTTAGAATTAATTTTCCGGTGTCAAATTTTTTTCGGTGGGTTTAGGAACTTTGAATTACACATGGAGTTAGGAACCAAATGTGCATATGTATAGGGCCTACTTGGCTAAAAGTTTCTACCAAATGTTCACATGTAGGGCCTATTTGGTTGAAAGTTTTTATCAAGGTAGGGTCTATTATGCTAAAAGTTTCTACCAAGGTTTTTACACATAGCTAGGCCTTAGAATCATTAAGTCACATATAAAAATACTATTTCCCGACCTTAGGACCTCTCTCTCTCTCTCTCTCTCTCTCTCTCTCTCTCTCTCTCTCTCTCTCTCTCTCTCTCTCTCTCTCTCTCTCTCTCTCTCTCTCTCTCTCTCTCTCTCTCTCTCTCTCTCGATTCGTGTTATAAATTATGCTACCCCTTGGCACATTATTATGCATAATCTTAAATTCTAGGGTTCCAAGGTTAAAATGTACTATATAATAGTTACACATTTTTTTAAATATTCAAGAGAACTTTTGAATTAGGAATCAACCATTTCTAAGGCTTTTCTAATATGAAGAGTATTTTTTGTCTCCAAAATTATTTACAACAATGGCACCTTGTAAGAGGTATCTTACATCCTCTCCCACTTATAGAATTGAGATATCCTCATCTCGTTAAGTAGAGATACTCCTTTAATATCTCTTCCTCCTTCTCTTCGTTAAGTAGAGATACTCCTTTAATATCTCTTCCTCCTTCTCTTAAGTGGTGTCTTGGATCAGACAGAACTTCCACTTGATCATACGCACTCTCCCAAAGACTTATCTCCAACTTCTAAGATAGTCTCGGGTTTAAGCCTCGAATTGTTCTTGGGTAGGACATTTTTCTTAAGTAAGATGACATGGAATACATTGTGGGCTTGAAGGTGAGGAGGTAGAAGAAGTTAGTAAGCTTGCTCTCCTATCTTTCAAGTAACCACATAGGGTCCAAAATATCTTGGTGATAATTTCTTGTATTTTCCAAGGGAGGATAGAACTTTGCTTGGATCAAATCCTAAGGAAAACCATATCCCTTTCTTCAAATATACAATTAGATCTCTTTGGGTTAGCATGCTACCATTTTATATCTTGGGTAGCCTTAATATCCTTTTCTAAATGGACTCCATTTGAAAATCCATCTCATCAAGCATCTACTTAGACACTTCAACCTTAATCATAGGCTAAAATACATGATTAGATCTCTTTGGGTCAGCATACTACTTTTATCTGTCCTGGTGGATAGCCTTAATATCCTTAACAAAATGGACTACATTTGAAAATCTATCTCATCAAGCATCTTCTTGGAGACTTCAACCACCTTAATCATAGGGTCATACCAGTTTAGAGGTGTAAGGTAGTCGTATCCATAAAGAGCTTTGAACGAGGATATCCCAATGCATATGCAAACTCTACTAGATGTAAATAGCTCATCCATCTCCATGGCTCTTGGAGACTTCAACCACCTTAATCATAGGGTCATACCAGTTTAGAGGTGTAAGGTAGTCGTATCCATAAAGAGCTTTGAACGAGGATATCCCAATGCTACAATGGTGAGAGGCATTGTATGCAAACTCTACTAGATGTAAATAGCTCATCCATCTCCATGGCTCTTGGAGACTTCAACCACCTTAATCATAGGGTCATACCAGTTTAGAGGTGTAAGGTAGTCGTATCCATAAAGAGCTTTGAACGAGGATATCCCAACAATAGATGATGAAAAAGTCTACGATAAAAGTTTAAAATGGACATATGTACGAACAAGAGGGGGATGCTAAATGAATTGAGTGTAAAGTCCCTAATAATCCAACTAGTGTGGGCATGAGAGTGAAGTCATCAATGGTGATTTGGTCCACCCTAAAATAGCCTTAGCAATAACTTATATTTAGCACCAAAAAAAAAAGAGTTACCAATGCGATGAGATCTTATGTTAGCAACAATCCATCAACAATCACTATCTTTTCAGCTTGGCTTTAGGCTATGACAAGAGTAGCAGGGATGGACTCCAAAGAAAGACACAATTTAAAAAATAATCCCTTATTCCTTTCTATTCTCGCTTTTCAAGATTGATTGCCTTCTTGATCTTTCTTTTACTTTTTGGTGATGATCGCCTTCTTGATGGCCAATCACGCTACATTAATGGCTGCTATATAGAGCCACAATAACCCACAATGAGCCTGAACACTAGTGTGAAACCCAAGGAGCTGCCCACAGAGCTCTCAACAAAAGATCACAAATTGGCACTATCTGACCGATCTGATTTTCTAGGAAAATAGAATTTAAAAGAACTTGCTGCAAAATTTGATTTAATTCAAAATTTGATTTAAAAGAACTTGCTGCAAAATTTGATTTAATTCAAATACTCATCAAATATCTCACACTCAACACTTTTAAAAATCGAATACCAATTAAATAAAGTAAATGAAAATTAAATTTACAACAAGAGTTAGGGATAGAAAATACCACAAAAGACATGATTGGGTACAATCTCCCCCCTCAAGTGTGTAGCTCCACTTCCATAACTTGAGTATTTAGAGAATTGCATTCATAAAAATAGCCCCAGGAGCTAATAATATATGTGCATACAAATTGGGCTTGTTTTTCCCATTTTTGGTATTGCTTTACATATTATTAACCATGTGAAAGCTCCTAAGGGGTTTGTACATATAAAAGCCTTTTCCCAAATATAAATGACATTGGGCCTTTACACATGAAATAACTTTGTGCACACTCACACACATATATAATAACCTTGTGCACATTTGCACATTCCATTTAGCCGGTCCTGCACACATCAAATCAAACATATTTTTCTATAATTATTAATTCATAAAAAAATATGATAAAATATATACATGTAACAATCCTCCCATTTGAGGAAGAAACTGTCCACAGTTGTGTAGAAGAAAATACTACAACAACAACATTATGCTCGTAGTTATCGATGTCATAACTTGTAAGGTAAATTCAAAGGTTCCTATGGAATACCATAAAGAGAATCAGAGGTTCATTAACCAAGCATGGCTCAGAGGCTCGCCGTGAACATGGACTTCAACACTAAAAACTCGTGCAACACCTAAATTGGTGGTCCTCGCACTCATCATCAAATCACAAGTAATATGTACAAAATAACCTATCAACATGAAAGGCTATAGATGATATAAAATTCTAATACATGTTTAACAAAAAAAAATGATCACAAGTGATCACCATCTTCACACCACCGCTCAATCCACCAGCCATACAACACCTCAATTGGTACCCTTGTATAGTGCGACACCTCAATTGGTACCATTGTATAGTGCGACACCTCAATTGGTACCCTCGCACTTCTCGTTAGCTATGCTCATAGACATTGTCCACGTTAGTTAAATAATTAATTGAATATGTCAATTAATCCCAACGTCGTCTTGAGATATAGATAACCCATAAGTGTTCAAATCATAACCACACACATATTTGCCAGGTGTAAGAAACCCGGGAATCACCCCTCCATACAAACCAATTGGAACAAACAGTGGAGGCCCACAGGCATGCTATATACGGGTGTCCCCGATATACAGTTGCATAAATGCATGAAAAGATGGCTTCATGATTGGTGTGGAATACTAGATCTACACATAATGCATATGCAATGAACCAATCAAACGAATATATGTGAGATGAGTCTAAGTGTCCCCCATACCACATAGGTGCATTGCACATACACACATACACACATAGGATGGTAAAAGATAGAAGACATAAATGTTTCTAGAGTAAGTATATGAAAACATTCCGATGTCCCATACCACCATATTAATTCCATAGATCACTTCCTTCAGAATAGAAGTTTGAGACAGAGTGGCTAGTTCCCTTTGAAACTTAAAGCACAACACAAATTTTCTCTATTCTAAAAAAAATCTTTTTTAAGTTATTGAATTTCAACTAATGTTGAATCTATGGTTTATTAATTAGGTTTAAGTTATTGAATTTCAACTAATCTTAATGTTGAATCTATGGTTTATAATTAGGTTTTTAGGTTGTAAAAATATTATAGAAATACTTATGAAAAAGTTTTATAAACGGAAGTGAATATATACATACCTCCATTGTTGTGATGTTATTGAATTTTGTCTATCAGACAACAATTTTAACACTTGAAAGAGATGTAAATCGTTATTGCTTCTATGGATAAGGTATATAAAGTTATTAAATAGAATCTCATAAGAAACTTAACATCATAAGAATAAAAGATAAATTGATTATGGGTATAAAGGGATACCAACCTTGAGATAAAAAGTTATTTGACAACAAAAAATAAAATTTGACATAGATAACAAGAGAACGAATATAAGAGGTTGGACAATATTTACATTCCTCTAATGATGCGGGTGTGGTCGGGTACAATTATTTGCTCGGGGAGTAAGTTGGTTCTAAGGTAATGGAGTCGATCCATAAACTCTTCATCAGATATCGACAAATCAACTTCTATACTATATCCCCGAATGATGTTGATCTGCTCCAAAAGGTGACAAAAACGTATATTTAGAGTAAAAACTGCAATGTTGCCAATGGGTATGAAAACAAAACACTCTTCTTGATCATGCATCCAAATCTTTGACCATTCATCTTGTTGTCTGTTGTTGAATATCCATAGCAAATGTTGAAATATAGTAAGATTCCATTCGAACAAATAAGCTAAGCAAGTACATTGTGCCATGAGTCATAAGAGCTCCGAAGGTGGGCGAGGATCGTGAGGTGATGGTCGAGTCATAATGCTATAAACATAATTTTTTTGGCATGAGAACCTCTCGAGTTTGGTCTCTCTTGGAGAGTTTTTGAGGGTTGAATACTTCTAATATTTGAATATAGACATAAATACAATGGGTAACTATTAACAATTTTAACAATCTTGATTGTAAAAGAATGAAAAGAAAAACATAATTGCCAGAGTCTATAATTCAGAACCAAAAAAAATTTAAGTACATCTTTTGTCTATATTCAAAAGCCCTGCTCATACAATCTAAAAGATGATGGGAAAAAGTGTTCATAAGGTTAGTGATAGCTATTATCGAAAAAGCTACCAAAAAGTTGGGTACGTGGATACGAATTTCGGATACCACGTTGAAAAAATAGAATGCCTTATTTTAAAAAAGGTATCATAATAATGGTACTTCAAATATTCTTGTGTAAAGTAATGAGTTGTAATGAACACATTTGGCTTTACATACACCATTATGCATATGCAAAGATGTTATTTCTATTTTTGTCTCTATCTTCATGTCTTTCTCTTAGCCTTTACCCTTGGTGTACCAAACAAGGCTAGCCACTCTTGGTGTTCTACCCCCTGCAAGCAACTGAGGAGCAACTCTCTCTTATGATGAAACCCTAATCACATCATTACATTCATGTTGTTAGTAATGCGCTTCTATTGTTGTGTCTTTGATCTCAGGTAGTTATTATGCTACTTGTGGTGCTACTTATTATGCTACTTGTGGTGCATTTTTTATTATCGAGTCTAGTAGTTTTTTTGCCTTCCTTGCTTCTAGAGATCACTCTAAATAAAATCAACGTCATAAACCTACCATAATATGAGCTCTCTACCCTTTCTCTCTCTCTTTCTCCCCCCCTCTCTCTATTATATATATATATATATATATATATATATTGGTTTTTATACTTGCATCATAAATCATATTGATCCAATAACTCCCACATTCCTTTCATTGTCCATGCCAAGGCCCTCCTTTACAATCGCAATGTGTGATATAATAATTTAATGTCCCTTAGGCTTTGCTATATCGGTTTGAGCTTGGGACTCCCGAAAGCAAGGTCTTGGATTCAAATCTTGGGGACATCATATCCTCCCTTGAAGGAGGGGTTTAGGGGGGAGGGGCTGCTTATGTGCATTTCATGCAGGTGGGCAAGAGGGTTGCCACACCCACACATCATGAAATTTTTATGACTTATCCTATGCTACTCCACCTCATTTAATATGATATAGTTGTCGACAACAACAATGCACAAGCTAGCTCCTCAAAGCTATGTCACAAGGACTTGGACTCATGCATCTTCGAAGCCTAGTTTCCATCGCATGGTTATCTAACAAAATGTGTACGGTCTCTCTTTTCAAGTGACCGAGTGCCTTAAGCATATGGGGCACGACTTTACAACTTTACCACTACCGAAAAATGATAAATATTTGGAAGGGTGATACCCCTCTTGTGGTATTCAGGTGTGTGTGTGTGTGTGTGTATGAGGTAATCGCCCAGAAATGCAATTATAACATGTCTCCACCTATCATAAAAAAGAGATGCAAGTCTCTAAAAAAATGATAAATATTTGGAAGAGTGGTACCCCTCTTATGGTATTTGTGTGTGTGTGTGTATGAGGTACTCCCCTTATCTCCACCTATCATAAAAAAGAGATGCAAGTCCTTAAAAAAAGGATACAATTATAATATATCATCTATTATAAGCCATGTCTCCACCCCTCTTGTGGTATTCGGGTGTGTGTGTATGAGGTACTCACCCATGTCTCCACCTATCATAAAAAAGAGATGCAAGTCTTTAAAAAAAAGGATACAACTATAACATATCATCTATTATAAACCATGTCACATAAGCATTTAAACACAATACACAAGCTTGGGTGCTTAGATAAAGAAAGGAGAATAAGAAATAGCTTAAAGGTAGAAATCATGAAACAAAAATGATAGGGAGATTTTTGCATGTGATAGCAAAGTGCTACGTAACATAAAAACGTATGACATATGATACATGATGCGTAACATATAACTCACAATAGTTGAGAGCCTGGGCTTGAAAGTGGCCCTTAGTAACAAATTCCTTCAGTACCCATCCTCACCTAAAAAAAAAAACATATACCTCACAGAACCTTGCCTCCCAGTAACAAATTCCTTCACTACCCATCCTTGCCCCCCCCAAAAAAACCATATAACTCATAGAACATGCCATATAACTTGTTACATATGACACATGACATGCTACATACAACTCTTTGTGTGTGTGTGAGAGAGAGAGAGAGAGAGAGAGAGAGAGAGAGAGAGAGAGAGAGAGAGAGAGAGAGAGCTATGTATGGGTTTTTTTTGACATGCATGATACATACATATAGAAAACAAAACACATGATACATAGCAACATACATACATACTTGCGAGCGTGTTGTGTAGTGGCAAAATGGGTTGGCTTATGGGGCGCGAGTTCGAACCGTACTACACTACCCCTGCAGGGTGTGTGCCAAAAAGGCTTAATTTCAGTATCAAATCCTCGCCTTAGAGAGAAAAAAAAAACATACATACATACATACATTATGATCATGCATGTAAATGTAGGTTTTTGCAACGATAGATCTTTGGCAAGAAAAAGAGGGGTTCTTCGTCTAACCTCAACCTGTCTGTAAGAACTAAACAAGCAAGGAAGGCTTCAAAGGCGATGGGCGAGCACGATTCCAACAGCAAGGACGATGTCCGCACCCTCTTCATCTCTGGTCTCCCTGACGATGTGAAGGAGCGCGAGATCTACAACCTCTTCCGAAGCCATCGCGGCTACGAGTCGTGTCAGCTCAAATACACTGGCCGTGGTTACCAGGTCTGCACTCTCTGTCGCCCCTCAACACACACACACACACACCACACAGAGCGAGAGATTTAAGTGTTCTCAAAATTTCTCAGCCTAGCATAGATTTTAGGGTTCTCCTTCCCTAAAATAATCTCCGTGCTTGTTAAAATTTTCAGTTCTACAGAGTCTTTAGGGTCTGCCATGCTATTCATGGGTCTCATGTCTGATGCCCTAGTTTAGGGTCTTTGATGGCACCCATATGAATTTACATCATATCTGATGTTGCCTTCCATTGCAATAAGCTCTGTTCTTACCAAATTTCTTCGGTGAACATAACGTTTAGGGTTTCCTATGCTTTTAAGGGGTTTCTATCCCATGCCTGATTCCCCCCTCTACCGATGTTTTATGATCCATATATGGCAACTATACCCTATGTTAAAAAATCCTGGTTAAGGGGCTGCTACTACCGGTCCACAGCATGGGCAGCAGCTGCCAATTGAGGGGTTGATGCTCAGGGTATACCTTTACACACAGAGAGGACATGGAAGAGCTTTTGGGACGCCCACACCATAGATGTTTTGCAGGCATTACAGAACGCAGGGCTGATAGGTCAATTTGTGAACGTCCATTCAATGTCTGGCCTTTGTTAGCTCATCTTCTTCTCTTTCATTGGCATATCATGGCATTGCCATGTTTTGTGTGTGTAACATTTTCATTTGGTGCTAGAGCTGTGTGTAGACAACTTTGTTTAACGTCTGATGTGGCATGAATTGCAGGTTGTTGCATTTGCCGTTTTTGCAGACCAAGAGTCGGCATTAGCGGCAAAGGACGCCTTAAATGTAAGTGTCAAGAAGCAATGTCTTACTGAAACAGCTAACAAATTTAAATATGGTTAATGTATTTTTTTTTTCTTGTTAGGAAACGAAGTTTGATCCAGAGTCATCAGCCACCCTACACATAGAGCTTGCAAGGGCGAACTCAAGGTCAAAGCGCCACCGAGGAGGTATTACTTCTTGCCGTCACATGTCAAAAACAAAGTTGTATCTGATTTCTTTTTCATAAAATGCTAACATTAAAACTCGATACATTTCCGTTCTAATAGATGATGGAGCTTTCTTTTCTATGGAGAAGAAATCTAGAGGATCGAAAGGAATTCCACATGCATTAGGCGATCATGGTACGCTGTAACACAATATTTTTTTGCCTTGCCTGTGCAAAAGGCAGGTCTAAGAGAGTTTTTTCTTCTTTTGCTCAAGAGACATTTTCAAAAAATCAGCAAGAAATTAGAAAAGTACATATAGTCTCTCTCTCTCTCTCTCTCTCTCTCTCTCTCTCTCTCTCTCTCTCTCTCTCTCTCTGCCCCCCCTCTTTCTCTACCCTGCCCTCCTCTCTTTATCTCTTTCTCTTTTCTTGATCCCTCTCCCTCTAGCCAACAAAAGGCAGGCCCCTTTAGGAGAAATTCTTATCTTGTTTTTATTAAGGAATGTGATTGGTTAGTCTGATCTCGATTCTAGTGGCTGTGCCCTCCACTGCGTTTGCGGTGAGTAGGTGCACAGATGTTTTGAAGGTTAGCGGTTAGCTCTGTTGTGTCCACCCATTCTAATTTTATTTAATTGACACTTTTTTTTAAAGAAGTTGTGATTGGCACATTTGATATAGCTCATCCTCCACATGTTGGCACATTGCACACTCACAGGGGTTGGCGGCACTGTGCACTTGCCTGGATATGGGCACTCCGTTTACAGCGACTTGAGTGGTTACCCACCCTCACAGAGGTTAACACACAATTTCTTTTTGGCACTGAACAGGATTTTTGTCTCACTAACTGGAAGTCTTATGTATTGATTCCTTAATAGTGCTTTAATTATTAGTGTGTATGCAATTGTTAAGTCTCTTGGAAATAAATTGTGCTCATGTGAGCCATAGTATCGGCCTTTTTTCCAGATAGAATTCTCTCTCTTTGTGAGTCTGATTAATGTGACCTGGTGTGCTGTTCTGAATCAGCAGTGCACCTCCATATGTTCACGACAGCATCTCCACTATGATGATGGTATGCTTATGGGGCCTCTTATCATGCTGGCATCATTGTTTTCTTCTATGTTGTTATGTTGCATGTTGGCAGCAAGTGTAGCCAATTTTTCTTTTGGGGCTTTGAAGTTCATGTGCATCTGAGGCTGGATGCAGAACAATGTCCACCCTTTGGCTTGCAAAGGGATAGCTAATTGTAGTTGTGGTTTGTTGGGGATTGCAGGGTTCCTCCATCTTGCCACCTCTGTCGTCTGCTGCAGGGAGTAACCCGCCGTGCCCGACACTTTTTGTGGCCAACCTTGGTCTGTCTTGCACAGAAACTGAATTGTATCATTTGCTTTCAGGGTGAGTAATGTCTATTGATGCAGGTTTGGAACTTTTTGGTTTATGCCTGGGTGACCTGCTATTGGCTGCTGGTTTTTTTTCATTTTCACAGCTTTCCAGGGTTTATAAAGCTGAAGATGCAAACAAAAGCTGGACTTCCCGTTGCATTTGTAGACTTCCAGGTATGTAAAGGGGTAAACTATAGCCGATGGACGGACGGTATTTACGCCTTCAATTGTTGACTGTGCGTCCGGTGCAGGCTTTGCAAGATCCGTCTGCTAATGGGTTTTCACATCACGCTGTCTTTCAGGATGAGGCTTGCTCAACACAGGCTCTATCACAGCTTCAAAATTACGTGCTACCTTCCTCAGACCGTGGAGGAATGCGTCTAGAGTATCCTGCCCTTGAAGTCTGACAGTTTGACCGCGTTTCTGATTCTTGGTTTTTTAAACAGTGTGTGCCATGTTCTTACTTGAACCCACAATAATCTTCTTTGCAATGAATTAGCAACACTCCCAACGTTGGAAGACCTTGACAGAATGCAGATACGCTAAAGCTAGAATGGGACTTCCTAGAAGAGAGAGAAGGGCCTAAGCAAGCTTGTTTTACTGGCTGTCTAGCATAGCTGTGGGATTTAAATTCAAAAGCTGGCTATAAACAGTAAAGCATTGGTGAATCAGGGTTTCATTTTTGGAGGAACTCAAATTTTTTTTTTTTGGATGGTTTTGCTTTCTCATTTGTTTTAAGCGACTTCAGTGTAAGAAAGGTTCTTCGTGTTGGTCAAAGTTGCAGCCTCTTTCGAGGGCAGTTTGTAGTGCCTTCGGTCGTGTACACTTGGGCTGTCTTAGGCTTCTTGAATTCTAGCAGTAGTAGGATCCTTGGGTGGTAGCTTCTGGCTGTTTTTCCTAAATGTACACTTGGGCTGTCTTAGGCTTCTTGAATTCTAGCAGTAGTAGGATCCTTGGATGGTAGCTTCTGGCTGTTTTTCCTAAATCACCACTTGACATCATTCTATGAGTTGCTTAAGAAGGATAATTTCTCTCGGCTCAGGAGTAGGATGCTAATGCAAGTGCAGTGGATGTTGATTAGCTCGTATTTGACTTTAAATGGTTTTTCTTATTTTGTAGATGACCATGGTTTTCTGAAAATGTTAATGTGCGGCAAGAGCATCGGTTTTTGTAATTTTGGCATCTTCTCTTGACGTTTCAAGGTCTCCATTTAAGTGTTTGTGGTACCAATTTTTTCAAATGTTTTTCCCTGATGTTTGTAGTATAACTGCCTGGGGTAGCCTATCTTGTAGGTTCTAGATTTAGGGTTCCAAACGTAAAAAGCTCTTTTTTATTTTACGATATTGATACGAATGTCTGAATAATTCAAAAAATTTATTGTATTCCGATTTGAAGTGCCCTTAGAATAGGCAGTGGGTGCTAGGGGAAAGGCCATGAGCTGTCACTTTATTGACCCCTCTACCCTAAATATCACCAAAGAATATACAAGTATATCAGGTTTCCTTGGTGTTTTTTATTTTTATCAAAACTATCTGCTCTTTGTGACAGTGATAATGCATTGAGTTCTAATTGATCATAAGGTCTATGATAAACATCATGTCTCATGCCAATCAAAATGATTACATCAATTATCATTGAGTACAGTAATATATAGAGCTCACAGTGAGTGGTCCGTGCAATTGTTTTGCACTACATAGCACAACCCATGTGGCTAGTATATAGCACTTTTAATGTGCCTAGTCCATGTGTTGCTTCAATATGCATATTTATTTAAAGATGGAAACCAATCTCTAAACTGTCTTCCTTTTGTATGTGTAAATACCGAAAAGATGAAAGATTATAAGTTCTGTACATAGAATTAAGGTCTAAAACATAAGAGATGGTGAAGAAAGATGGATTAAGGACACATACAAGTAGTTTGAATGGGTATTAATGTACTCTGGTAGCCACGATTTTTGTCAAAGTCAAGCCAAAGAAAAATTGGAATTTGGAAAAACATTAGAAAGGTTGAATAATAGACTTCAGAAGTAGAAAGATTGGTGGGAGTACAACTATATTAATCCAACATATGTATGTACATGCACAAAGAGATCTCCCTACATCCAAGCAATCAAAATGCAAAGCACAACCCTAATTGTAAATCACTTTTTGATTAATATTGTTTTTAAATTTATTTTTCTCAGATAAAAATGTGGTAGGTCTTGTATGTGTTTCAACAGTATATCCATCAATGATTGAAGAATGGCAATGTGTAAAGTGCTTAAGCGGAAGGCTAAATGTTTATCATTGTGAAATTGAAATTTTGTTGTATGAGGGGGAGAGAATGCTAGCTTTCTCCGCTTCACAATGTGTCTTCTTCTATGATTCCTTGTATGTTGTGCCATCAAGGAATATTAAGTATGGTTCCCTCTAGCCCATGTCTCTCCCATCACTGCTGTCAAGTCTTGAATAGCTCTACAACCTACTATGGTGGATGTGATTGCAGCTTGCAAGGTAAAACTTGCAAATGATGTGCAAGCTTCAATGAAACCAAATAGAGGCTCAAAAGTAATCCTCACTCCCAATTCGACTCCAATAACCCTCAAGGGACTTGGAACTCTTTGAACTTAGTTTATTTTTTGACTTTTTGATTCTTTATGGAGTGTCTATATCATGCTAGTATAAGTGCCAGAATAATCATCAATATAAGTGCTGGTGTATAATACGTTATATCAAGCACTTATACCAACATTGGGAAAATCCCAAAAACGATTGTCTTATACCTATGTGGAAAAATTTAAGAGACTTGTTTTGAAAACGTCTACTAAAGCTTCGCTTCTTCGCCTTCATCTACAAAGAAAGACAAGATTCAACCCTCAATAAACTTGTAAGTTCTTTATTCTTTTCTTTTTTCTCTTCATGTGTAATAAGCATGTAAGTGCTTCTTTTCTTGCTTCTCTTCTTCACCTACACACTAAGTCTCTCTTGTTTTTCTTTTTCTTCTTTTTTTCCATTTTATTATCAAAATGTGAATTTTTACTGCTTGTTTTTAAAAGTGTTTTGTAGATTCAAGCTCTCTTTCAAACACACTTTAGGTAAGCTCAAAAACTGAAGATTTTGTTTCCTTTTTTTGTATGTAACTTACATGGAATCCTAGGGTGCATGGAGATGCTATATTTTTTAAAATTATAAGATGTATGCATATTTAATGCATGTGGTTTATGCATAAGGATCTATGCATTAGACTATGCATTAACGCTATGCTCTATGCTCTCTATGCATAAGCACATGCATGTGCTCTAAGCATGAGTCCTATGTATGTGCTCTATGCAAGGAGCTTATGCATAGATCTCTACATGAATTTATGCATAGAGCGCATGCTTATGTACATGTAAAGAGAACATGAAAATAGAGTATGCATAGAGCTAATGCGTAAAGCTCTATGCATGTGATGCATGTGCTCTATGCATAGAGATTTATGCATAGCTCTATCCATATGCATAGAGTGCATACACATGCATGGGGCCATGCACAAAGCATATACATAGAGATGTATGCGCCATGCTCTATGTATAAGTGTTGCATAGTCCTTATGCATAAAGCTTTACATATGCATGGGTCTATGCATAGAGCACATACATAGAGCTCATATATAGTTCTTTTCATAGAGATTTATGCACACATATGGTACTATGTGTAGAGATCATATGTAGAGCTATGTATAAAGCTCTATGCATAGATAACTCTATGTATAAAGTTGTACACGTAAAGCTTTATACATAGAGCATATATGCACAGCTCTATGCATGCATTCTATGCATAGAGCTTTATGGATAGAGTTCATGCATAGCTTTATGCATAAAGCTTTATTATCCATAAAGCTATGCGCAGTGCTTTGCATAGAGCTTTATGCTCAAAGTGCATAGCTCTATGCATGCACTCTATGGATAAAGCTTTACGTGTAGAGAGTTATGTATAGAGTATGCTAATAGAACACTATGTATATCTCTGTGCATATCTTTATGAATAGAGGTATGCATAAAGTTCAATGGTAAAGATCTATGCATAAGAGCTCTATGAATGTGCTCTATGCATAGAACTAACACTTTGTAGTTTCTTCCAATTTGTCATCAATTTGTGGCTTTCTTCTTATTTGTCACCAATATGTGGCTTCTTACTAATAATTCTTCTCTTTTAATTTGTTTTGTAGATTCCCACCATTGTTTGAAAACTTAATATTTTGTTAGTTTTTCTTGTACGTAACCACATGGCGCCCTAGGGTGCATTGGGATTTTATTCTTAGCTTATGCATAGAGCTCTATGCATAGCATGCATGCATATACTCTATTCATGCATTTAAGAGACTTCCTTGGGTTTTTATAAATTTCTTACTTGGGTTTTGCTGTACTTGGCTTTTTCTTATTGTAGATTAGGGTTATAGAAGCTAAGGTGGATGGAAGTGTAGATTAAGAAACAAGATTAATAAGATAATTAACACTAATGATGATGTGATCAAAATGAGAGAGAGAGAGAGAGAGAGAGAGAGAGAGAGAGAGAGTTGCACACAACTGAGCACATGCAAATGACCAAAAGACTTAGTTACTTCTCCACCATTAAAAAACTGGCCTTTATATAGGCACCATGTTGTGGCACCAATGGCCGAGAGTTAAGTAATAAGACTCATCATATGATTGATATGAGTAGCAAAAGACTCATGTGAATTCAGCTCCAATGGGTGGCCGAGAGTTAAGTAATAAGACTCATCATATGATTGATATGAGTAGCAAAAGACTCATGTGAATTCCGTTTTAACTCAAAGAACTCAATCTTTAATGCAATCTTTGAGTTCTTCCCTTTTGCCCCAAATTTGTCAAGTGATTCCCATGCTTCTATAGTAGTGTTATGGCTCACCCTAATGCTTCTATAGTAGTGTTATGGCTCACCCTAACCCTCTTTAAAACACATCCAAAAAGAGATTACCTGGTGAACCGCATTTGTTGGTTGAGGATCTTTCCAATGGCCGAGCTTGTAACCCTTGAGGTCTCCAACAAGCTCTACAACTCCTTGAGAAGAAATTCCATCGTGTCTCCCGTGAGTGTTGTCACACCACCGCGTTGCACTACGGGTTCTCATCCCTCCTCTCACCTCACTTCACTCACAGACACTCACTAGCATGCATTAGGGAGAGAGATTAGCAAGAGCAAGACTCGATTGCACAATGGGAGAGTCTGTTGTATATTATGAGAGAAATTCACTTATATACATGGCCATAAGTGTTCACACTCACTTAAATTGTGGCCGACCGGGCACTTTAGGCTCATAAGAGGCCTAATGCTATTACAATGACTACTCTCATAATATATCCATGAAGTACATCACTTAGGACTTTATCCTAACTTGTTACCACACGCTCTTAAGGTGAGAATCGCCATAAATACTTCGTCTCACAACATTACGGGCACCCGTCCAAGTTGTAGCTTTGGACATTATTGCTTTATATCTTGAATGTATGACCCTTTGGTGTATCTACCATGACTCCTTGATATATGATAATGGTGGTAGCTCTTGTTAATCCTAGAATTGGATTAACATTCCCCCCTTCCTGATGGTGATCGCGTTGAAGACCTTTGTATGGGGAGAATGAACAAGCTTTGTCGATGGTTTTGATGTTGAATGACGTTCAATGGTCTTTGTTTCTCCGAAGAAAAGAAGAAAATCTAGTTAATAAAAAAGCTAGTCGATGGTTCATCGCATTGATGTCGACGATCAAGAGCAACTTCAAAACCTTGAAATCAGCCTTTATACATGGCTTTTCCAGACAAGGTGATCGGTGGAGTGCAGTAACAAAACTCTATTCAATTGAGCGTCAACCCAATGAATCCATTAGAGATTTTATCCTTCAGATAAAACTCTTGGACTCATGTGAGTCATGGGAAAAATTAAACGATGTTCAATTGAGGAGATGTTTCATGATGGGCTTGAAGAATAACAGCTTACACAACTTGATCATTGTATCCAATCTGGAAACATTTGATCAATGTTCCAAAGAAGCAATACGTTTAGATGACAACATGCTAGAAGATGATTATGATACGAGGTGTTCCTCATCTAAACCAAGTGAAGCAATGGCAAAAGAAAGACCGATCTCAGAATTGACATTCCCAGAATTTTATGCAACTTTTCTTAAAACCTTACAGCAAGCATCTCGAAGAGAGGATGAAAACCTTCAAATCCAGACATCCTTAATGCATCTAAAAGTGAGGAGCAAAATGCCTTGTGTTGAATGCAATCACTACGACCATCCCAATCCTCATTGTGCATACAAGGCACCTGTCCTTCTATACTGCATATATTGTAAAACCTTTGACCATGATACTAAAAAGTGTCCCGCTTCATCTACAATGGGCTCAAAACCTCCATCTCCTATGTACGAAACAGAAACAGTCTAAAGGGTAGAAACTGCTCAGGAGGTAGTTAATCGAACACTTCAGTGTTTCTATTATCATGGACCTCACAAGGTGGTAGAGTACACAGTTTGGAATACTTCCATGCCCATAGTCATCACTGACACCTTGTGACCAATGTGTGAACGATGTGGCATTGATCACATGTTCCAAGATTGCCCAAGACGAGTTGCTCAAAGCAACTTGTCTCACAAAATACAACTCTCAACTTGTCTCACAAAATACAACTCTTAACATCTTAAGTGTACAAAATGGGCAATTGGCCACGGTACCTTGAATGTGCTTATACGCTTACAAGCCAAGGCACGCCAAACAATAAAAAAGGATGTAAAAGACAACACCTCAACATGGATAGAAGAGCATGCTGAAAAACAGAGCCCCAAAGAAGGACCAAAACCTTCTAAAACCAAGAAAAACAAAGGACAACAAACTGTCGAAACCAAGGTCGAATTAAAAGACAGGGAAAAGGAGTCTGTAAAGGACATAAACCCAAAAAGGGACATAAACACGAAAGAGCCAAAAGCTATACATGATGCAGAAGCATCCATCCCTCAAAGACCAGCACACAAACCTCTAACACCTATACGTGCGACACATGATACAAAAACCCAAAAGAAAGTTCGATCTCGTCGCATGGGTAAACATAATGAAAAATTGATAAACCAAAGAAAGTCAGAGAATGAAACAAGTTCTAGTACATCACTAAGTGAGGATGAAACAAGTTCTTACTCTTCGCTCAATGCACCACATAGACCAATCAAGAAACTAGAACCCACCCAACCACCCAAATTGGATAATAATGATCACATGACATATGCATAACGCAAAAAGCAAGCTCAGGAGAGCATGCTTAGCTTGGTTGAATGTCTTACAGGGTCACCGGTTGTGATTGTTCTCATAATGCCAATCCTAAAACAGCAACCAAAATACAAAGCCAAGAGGAGTACCGCTTTTCCTTTCAAGGCGGAAGACATACTCTTTACAAAGAAGAGTCGTTTGAGACAGACTGTACGAACTATACACTTGAGAAAGCACGTGAGGAATTCGATAATTCCCTTACAAGATTAAAAAAGTCTCTCAAAACCTCCTTTGGAGGAAGGCTCTTCTCTCATGATAAAGCCAGCATCACATCAACACTTGCACCTTTAAGGGCCCAACCACCTGAGTTATACCAAGACATAAAGAACTCCATAAAACACGACTGTGAGGATTCACAAGTTTCCAAACAGCCCTCATTAAGAATTATCAGAGGGCCAAGTGTGCCAGTGTACGCATTGGGTACCCTTGAAAAAGCGGAGACCCAAACAGAGGATGAAAGTGAATGGGAATATGAAACAGAACACAAGATTTGAAGCTGAAACAATGACCGAAACACCCATGGTTCCTTTGGAAGATTCTATCATGGTATGGTTGGATTTCCCTCTACCAAGCAATGATGATCAGTGTAAATGCGCATTAATTAGCCCTCGAGCTAGTTATAACATCGTGACAATAGACACTTGGGTGTCATTGAGACAACCTAAACTCATCCCTACAAGCAATAGTCTTGCAAGAGGAGCTAATGGACAAAACATTGAAGTTCCAGGTTCCTTTTTAGATACACTACTCAAACAATCGATGGCAATATGGAATTTACATTCCATGTTACCCTAGAATCCCTTGAGTATGATGTCATCTTTGGTGGACCTTGGATAAGTGAATCATTGTATTCACTAGATGAATCCATACAAACAGTCACTTGAACACTTCTGCAGGCAATGTACAAGTGCTATTACGAGAGGAAGAAACATTGCAAGAGCTGGAACTTCTAACATATCTTACTGAAAAGATCCCTAGGATTTTGGCTGGATTGGAAATTGCAAATAAAATCACCACAGCTCAAGCACAACTTTATCCAACCACAGCTCAAGCACAACTTTATCCAACCACAGCTCAAGCACAACTTTATCCAACCACGAGAAAATCTCATGACCCTCGAGCTATGGGATTTGTTAGGTCAACCAACACTCACATGGCACATTAGGAAAATTTTGGACTCAACTTTGGGCCCTCTAAGAAGTGCCAACTAAACTTAGAGAGAGAGAATCCAAAAAGCCTAAAAAATAAGGTGAAATTGATTTTGGCATATTTTCTCTTGGCATATTCTTGAGGTATAAAAGATATATTTCTATTCTTAAATGTACATAAAAATGATAGAATATTGCTAGTTCTCAAAGTCTTCAATCTGTTCATGTACTATATGTACTACGTGAACAATGAATTGATTAATTCTCCAAGTTTAATGGCTTATATCTCAAAATCTCTACGTACAAGCCGAAATAGAATATTTCTTGAAATTTAAACCAAGGATCATGCAAAAATAGTTTGAGTTCCCTCCCAAGAAATTTCACCTCAAATTTTGAAGGTTTTCGAGTTCCCTTCCTACAAGAAACTTTACCTCAAATTTCGAAGGTTTTACATATCAAAGTTTGTAGGTATTGGTACCTTCAAAATCAAGGTTTTTCTTGCAAATTAGTTGGACTCTTTACTTCTTTTTACTATTTTGGCATCTTTCTCTTTCCATTCAGATTTTTCTACTAATCAAGAGCAAGGAGGAACACAGAGAGAATCAAAAGGATGGCAGAGGGATCAAGAGCAAGGAGGAATACAGAGAAAAGAGACATTTACAACCTGCACATTGAGCTTGAACATGAATATGAACCTCTAAGTAAGAGAAATAAACCTAATACTTTGTGTACTGCTTCTTCTAAAGAAATGTTGAGGATGCAAGGGAAGAAAAAAATAGATTTATGGATTGATGGGATGTTATATCCAAAAGACCCTTTTAACAAACTCCACACCCCCCTTTAGGAATACGACATCTCTGCTTAACTTTATTGGAGATGGCTATAATGGGCTCCTAGGATATACACATCATTTGGAAGCAACAAGCAATGTTCTTAAATTAGAAAGATATTTGTTTGAGAAGGAGAACATTCATTTGAAGGAAACCATTTCAGGGCTTGAAAAATAAATGTCTAAATTAAAACATAAGCAGACCTCATTAGGTCTCCGTAGACGACAAAAAAAACTAAGGTATATTGAGCAAATGAAGCTAGGAGGTGCTGGCATCAAGAAGAGAATACATGCAATCAAGTAAGCTCCTTTCTATTAACTGGTTTATTGTTTCTATTGTGATATTTTATGAATATTAATTATTATTGCATATGTTCATGTATATCAATTTTTACATTTCAATATGATATCAGATCATTATTGCACCCTGATAAAGAATCAACGACAAAACCTTCTGGTGCACATTTGAGTCTTCTTTTAGATTGCCAGTATGCAGAAGCACTGATGAACGAGAAGAAATATAAGAAGGTCTCATAAAAGCAAATTGATGACTTTTTCAAAGAGAATCAACTCAATCCACAGGACATCCAGGCAATACTTGATGAGGCTGGTATATCACACAGAGGGTACTCAGCCATTTATAAGACTTTGTAGGAAAAGAAGAAGGATCTAGTATGAAAGGATCATTATTGCCAAATCCTTCTTTGGTAAAAAAAAGCGCAAAAAACAAGTAAACGAAGAGGTACTGCAAGCACTGGGAACCCCATTTCATATTGAAGACACCTATGCTGCACCAACAACAGGAGATATGGTCTACAATAGATACAATAATATTTTCTACGACTTGGAGGCCTTTCAATCATCTGATGTTCAATTGTGTGATGAGAATATATTTTAAGTCCTCTAGAAGAATATTATTTCTTTTTTTCCTCTTGAGTAATTTGGGGACGCCTAGGTTACTCTTGCGTCATGCCGACTAGGTTAATATCGTGGGTGACACCACTATAAATATTAATACGTGCGGTATATGACGTATGTTTGAGGCCGTCTATGATTATTTCAGTTAGGTTTGTATTGGTAGGGTGATCCCTGGAAGTACTTACGCCTGGTAGTCATGAGTTGGTTATGATTTGTGCCTGTTTAATATTTGTGGGATTAATTTAATAATTAATTGGGCTTATATTTTCAGGTGATGAAGACTATGGAAATTGAAGAGTTTAATTTGGAAGAAATATCTTGGTTCATCACATTTCATTTTTGGCAAGCATAGTAGCTTGCAACCTTAGCAAATGATTTTTCCATTTTGAACTTTAGGAAAGATACATTTATTTATGTGGAATTTATTAAAGCCTATGGCTTTACTCTAATCCCAATATTTGACACTCTATTTTTGTAAAAGAAGAGTGCCGTGCTCTCTAAAAAGCATATCTTGTATATTTTGGGGACTATGGCCTAATTTTGGTGAAAAAGAAAGCTAATAAAGAAATACTCTTGTGTGGGGAGAGGCCACGCACAAGAGGGAGGAAGATTGCACCCAATATGGTCTATTGAGCTAAGTATTTTAATTTTGTTAAGTGTTTAAATTTCAATTGATTTGATTTAGTTGAAGCTTGGAAAGCAATGGTTTTTATGGTTGAATCAATTCTTGTGAATTCTCTACTCTTCCACAATCTATCCTAGAATAAGATTCCGGTTGCAGTGGTATCAGAGCTTGGGCTAGGAGATTTGTGGAGAAGGTAGGAAAGGGCTTCAACTTCTCAAAAATCAAGAAAGTGCAAGAAATTATCCAGTGGGACAGAAGGGTATTTTGTAGGTCTTTATCCAAAGGATAAAGATTCAAAACTAGATCTACTCTCAAATCCACTCACCACCCTGCAAAACCATCTATCTCTATCAAAAAGTGGTTTTTCCAAATACACAGTGAAATCAAAATCTGACCGCATGGATGAAATCCCCATAGCCAAAAACCTCACAGTATTCTCTCAGAAATCAGAAAGCTCCAAGCAGTAGTAAATCTATAATGGACGGAGCACATTAATCAGTGTAAAAGCTATCAAAAATTTATCAAAAAGAAACCCAAAAAGGAGGCACACGGCAACAGCCTACCGACGCAAAGCGGCGAGTGGAGGTGCTTGGAAAAATTCCATAAGCTTAATTATCATAAGCTTAATCACTTTTTTAATCAAGTCTTACTTTTCCCAATTTCCATATAAGTCACATCACTTTTTTTTGGGAGCCTTTACTTCTCCTATTTTCAAATTTGAAGAGAAATACAAAAGGTTTCCAAATTTGAAATTTCTGGGTGCAGAAAAGTGATTTACATGTTTTTAAAGGCTTAAAAATTGCCTAGAAAAGGCCAAAAAATTTCGAAATCATTTCTGAAAAATTCTGAAAAATTTTAGAAAATATTATAGAGATTGGGCAAGGTTTACAGGACTGTTTCAGCAGGTTACAAATTGCAGAAAAATTATTTCATCAACAATTCGACTAGCCCAAGTCTCTTGAATCACACAGAATCGTTCGGGATTTGTTTGAGGCAACGAGAATTCAATTCAGCCATTGAATAGCGTCTTTGTTCAGCTTCAACCAAAATCAAATTGCGGGAGAAAAACAAGATAAGTACTTACTTTTGCTTTATTTATTTACATCAAATAAAGTAAAATTTTATTTATCTACATCATTTGCACAAGCACTATGGCAGATTTGCCTATCTCGCCATCAATTCAAGAGCAACTCCTTTCTTTACAACATCAAATTGTAGAAGAAAGAGAGAAGCGTATTGAATTGGAAAGACAGCTCACGAGTCGTAGACGCAAGCGTGACTCTTCGCTATCTTTTGATGACGAAGATGACACTATTCAGAGGGCTGTAAATGCTACATTGCAAGCACAAAGGTCACAAAAAGAATCCAAGATTAGTCGGTAAGCTTTCACATTTCAAAATTATGATGGAAAGAAGGATGCTAGGGTCATTCTAGCTTGGCTTAGTCAACTAGATGACTATTTTTCTAGAGAAAAATTTTCAGGGAGTGATAAGATTAAATGTGCAGTCAATCATTTGGTAGACAGTGTAGCTTTATGGTGGAGTGTAGTAAAGCAAGGTCGTGACAAGCCAGATTCTTGGAAAAGATTTCAATGGTTGGTTAAAAAGCACTTTTTACCCTCACAATTCAAGTCCAAAGTTAGGCACCAATGGGACACTTTGCATCAATTGGAAAGGAAACTATGTCACAGTATGTAGAAAAGTTCTGGAATACTTTATTAGAGGTGCAGGTTGTGGATAGAGTCAGCGAGAAGGACCAAAAAAGGAAATTCATATCGGGCCTTAGATCTACCATTAGGGCCGATGTGAATATGTTTCGACCTCATTCACTATCTTCTGCAATATCTTTGGCAACTAATTCAGAATGTAAAAATGGTTTTCCTAAAGAGATTAAAGCACATGAGGGTACTTCTTCTAAACCATTTACTAAATCTTTTTATGCTTCAAAGAAGATGTATAAACCAGGTTATGACAAAGGCAAGGACGAGGCTAAAGGCAACATGAGTACCAATAAGAAAGTCAATGGTGGCAAACCGAAGACATCTACTATCAAATGTTTCAAGTGCCACAAAGAAGGACATATAGCCCCGAATTGTCCGGAGCGTACCAAGAATTCAACACCAGTAGCAGCAGCAGCAGCTCGAGTCAATATGATTAAAGAAGATGACAATGAAGAAGAATCATTCAAGCAAGAGGGTAATTCCGATCTAGACTACTCAGAACAAGAAGGTAAACCTCATGTTCATTCTTTGCTTAAAATAAAAGGAACGATAAATGGACATGAAGTTCTTATTTTGCATGATGATGGTAGTACACATGATTTCATTTCTGAAAAGACACTTAGAGCATTAAATCTTCATTCTTCACCTACGCACTATAAAGTCAAAGCAGCATTTACTAGAACAAAGTATAATTGCATGCAAGAGGTGAAAGGTTTGGATTTATGCATCAAGCCTTTAATAGAAAAGAGGGATTTCTTAGTTGCACCTTTACAAGGGGTAGATATAATTTTGGGTATGCCTTGGAGACACAAGTACAATCCTATTATAGACTATGACACTCATAGCATTGCTCTAAGAAAGGACAATGAAAATATTATTCTCCAGTGTCAAGTCAAAGGAGAAATGAGTCCTTTGTTGAGTCACACTCAAGCAAAGAGAGCTCTAAGAAAAAGAGACAAGACTTATATGGTATGGGTTAACCAGCTTGATGCTGAGTCTGACACATCCAAAAGTCCAAAGTTTGATCTCTTTATCTCCAAATTTAGTGACTGTTTTATGGAAGATCTACCTCCAAGATTACCTAAGTCTAGGCCTGAGGATCATAGTATTGACTTATTGCCTGGAAATTCTCCGCCTTGTAAAGCTCCCTATAGAGTCAACAATTTAGAGCAAAAAGAAATCCAAAACCAAATAGAAGACTTGCTAGAGAGAGGCCTTATTTGACCTAGTAGTTCACCTTTTGGAGCTCTAGTACTTCTTGTTAAGAAGAAGAACGGAACTTACCGAATGTGTGTAGACCGTCTTATACACCTCTGCATGTCTTGGTGTATCTTTAATCTAAAGTACTCACTTGTTTTTGCTATTGTGGTATGGGCCATTCTGGACTGTCGAATGAAGGCAGTGGTAATGCTTTCAAAGATCCATAACATGTAACACTATGAGGTGCCATGTAAAATTTATTATAAAAGAAAACTCCTCTCTTTGCCAAAGACTTGCTTGATGTTTCTTTGTATAGCTGCTCACCAATAGATGCATGAAAAACATCGAAGATTCCCACAATACTATCTATAGGCTGCCAGTCAACCAAGTTTGAAGGATATATATCGATACATACGAATACAAGAGAATCATAAGTATAAAAATGAAACACATTACATAAACATAAGGTAAAAACATTTACTTACAGTTTGGTCTATGGAGTGGGATTCCATTAGGCAATCATTGGCACACGCAGTTCTAAGTGCATGTGGGCATGTTGTATAAGGACTTCCTTAATGCTCCTACCTATGTTAGAGAGTTTGAAGTCTTGAACTTTGCCTTTGTAAAGTGTTGATGAACTCATTCTTTGTTTTTTTTTTTGCTTCCTAGTCTCTGCAACATAATCCAACTACCAATAGAGATTGTGGTAGAAATCCACCTTTGATTATCCATATCAAAACTATTGTATACTATAATAGCTCTAGTAGAGGAGAAGGGATGCCTAGGACATCTGGTTTCCATGGAGGCAAATAGAAAATAAAAGCACATGTAAGAAGATGGAAGAAGATGAGATGGCAGAAGAGATAACCTCCAAAACGTGCAAAATTTTTAGAGGAAAATCCATTCATTAAATGAGCTAGGAACTTCGAAGAGAACATTTCAAATTTTGAGGAAAAAAGCACTTTTATTAAATGAGCTGAATGAGGAAAATTTTTAGATTGAAAACTATTCATTAAATGAGCTGAGATTTATTGAATGAGCTCACAACACTCTAATTTTCATATATGTTAAAGAAATGATATTATAAAGTGTGGTCAAATGCATTTTGTATTTCTTTATTAAACAATATATTCATATAAAGAATATATGAAAAACGTCTAATTATTAAAAGTTCCGTTACGGTGGCTCTCTTCCTACTATTGGTCGAAAGCATTTCTCTCTCTAGAGGAAAAAGGCCCAAAGTTGAGTCCAAAATTTGCCTAATGCATCTTGAAAGGATTACCTTTATACAAGACTTGAACATGCCATGTCTGGGGTACTTTGAATATACAATGTATATTGAAACTAACCCCCTCACTTGCAAGTTTGAAACTAACCCCCTCACTTGCAAGTTTTTTGTAGTTGAGTATGTGTTGGAAGCAGATTTAATCTTGGGGCATAAATGGACTGTTGCTGCCCAAGTGCCAGTGTGCTTTGCTAGTGATAGAGTCATGATGATGGTCAACGACAAAAAGTTGACAATACCATACTGTGAGGAAGAGGATCCAACTTTAATGGATTTCTATGATGCTGAACGCAAATGGATACAAACCTCTTCCACAAAAGCCCCTCTACACAATGACCTACCATCTACGTCAACAACCAACTCCGATAAAGCCTTTACTCCTTCAACCCCATCCTCACCTACAAAGTTCGATGCCAAAACCTTGCAATCAGCCCAGCTATTCCTGAAGAAGTTCCCAGAGCCCAACCATCTATCTCTAATAGGGAATTCAAAGGAAAGACCCTGGATCCTATGTATCTTCATTCACAAACCTCATCAAAGGAGACAACTACATGCTCAAAGGCCTTGTCATTGATAGCCACTCCATAAGAGACTCTAACCTCCTCATCATCAACAATGCCCATGAGTCTCAAACCTGTAGCCTCAGCACCAGCCAAAGTCAAGGAAAGCCCCAAACCTTCCACATCAACCCTAAAGAAAACTCCATCAAGACTCCCACAATCACGATATCTTAATAGTATCAAAATGTGGGTGGAGAAGCAGTTACTTGTAGCTCAAGGCTACTATGAAGGTGCCAATCAAATTTGGGTGCCTCGACAGTCAAAACCTCTTCCTCAACAAAGCACTCAAAAGCCAAGGAAGAAGAAGAGTACTCCATAACACCATCTACAAAAGCCTATGAGAGTTCCTCAAAGAACTCCACCAATGCAACAAGTGTGGGTACCAAAAACACTGCTGCAAGCACAAGGGTAATACGAAAGAAATACCAAAGCTTGGGTCCCCAAACGCATCACAAAGTCCCCTAAGCACCAAGCACATTGGCCACCAAATTACAGTGTTTGTCAAAGATGGGTGCCTGTGCATGTACTTCAACAACAAGGTTACTATGATGGTAATTCCATCCTATGGTTGCAAAATTCGAACATTGTGAAGAAAACCTCACCACTGACTTCAACCCCAACAACTTCAACTAAAGTACGACAAGAATGGAGGCCCAAGCAACAACAAGAAAATCACTCAACCACTCTCGTGCATTCTGCACCAACACAAGAGCTTGTTAGTTGTTCAAGCAAACAATCAGCAATCTTCCCCACTGTCTCGACATCATTTCAGCAACAAATTCAAGAACAAATACGGAGCCTTAGGAGCACATCAAGAACAAAATAACAATGCTCACCTCTCTGGAAGTGAGAAATGAGCGCACAAGAAGCTATTGCTACTTGCAAATCATGACCTAGATGACCCATTAAAAAAAAACCTCGAGGTCAAAGTCTGTTAATTCACGGAGTTCTATCTCATGGCTTAAGAACTTGCACTTTCACAATTTAAGTCCCATCACGGATTAAGCCATATCACGCAATAGCCACTATATATTTGTTAAGCTTATTGCTAACTATTCTTGTAGCTAAATTAATGTAGAGCTACTCCATAAGTACATATCCATACTCATGCATTGGAGAACATTTGCCCCAAATCCTCACCATCGAGACAACTTCCAGGTACATCTTTGGATGGGGGAGCTATGGTGGGCGGAAGCCTGGTCAATGGTACAACCCATCGCCTGGAATTTTCCTTCAAATTACAAACCTCTCCAATAACGCCACAATCTTCACAACTCAATGATTTTCAATCCCTAGTGAAGATATCTATATTAGCCTCACAAGTCGACTTAATTCCTTCAATCCTCACTAATAAGTGGCTACTTCAACACATGGCAGTTCAATAAGAGTCTATATGACTCAATTCTTGTACTTCATGAAAATTTGCTTCATAAGAGAACTTAAATATGCATAAAAATATAAAAAGCACATGGCCAGAAGAAGACAGGATCAGGCATCCTACTCAACAACATTTGACAAGAATCCTGCCACACAAAGGGACATCATCACAAGCCAATTACTTTAAATGATGATTGTCGCTTCAATGAATCAAATGAGGAACTGAGAATCATCATCTCATTCTGATGATTAAGTCTACGTTCCTTCGGATTCTTCTGTCTCTTCTTTTCCATTATTAACATCTCTTAGTGTCTCCATTAACAAAAATCACATATAACCTTGCCGATGATTACCAAAAACAAAGTGAGCAAAAAAAAGAAAAAGAAAAAAGAGAGACTCACACAAATGCAATCATTCACAAAACCCCCCACCATGTTAGAAAGTCCCAATACACCACTAACCTCTTCATGATGTCAGCTTTCCGATGAGCCCTAGAGTGCCGCATTGGATATACGGTTTAGTAGATACAAACCTCCAAACAGGGGTGTTTTCCAGAGTGCACATTTTCATGGCCTGCACTTTTCATGGCGGACCGTTTCAGCACGACCGAACCTTTTCACAGGCGGATCGTTTCACGGCCTGATTTTCGTTTTACGGACGGACATTTTTTCATTCAGGGTTGGATTTTCGTTTCATGGACGGAATTTTTTCGTTCACGGTCGAATTTTTGTTTCACGGACGGAATTTTTTCGTCGCCTGCACTTTCATGGACGGACTTTTTTCCGTTCACGGTCGGATTTTCGTTTCACTGGACGGACTTTTTTTCGTTCACGGTCAAATTTTCGTTTCACAGATGGACTTTTTTTGTCGCCTGCACTTTCACGGACGGACTTTTTTCAGTTCACGGCGGTCGATTTTTTTTCTCTTTTGAAGTCTAGTGGGAAATACGAATTTCCCTTTTTGGGGGAGGGAATATTTTTTGAATTTAAAATGAAAGGGATATGGGCATTTTCGTAAAAAGGTAAGAGGGAATAAAAAAAGTCAACCTTTTAATGACACCCCTTACACCCTTCATAAATGACCTCCAAAATGGATAAATTGATAACTCATGAGCATCTACTCATTGAATGCTCATTAGCCTTAATGAGTTATGTAAAAAAGTGATTAAGAATTAATCTAAGATTAACTCTTTTCACTAATCTTTTTCTCTTTTATACTAATCAAGGACTTTAATTAACTATTAATCTCTAATTAATTCACACAATTGAGCATATCATTGGATAGAGCAAGAAAAAACTAATCTTTATGCATCAACAATTGTGTAAATTAATCTAAATTAGAGGATTAATTAGACTCTTAACTATGTCTTCTCTTAAAGGTAAAATTAAGCAGAGAGTCATATTTCTCCTATTGATCAAAAAATTGATGTGATTAGGTGTTTTGATGCATCTAGATGCTCTCAAAACACTCAAAAATCTTAATTTCAACTACTCATATGATCAATTTAGACCCTAATAAACGCTTTTTCTAAATTTTTAGCCTCTTGAATGAGATTAATCACCCTTAATGATAAAAACCAGTCCATTAAGAGAAATTAGTCAAATTCAAGGGTTTTTTTGATAGTTTTAAGAAATTTTTTGAAAGATTAAGCTACTCCTAATGCTTGCTAACACTCTAATCCAAACAATTTTAACAACAAACACACAATTAAACTAAAATTAATGATCTTAGATCTATGTTTAAACCAAAGAGAGCTAACATTCACTTAGAAATGCATTCTCTTATATTCTTTGATGCAATGGATGCAAACTAAGCCTAATACAAACTATGTGCAAGCCCTAAGAACATGAAAAACCACAAAAATAACAACAAAAATAACAAATTAATCTAAAAATTAAGCAAAAAATATTATTTTCAAAAACAAAAAGAGAGCTATTCTACACTAAATCTCACACAAATCACCATCAAATCCACATCTTTTTCATAGGGGAACCATTAATCAAGATAATGGGCAATGGGTTATGCATAAATTAGAGGCAAAACGATGGAAAAAGCCAAGGGATGGCTCCCCGGTAACGGCGCCAAAAATGTTATGGCTCACCCTAACCCTCCTTGAAACACCACTAAAAAAGAGATTACCTGGTGAACCGCAAATTGTCGTGAGGATATTTTCAATGGCCAAGCTCGTAACCCTTGAGGTCTCCAAGCTCTAATACTCCTTGAGAAGCAATTCCACCGCGTCTCCCGTCGCGAGCGTTGTCACATCGCCGCATTGCACTACGGGTCCTCGTTCCTCCTCTCACCTCACTTCACTCACACACACTCACTAGCATGCATTAGGGAGAGAGATTAGCAAGAGCAAGACTCAATTGCACAATGGGAGAGTCTGTTGTATTATGAGAGCTTGGACATAAGTATTCACACTCACTTAAACTGTGGCCCGACGGGCACTTTAGGCTCGTAAGAGGCCTAATGTTATTATAATGACTACTCTCATAATATATCCATGAAGTACATCACTTAGGACTTCATCTCCTAACTGGCTACCATACGCTCTTTGGACACTATTGCTTCATATCTTGAATGTATGACCCTTTGGTGTATCTACCATGTCTCCTTGATGTATGATAATGGCGGTAGCTCTTGTTAATCCTAGAATTGGATTAACAAGAAGACTCAAGGTTAGAGATGTGATTAATGTAGCTGTCACACTAAGTGCCAATGCAATAATAGCCAATGCTTTATCATCTTTAGTGATCCATGCAAGCTCAACATCTTTGGTAGAAGGATTTTTCTCCTTCCCATTGACCACACTCCAAAGACTTTCCCTCATGAGATGATACTTCATTTGCCAAGTGTGGAACCCATTCCTATCAAATTTGGTTTGTGACAATTGATAGAATTTGAAGAAAACGTTGATTCTCCTCAATCGATTGATGAAATACTTTAAGATTTGAAACGTGTGAATATTGTACCACCAATTAATGATACCTATGAAGGTTTTGATTGATTTGTTGAGAAGGTGCTAGTTTTTACGTTTTTATCTTGCGCTTTTGTACTAGTTGTTGTAGGCAATTTTCTGCACAATACGTTTGTAATTGGGCCAAGCCCTTCTAGAAGATAGATGTAACGTACAATATGTGGAAGAAAATTTGACAAATGATTAAGTGTGGAGGGAGAACAAGGCACAATACTACAAGCTACATTTTTCCAAAGAGGGGAGATAGATGAGATTATGCGTAATGAAGATTAATGATGGCTTTATGGAGCTAAATGAAGCTTAATGATGAAAAGTAGAGAGATCATGGATCAATGCTTTGATACCATGTTTTAAATTAGAGTTGCAGAAGCTAAGGTGGATGAAAGTGTAGATTAAGCAACATTACTAATAAGATTATTAACACTAATGATGATCTGATCAACACAAGAGAGAGAAAGAGGGAGAGAGTTGCACACACGTGAGCACGTGCAAATGACCAAATGACTTAGATACTTATCCATTAGAAAACTGGCCTTTATTATCACGGAAGTGAGATTTTTGAATAAAGTGTATCTTTGTCCAAAGCCTTGTACCTTTGCTGCAGATTCTGCTCTTCCCGTGCAAGTATTTTTAATTTGTTGAAAAGCCTTCAAATTTGCTCCAAGCCAATAAACTTTGAGTAAAAATCAATTTCTTGATTTTTCTTCAAGTCTCCATGACCCAAATTCAAATCTTGAATTTGCGGTGCTCTGATTCCACTGTTATTACAGGACCATGATACATGGAGATTAGATTATTCTACAAAATTAAATAATAAAAGAAATTAACCATAACAACATAGCATAAATCAACAGCATGAAAATCAAAGAACATAAGATTGGGGTGCAATCTCCCCCCTCCCCACGTGTGTGGCTCCACTCCCACACGTGGTATTTAAATCATATTAATAAATTTAGCCCTTGGAGCCATAAATAGCACAGCTTTTCCAAAATTGGACTTTTACAAAATTGAACCTTATTCCAATGCTTTTAAAGCATCTCATAAAAAATAAACCTTGCCCAACATATGTACAATGGGCCAAACAAACAAAATTAAATATTTAGCACACATGTGCTTAGCTAGATAATCTCGTCCAATGTCCACCTTGGTTGTCTCGAACTCATGATCTATACTCAACATAATCCACAATGTTAGATCACAATTACTTTGGAATCACTCACAAAAATAATTCTAATAAATGGAAATCATTCACTACCATGCTTCACACATGAACCATCCATCACGCATAATTATTTGGATTCACTCCCATGATAAAATATTCTAAAAAATCTCACTCCCATGTATGTTAATAGTCACAATCGAGGATGGCTGTCTTCTCAAACGGGAGGATTATCACGGGAGTGATAGTCTTTGATTCTCTGTACCGACATACATACATACATACATACATACATACATACATATATATATATCTATATATATATATTTATATACACACTAAAACATGCACACACACAATATATATATATATTATGCAAACACACATATGTACATACACATATATATACATATGTACACTTTATTTTTTGTACTGACATATGTACATACATACATACATACATACATACATACATATACATATATATATATATATATATATATCTCAAGCACTTGATTCTCTGTACTGACATATGTATATACATACATATATAAATATATATACACACTAAAACATGCACACCCACAATATATTTATACACTTGCACACATAAACACACACAAAATATATATATTATGCAAACACAGGCACATAGAAACACACACACACACACAATATATGGAAGACTTTTTTTTTTAATGCAAAGAAATTTATATTAAGGAGGTGTACCTTGTGTGGATAGCAGCCTCAGCTTGACAAGATCAACCGGAAACAAGCAGTCATTGGATGCAAGGGCAGGATGAACCCTGCCATATATCAAGTGTGGCAAACACTGAGAGGCTTGATACTAAGTAGGATATGGGAATCTAGGAATGCTATACTACACAGGGGATCCAGCTGTGACTATAGCTCCATAGGGAGAGTAAGGAATCTAGTGGTAGAAGGTCTTGTACTAGCAAGTACTAGGGAGAGAGGGAAGATAAAAGCTACTGTGGATCCACTGCTTAGGAAAGTCCATAAGCTCCAGTGTTCACCTTGGGGTGCTGTATCTATTATGGAAGACTTTACTTCATTCACGACGAAGACGTAAAGGGTTTAATATGGAAGGGTGTATTGAAATGGAAGTGAAAGTTGTTTTTTCAAGTGTGCACGTTGCTGCCGCCTCCACCTTTCATATAACTGTGCCTCTTTGCTTAGCTTTTCCCTGGCCATAGATAGCCATTCCCCCAGCTAAGAAGTTGAGAGAGCTAGCTCGCCTCGCCATAGCCAGATTTTGTAGAATTGTTTCGCCTCGCCATAGCCAGATTCATCGAAGATCAAATGGAAGGTGCAATATAGTGCCTCGCCATCTCAGTGAAGAAAATCAAAGAGCTCGTTACAGGAGCTTCTGCGTCGCCATAGCCTGCTGGTAATCAAGGTCTTTAGCTGCAATCATGTTGCGAATTCCTTGCAGTGCAATTCTAGTAAAGCTACGTTGTGTATTAACAAAAGCTATATTGTAGCACAAAAGCTGTGTTTTGTCTCCAAACGCTTTGTCTTCCCCTTGGGCTCTTCAGAAAAGCTTTGTTGGGGATCTGTCAAAAAAAAAAAGCTCTCTTTTGTTGCTTTGCTGAATTGGGTCAAATATAGTTTCCTTAAGAACTATTATTTTATAGTTAAGTTGACTAAATAAACGGTAATCCTTGGTTAAGTAATAATAGAATATTAGATAAGCTAGACAAGAGGGGCTTATGACCTTTCAATCCCTAGGAGTAGCTTTTTGAGGTATAGTTTCCAAACAACAGTTATTCATGGATACCCACAAATTTCTTCATGCTAAGGCATTGATTAAATAAGACTCTTTCACAAGACTAATGCACACATATCCACTATGGTTTGGAGATGTTGCTGGACCTCACTCATGAACCATGAATTCCAAATCCTTGCATAGATTGTGGTGGAGGCAAGTTCTCTTTGATTAGGCAATCCTAGGTTAGGGTTTTCTCTCCAAAGTACCATTGCCACAAAGCTTTGTAAGATTTGATGAAGAAATTTCACAAATGCTAGGCTTGGTGAAGCTTAGGAGAGGCTACGGAGAGAGAGAGAGAATGACCAAAACGCTGAAGAAATTTTTAAAAATTAGGGGGAAAAAAAACAAAAATTTTATTTTTTTTGGTTGGTTTTGAGCAATCTTGGTCAAGATTAGGCTCCATAATGCTTAAAAGAAGTCTCTACTAAGCATGTGGAGAGCTAGGGCTTGCAAATGGTTCGAGAAAATTCTCAAAAATTAGAAAAAAATCTGAAAATTTCAGAAATTAGGGTTTTATGTGTAGAATGGATCAAACATAGACCAAGCTGTGATACCATTGAAATAAACTCATGAACCGGAGCTTGCATGATTGCACTCAATAGAGGAGAGCACACTTTTCTTCTCAAGTGGAAGAAGTCACCATAGCCAAGATTAAGGAGAAAGCTGTAAATTGTGATCAGTATATTGATTCGCCTCATCATTAGCCTTATTTTCACTTATATACATGATCAAACTTTTACACTACACTTAAAAGTGTCCATGACTTTCTAGCCTTTGACCCCTTTCACATACGCTCAATTCCTTAGTCTTAGGCCCAAAATGGACATGAGACCTTTTTAACTTTGTTTCAGCAGTTTTGTAGGGGGTTATTCTCCAATTGTTCTTCTTTCTAGATGGTTTTGATGTTATTGTGCGGTTAATAGTTATGGGTTAGTTATATATATAGAGATGCAATTGAAATGAAGTGATTTGCATGCCTCTCATGGAAAACCAGCCTTGTGATCTGGGCATGAAAAACAAGCCTATTTCACAGGGTGGATATCTGGAGATATTCAAGTGTGTTTTAAAGTGTTTTTTTCCAGGACTAACAACAAGCAGGGGGGCTTGGGATCTATCCAAGCGCCGTGGGGGGTGGTTTGTCTTGTGCACTCCTATCATTGCATCTGTGTTTTGCAGCAAAGCTTTATTGTGAAAAATGCAAAAGCATGATTTGCCCTTGGCAGAAATCTTGTGTGATGACTATGAAAGCATGGTTCTACATCATGTGCAGTCCTTATATCATAGCATCTGTGTTTGTCAGCAAAGCTTTATGGTGCAAAATGCAACAAATTGTTTTGCCTCTGGCAGAAATCTAGTGTGGTGACTCCGAAATTTGAGCAATGGAAGCAGCAGATTGGGGACTGTGTGTGACATCTTTACTACTGGGCTATGTGCTCCTGCATCATATTGTATATTGGTCCAAGAAGAAACATATTCCTGGGCCCATCTTTGTGTTCCCATTTCTGGGCAACGCGACGAGCATGGTGCGAGATCCCACTAAGTACTGGCACAATCAAGCTGTGGCCTCCAAAGAGGCTGGCCTCTCATGCAACTGGATTTTGGGCAGATTTGTCCTCTTCATCAGAGACTCCGAGCTCTCGCAGAAAGTGTTTGCAAATGTCAAGGCGGACGCCTTCCAATTCGTCGGCCACCCAATGGGAAAGAAGCTCTTTGGAGAGAAGAATCTCATCCTCATGCTTGGTGAAGAGCATAAAGACCTTAGGAGAAGGCTTGCACCTTTGTTCACCCACAAAGCCCTCAGAACCTATGTGGCCATACAAGAGAAAACAGTGAAAAAACACATAGAAGAATGGCTGGCTATGTCAAGAAGCTCCAAAGGGCCTCTCACCCTGCGCAATCTCTGCAGAGACATGAATCTTGAAACCTCTCAGAATGTGTTTGTTGGGCCTTACTTGACACCAGAAGCAAGAGGGCAATTCACAAGGGATTATGACCTCTTGAATGTGGGTGTGAGGGCTCTTCCACTGAGTTTTCCGGGATGTGCATTCTACAAAGCCAACCATGCCTTCAAGCGTCTGATTTCTACACTTGCAGATTGCGCCGGGGACAGCAAGGAGAGGATGGCGAGAGGCGGCGAGCCGGCATGTTTGATGGACTGTTGGACATCAGAGATCCTCAAAGAGCTCAAAGAAGCAAAAGAAGCTGGGCTGCCTGCACCGCCCCATAGCTCAGATGCAGAAGTAGCCCATCACGTGTTTGATTTTCTGTTTGCAGCACAAGATGCTTCTACTTCATCACTGGTTTGGGCGATAACACTGCTTGAATCTCATCCACAAGTGCTTGCAAAGGTGAGGGCGGAGCAGAAACTGTTTTCTACACCATACACTCCTGAGAAGCTCTGTGATATGAAGTACACAGAGATGGTGGTCAAGGAGGTGTTGAGAATCAGGGCGCCAGGAACAGTGGTTCCTCACATTGCAAGCGCGGCCTTCCCCATCACGGACACCTACACAATACCCAAGGGCACCATTGTCTTCCCTTCTGTCTTCGAGTCTTCTTTCCAGGGCTTCACGGATCCATACACCTTCGATCCTGACAGGTTTTCTCCTCAGAGGCTTGAAGATCGTGTTTACAAGCGCAACTCCCTCACCTTCGGCGCAGGCCCCCATCAGTGCTTAGGGCAACGCTATGCCATCAACCAACTAACCCTCTTTATCGCACTTTTCACAACCATGGTGGAATTCACACGCATCCGGACACCAGACAGTGATGACATCGTTTACACACCTACCATTGCACCCAAAGATCATGGCCTTCTACTTCTTTCTGAGAGAGAGAAACTTGTCTGACTTGCACACATGAAGCCCAATGCATTTCTTGTATGAAAGGCCTCTCCTAGGCCACTTGTGTGTTAAATAGCCCGACGTACTTATTATAACAGCACTGCATTTCTTGTATGAAAGGGCATGTTCCTTGCACCTCTTGTGTAAAAATCCCCATTGCTTTTTTTTTTGGGTAAATTTAAACATCATTTGCATAGTCCATTCTTTTTTTGGAGGGGGAGTACTTTTTTGGGTAAATTTAAACATCATTTGCATAGTCCATTCTTTTTTTGGAGGGGGAGTGTATATATATATATATATATATATATATATATATATATATATATATATATAAAGAGAGAGAGAGAGAGAGAGAGAGAGAGAGAGAGAGAGAGAGAGAGATATATAAATTTGAGTACAACACAAACTCCCAACAGTTCAACCCCTCAAATATACAAGTTGTGACCAACATAAAAGATAAGCCAACTCTGTTATGGCAGAAAACAAGGCTCTCTTAGGATAAATTTTGTAGTATGGAAGGACATCCCTCTAAGATCTTCTCCCTTTCTTTGCTATTAGACATGTCCCTTAATCTTTAGGATTGGATTCCACTAGTATCCTATACCCATGCCAAGAGTAACTTCTAGCTGCTTCTTGTAACTCTTTGAGTTGTACCTTTGTATCAACAATTAGTAACAAAGACTAGACCCTTTAAAAATATGCACCAACATCTCAGTATCATTATCAGAAGCCCCCATAGACCCACTGAATCGCCTTGGATTTGAAGGTGCCTGAGGAGGTGTGGTCAGGAAAGCCACCCTCTTACAAATATCTCAGGGTGTTTGGCTGCGAGGCCTTTATGCATGTCAGAAGGGAAATACGTAGCAAATTAGACCCAAAGTCACGCAAGTGTATCTTTCTTGGGTATGGTGACAATGGAGAGATGGGTTACAGGTTGTGGGACCCTGAATCTCACAAGATTGTGAGGAGCAATGATGTGATTTTTCGAGAAGAAAGGATGCAAAAACAGCCTATCAATACCATTGGAGTGAGAAGAGTCATTTTTGAGGAGGAAGGACCTCCAGGACAGCCACAAAATGCCAATCAAAATGCTGTCCAAAATGGTCAAAATCAGCAGCCACATCCGGCTTTTAAAGCCCCATATTATCCTCCACAGGAAGAGCCACTGGTGTATTTTTTTGGTGAGCATTTTCAAGCTGGTTTTGAGGCGAGCTTTTTCTCTCTACTCTTTCTATCTTTGTTTACTCTTTCTCTCTCTACTGTCTCGCTCTTTCTCTCTCCGATTTCATAGCATGTTTTTTTAAGAAGACAATGGGCAACGATGAAACTTCCAATATTGTCCAATACATTCCAAGACTTATGCACACCTACGAGATGTTGAGCACAAGACACCATGGGCCACTATCATTGGCAATTTTTTTACAAAGACACCATGAGAGATAAAACTTTCATTATATTCCAAAAAAATTTAAAGACTATAGTATATTACGACAAACACCTATGAGATGTTGAGCACATGCAGCAATACATGAAAGCATGTGTGTACACAATGTTGTTTACTTCCATAGGCCACTATCATTACTACTTCTTTACAAAGACACCATAGAAAGATGAAACTTCAATTATATTTCAAAGAAAATTACATTACTGTAGCATATTATGACAAACACCTACGAGATATTGAGCACACACAACAATACATGAAAGCATGTATGTACATAATGTTGTTTGCTTCCATGGGCCACTATAATTGCTACTTCTTTACAAAGACACCATAGAGAGATGAAACTTCAATTATATTTCAAAGTAAAATTACAATAATACATCATATTATGACAAACACCTACGAGATGTTGAACACAAGCAACAATACATGAAAGCATGTGGGACCTCAACTATCATCTTGGCCTTCTCCATCTATCCTAAATTTGCAATGAAGTTGGCAACTTCTCCCCGAAGAGGAGCCTCTTTTGCCTCTTCAATGATGCCAAAGGCTCTCCATATCCCAATGGGGCTGCCAGGTCTACCACTTTCTCTGTTGTGAGCTTCTTGTAGAGCTTCTGCACTTTAGACGTTATTGTCCATCTTCCATAAGGGCATCCGATCTTGGTTCTTTTTCTTTGAGGTGTATGAAATATTGAAGAGCTTTACTTACGATACTTGCAAACGTCGTATTATTAGAGGGATTGGTGGATGAACCTATGATAATAGAGTTTATGCCTAGCCTATAACAATATAACGATATAAGGGGTAGGCTGGTGGGTGGAATGTATCCCTTGAATAAGAGTAGTGGAACATGGCAATCTCCATTCTATTTATAAGGTCTCATAAATTTAAAATAAAAATAGCTTTTTTAAGCATTAAAAAAATATCGAATGTCTACGCACTTGACTTACGGCTTACAAAGACAACAACACAATCTCCCTCTCACTTAAACTTTCTCTCTTTCACTCACACTCTCTCTTGTGGCCTTTTTATCTCTATCCATCTTGCTCCATCTCTCTCTATTGTTAATTCAAATATCTAAATAGTTACAACAAAAGTAAAAAATAATGCCATAGATATAATATGAGTGTACAAAAGTGCATCACAATAATGTGTAAATCAATATATTTTTGTCATTATAAGAGATGAAATACATCAATAAGGGTACCGTGGGCTGCTGTGATGGAAGAAGGAAGGTGGCTGCATATAAGGAGCTCTATCAAATGGTGTAGGTGCAAGTGGGAATAGCGGCCTCGCAAGTTCGAGACGTGGTGTCCATAATGAGGGCATTATAAAAGAAGCCATGGGGGACATATGTGGCATAATAGGTCGAAATGGGGGATCCGTTAGAACACCGGGTGGCCATGACGAGGCACTTGACCTTGTTGGACTCATGGCTATTAGAGCAGGTGGAGGGGGGTGGTGAGAAATGTGTGGAGATGATGTCCCCATGTCCCTCTACTGCTCTCGTCGAGCATAGTCTCAATGATATCACCCTTGAAATATTGTTGACCTAAATCTTCAGGAATATACAAAAGTGGCCATATACAAGAACTAAAGCACACCTCATCTCTCTCCACGCTGATGCATACCGATGTAGTATCCTGCATGCTCTAGCAAGGGTCTTAATTTTGGCAAAGCAATTTAGGAATGCATCCCCTCAATTGATGAACATCCCAAGTAACCACCTGCCATAGTAAAATCTTTCACTAGTATATACAAATGGATGAACAACAATAAAAAAGACAATGGATATATAATGATTACACTACTTGAAATGAATTCTAATGAATTGAGTGCTCTAGTTACCTTGCGAAATGAATTCTAATGAATTGAGTGCTCTAGCTACCTTGCGAAAGCCTCGCTATGCTGGCTGGGTTTCCTCTTACGGTTTAGGCTCTAGGAAGGTATCATCATCCACTTTTATGGGCTACCACATCTCCCAAGAAGGAACTCCACACAACTGTCAATGGTAGTAGCAATAGACATAACAATCATTGGGTACTTACTAATGCTTCAAGCTCGTGTCCCCCTTGAGGCTCCCTAAGCTTGCTTTGAATCTCCACTCCTCCAAACACCACCTCCACGCTGTCACCGCGAAGTCGCTCACACCATGAATGCAAGGCAACCAACCTTTCTCTCTCTCACGCACATGCATGCATGAAAGAGCACATGTACTAAAGCACACTCTCTCTCTCTCTTGACAAAGTACAAGAGTTCTCATAGCACAAAAGGGGATTGTATTATTTCATTATGAGAATTGCCTTATATACAATTGGCCCTTATTCACACTTGGGCGTCCAAAACTTACTAACTAAGGCCTTGAGTGGCCAGATTCTCAATACAACTTTTATAGTTCCTTTTTATGACACTTGTTAATGTCCTCAATTGGAGGAGCATCTTTGTTAATCCAAAATGGGATTAACACCCCCCCTTCTTGATGTAGGTTCTGTCCTCATAACCTTTTACCTAGATTGAAAGACCTAGCGCCAAACTCATGTCTGTAGAATTTCTAGTGTGATTGAAGCTTTTTCAGGGTTTTTCTGAATGCAGAGTGGGTCGTCTAGAACTCGGTGTTGACCATATCTTCAAATGTAATGTGTATGTAGCCGGGAAGACACCTTAGGTGATGATAGTACAACATCTTGCCTCTTTCATTTGGCCGTGTGTTCATGTTGAAGAGGAGATGTTCTACTTCAAATCCATCATATCGCTCCCTTGGTTGATCGGTAAGGACAATGATCAACTTTAAAAATCTGACTGCTGCCATGATAGCTGGATCAGGAATACGGTTCCAAGCTCATATCCAGGTGTGCATTTGTTTTGCCTTTGACTTGCAATATATGGAAATGTTGATGGCAAAAACTACGAAAAATTATAGCACACATGAGAATCTCTTTGCTTGGCATCATGGAATTGTAGTGGGGCGGGAGCCTTCGCTTGATAGGCATGTAGAGTGGATCATCCCTTTGGGTTGGTGGGGAGCATTGACACTGATTACTATACTTAGGAATTGTGAGATACTCCTTATGCCACTCTGGTTATATACCAAAATCCTCGATTCGGGGATTTGTATCATTTGTTGTGATGGTCGTGCAACCCCCCCTTGTATGAATTGGATTTACTTTGCACCACCTGTGGAAACAATAATTTATCATGAATGTAATAATCCGGATCTCGAGCCGGTCTGCTAGGTGGGGGTTTGCAAACTTTCTATGCTTTGCCATGTTCTCCCATAATGTACCTTCTCCCGTGACGATTGGTAACAACTCTGTTAAATCTGGCATTGGGGCGCGGAGAGGATAAGGTACATGAGATTTCCTTCTTAACTCCACTACAGAGTAAGCATCTGGCATGATCCTTCTTGTGGGTGCAAAAGATGTTTCTCACATCATATTGAAGGCCAAAAGGTATAACCTTATAAGCATATGTTCCCCACATCATATTGAAGGCCATTTTGTGTTGGTCTTCTGGTGCTATGGACACCTGATTATAACCAAGAAACCCATCTAAGAAGCTGTAAGCCTCTTCACATGCTACCCATTCCAATGCATGTTCAGTATACAAAAGTGGGTGGCATTGTAGCTTGACTCCACTTGTGCATACACACTAATGTATGCAAGTTTTAGCAAAATATGGCTTTGGTGGACAAACCCCCTACATGTGTAAACATTTACCTTCCTAAGTTGATAAGCACACATGCACCAACACACCACTAATCCTCCAAGATTGACACAAGCCATGTAAATACTTAATCTCAATCCTTCGGTCCACAATCTTCATTATCAAGATAATCCTTGTCCAAAATCTTCATTATCAAGTAATCCTTGTCCAAAAATAATAGATCTTTGCCACCTTGTGCATCCAAGCTAATCCATGCGCAAAGAGCCCACAAACTCCCAAAGTTGTTAATGAAGAAGATCCTCTTTTCCACGATCAAATGCTACCAAAAGATGAACCATATAATATCCACATGAAACTCAATGTACATCACTATTCCCATATTTGCAAAAACTTCAACCCACCATAAGAATGCGATTACAATCGTTGTTGTGCATCAAATACATGACAATGTAGTAATCTTGACCATGTATTACCAAAGGTCCTTATTTTTCTAATTCATCATCAACAAGCCATTGATTAACCTCATCATCCTCAAGATCTAGTACTTGCCTTTCATACATAATATCTTTTACAAAGTTTTTTTGTACTCCTTCATGCAATGTCGTCATGCTTGTCAACAAATATAAAATCCCATTTTCGAGCCTCTACACCAACCAAAACATGATTTGTTATCACCCACAAGTGCACCAAGCTCAAGTGAAATATCTTGCACCAAAAGGCGGATCATGAATACAAACTATCAACTTTATCATGATTAGAAGGCGAAGGCAACCTTTCATCATTATGTGTATCTATATTATCCAAGGAATATTCAATGACTTGGTTATCCTAAACACAACCAGCACATGAAAAATCACATCATCTCCATTACCCATGAGATTCACAACATTTTTTGCATTAGCAAACAAAGAAGGCAAGCCATCAAGTAAATCTAATTGCTCATTGTCTTATATGTCCACCACAAAATGGAATTGTTTATCTCAATAGTCAAAGTGTAACCATGCCCTTGATCATCATGCTCTTGCTCTTGATGATGATTCTTCAAAGAGATTTAATGCCATGGGAAGAAGATCATCCTCCATAGGACCTCCACAGGAAGGAGATCGTCCTCCATAGGAAGAAGATTGTCCTCTATGTGAACCACATCCAAAGAAGAAGGTCCACATGCTCCTAAGTTCTTGATATTATCCAATGTCAGTTGAGTCGGCTCCATAGTCTCCTCAAACAATCTCCATCATACATCCTACTTAAGCTCAACCTTAGGGACTGATGACACATGTAAAACCATGTTCCTTGTTTTCATACAAGCATCACCATTAGCCTCATACACATGCACGTCTTCATTTTATTGTTACCAAATCAAAATATTGCATTCATCTTCTATCAATGGACACATCACATATGCCTTCAAACAAAAAAGAGATAAGATACATTTGATCAATGAAGGCCATTTGATCTGTTAACACCTTCGATTAACATAGCCTCATGTCATCCTAACTGTTACAAGTCATTGTGTCATCTTTTCACAAGGCAAGATTATCCTTTGTAAGATGGCAATGGCACTAGAATATATAAAGCGTCCTTACTAAGAGCTTAGTGTGAAATAGGCAATGGCGCTAGAATATATAAAGCGTCCTTACTAAGAGCTTAGTGTGAAATAGGGGAAGCCAAGGGCTTCATGTACATACTTGACTTCATGGCTACAATAGTTTGCTATGGAGTATATTTAGTCATGGTTGACCAAGTGTGCCAAGGACTTCATGTATATACATGAAGTCAAGGACTTCATGTATATACATGAAGTCAAGGACTTCATCTATATACTTGATTAGGTTAGAATAGTTTTCTATGAACTATTTTTAGTCATGATTGACCAAGTGTGAACACTAGCTAGTTATATTTAAGCAATTTTGACATTAAGCACTATAACTCATTCCCCTTACATCATGTAAGACCATTCCCTTACAACTTATTCCCCTTACATGTAAGACCATTCCTCTTACAAAAACTAATTCCCCTACAACTCATTCACCTTGCGTGTAAGTCTTCTCTCTCATCCTCTACTCTGTTGCATGCATTGTCTTGATCCATGGCTTGCTTGATGGAAGCTTGCATGAATGGGAGGAACTTGGTTTCTCCCTTGGGATGAGTTTCCTTCTCTACCACCTCTTAATTTAGTGAACCAAGTGTTGGTATCTTCCCATTATCTTCATCACCCCATTGGCCTATGAAGCTCTTGGATGTGACAACATAGTGAGGATCTGGGTGACTGGCAATTGCTTTGGCAGCTCTTCGGTGAAGTTCTCATGACACATAATTCGGCAAGGTAAGCATTACCATTGAATATATATGGCACTAGCCTTAGGTCTTAGTTCCATCCGATTCCAAAGCTATTGGGAGAATCCAATATTACATGGTGATGACTAAAAGGTCACACTCCAAAAAACATATAGTACTGGCATCTTGGATAAGTGTATTGTGTTGTTTTTTCAATCTTGGTTTGATGAGGAAATAACTCATTTAAATTTATAGGTTTGGAGGTGTGAAAAGCTTGAATTACGTGGCCTTTTACATGATTTTCTTACTCAAAATCTTGGATTTCCTTGGATTGGATTTAGGTGATTAGAAACCTTTGCAACCGCCCCTCTTTTCAGAAGTTCTTAGACAGCAGCAGGTGGCAGAGAAGCATTACACCAGTTAGCATTACACCACTTAGCAACCCCTCATCCGACACCCAGACTACAACAGCAACAACCATCTTTGCAAATTCTAGAGCTGATTCACAAGCTCAACAGTTGGAGCAGCTGCTTCAGAGACATTTGCAAGAATTGTTCGTGCAGAGGCAGCAAGAACATTGACAGCAGTTGGCTCGACTCCAACTGAAGGCACGTGCGAGAGCGCACAGACAATGCTGCTGACAGCAGTTGGCTCAACAACGTCAGGCGTAGCTGGGTGACGGTTGGTGCATCAGCGTTTTATCATTCGCAGCACACATCACAGATTCAGCACAGACAACACTCAGATTCAGCACAGACAACACTCAGATTTAGCACAGCGTTCAACGTCAGGCGCAGTTGGGCGACAGTTGGTGCATCAGCGTTTTATTTCAGCACAAGCAGCTCGTATCTCGCTGCTGCTGGCGTATCACAGGCGACAGGGCTTCGCTTCAGTGACCCAACACTCTTAGTGCGTGCTGCTGCGCAGCCTTGAGCTGGTGTTTGTAGAACAACACGACCAGAGAAACTAGTTAAACTTGCTACACGACCAGAACAACAAGACCACAGCAGTTCAGCACAGGCAGTGACGAAGAAGAAGAGAAGATGGTGATTACACTAGCATCATGGAGCTTTGCAGCTCTCAGCCTTCCTCAGAAAATTGCAGCTTTCAGTCAGCAATTGTGAGTGTTGTGTGAGATGAAGAATAGTGTGAGAGGGAGAAAGAAGAACGAATAGTCACTATTTGATTAAACCCTATTTTCACTTACATCTCCACCCTCCATCTACTTTACATCTTAACCTTTCGTTCCTTTTTCACATTAGCCCATCTTGCCCATACATTTCCCATTAGATCCCTTGGCCATTCACACCCCAACCCTTGATCTTTTGACCATTCCACACCGTTAACCTTTGGATTCTTTGGCCATTCCACACTCTAACTCTTGCCATACCCTTGCTTGTGCTAGTGGTAGTTCCCACGCATGTTAGTAGACCATTGAGTTAGAGGTGTTCACATGTGGTGATGGAGTTCGTCATCATGCCTTGAGTTTGTGGGGATAGTTTGTGTATAGTGTGGGCATATTGGGTGATTATTCACACGTATGAGGTGTGTTACACACGTTGATTCTTTTATTTTGGGTAGTTCACATGTTTTGAGCCTCATGGAGGAGGTTAGTGTGCCGTATGGTTGATTTGGTGTATTTTTGGCGTTTATATGCACACTTTGTACCATTTGAGTGTATTTTGGGCATTCACGTGCACACTTTGGGTCATTTTAGTGTATTTTGGACATTCACGTGCACATTTTAGACGATTTGGTGTATTTTGAGCATTCACACGTGCATTTTAGCCCTTGTTCATGCACGGTTGGTCATCTTGAGCACATTGGTGCTTTTCCACACGCAGTGTGGGATTCTTGAGCACATTTAGTGGTGTTTCCACACTTTCGGGCTTTGGCGAGACGACATGAGTTCCCATTACTACTTCTATCCAGCCTATGTGATCGCTGTGCTACCCACCATCTTCGTCGTCGACATCACTATATCTCAATCCCAGACCATGATTGTGTGATATCTGCTTGTATCCTATCATTATGGCTTCATCGTCGTTATCTTGATTGCCATTTCACATGAGGAGTTACATATCATTTACTGAGTTCATACATGCATTTGGCACATCGCAACTTTGACCTTTGGATCCTTCTTCACCAACATCATGCTATGATGACACATCATATTCATGTCACATATGGATATTTGAGCTTCAGATGTTATTACCTACCCAGTGTAGACATTTATTTGATGAGGAGGATGTTGGTACTAGATGGTTTAGACATTATACACATGGTGATTTTGTTGAGGATCTATGTGGATATCTTTACATGGATGGTTCGGCATTGATTGCATGGGAGGATGTATATGGGGATTTGATTGAGTACCCTACAGTTGTGAGCCGAGATGATTATATACCTGAGGATGGGTATTATTATGACATGCATTCAATGGATGATGAGGAGGATGGTGATGATCGTCATCATGTTGATGATGATATTGATGTTGATACTTGTACACATGGTCATGGTCACACACATACATGTGATGACATTGATGTATCACACCCACATACCTATCATGATGTATCGTGCACACACACACATGATGATATTGATGTATCACACACACATACACATGATGATAGCGATACACGTGCACATGAGCCACTGATATATATGTACATGATGATGATGTATGTGATAGTGATAGTGAGAGTGATGTGTGTGAGTCAGATCATGTGGACATGATCTTAATGGGAGAGATGGTAGCGAGCACATCAAGTATTACGAGCATCATAGAGCTACCTATCTCTATTTCTAGTGATCATACGGATACCTCAAATGACCATAGTGATGCATTCCATGATCTTGATGGGCATTTGACTAGTCATGATCATTCGGCTAGTCATACATCTTTAGTCACACATGGGATTGACACTTCACATGTCGTTGAGCACATCATAGACCATGAGGAGCATAGACCCCAGGTTCTAATATTAGATGTGTTGGGCTACTCCTCTAGATTTGTTACATGTGGAGAGATTTTGGATACGACCACCACTCCTAGTTTTCATAGCATTCCTGGCAACATTCGAGTGGATCGAGTCAGGGATAGTGCATGAGAGTAGTGATGAGTTCATAGAGGTGAGACATCGTAGGAGTATGCATATCGATCATATTTTTAGCATATCCTATGACATTGACTTTGAGAGTTTTACAGTTGATTTAGGTATTTCCTTAGATCAGTACTATTGGAGATTGATCTATCATGGGATTTAGGTCATATAGGGACACCAGTGATGGAGTTGGTCTATACCTTTGAGGATGACCTTAGAGACCTTAGAGATTCCACTGATAGTGAGTCACACTTGGTCAGTTCTTAGTGATGACGATCTTTATGATGATCCAACTTCTGTTTTAGAGGGTCACATACATATAAAGTGTCATACACATAGAGATATTGTGCATGGGTTGGATTATACTCATACATACTTAGACATGGTGGATCATGCTTGTGACTTCTTGAGTGGTGCTACATATGATAGAGGCATGAGTTCACATTTGACTTTACTTGAGGCCGACCTTGAGTTATGTTCATTTGGCTCCTTTGGATATCACGATCCTGTGTTCTTGGAGTCAGGACATTTTTCTTTGGATGCATTCTTTGCCATTTGAGGAGCATAGTTTGTGGATTTGTGGCTCGACATTCAGGTGCATCTACGACATATTCTAGTCTTGGCATATATGGCGATTCTTTGGTGCCAGGACCACTAGACCTTTTGGCTAGGAGTTTTGAGCTTCTTCGACCGGATACCTTTCATGCCAGATTCATGAGTTTTCCTTTTGACTGTGGTACTACTATCTTTTTGGAGTTGAGCTCTTCTTTTGATCCAAGAGCTACTACCATTCCAGCTTCGACAGTTCAGGGTATATACCATACATATCCCTTTGATCTTGGAGGATACTCGACTAGATTCATCATCGACAGTGGTTCCTTATCTACTCCACTTACACCAGATTATCATGGAGCCATTGCCTTGGATTTTGTATGCCTTGGATTTCCATTTGATCTAGGAGGTTGCATATATAGCCTCATCATCGATCGAAGTCCTCTATAAGGCCTTTCCATTTGATCCAGGGGGGGTCATATGATTCATGCAAATATCTTCCGCTAAACATTCAATCATCATGGATGTGATTTTTTTTTGGCTTTTGTACATTGCCACTTGTATATGTTTTCTTTGGGAACGACCACCCTTCTATTTCGAGGATGAAATCATTGTAGGAGGGGATGGTTTGTAATGAAGTAGTAGGTTTGTAATGAAGTAGTAGGTTTGGGTGCACATGCACATCGGAAATGGGGCCTAGGCACTTGGGCTTAGGGACATTTACATGTGTATCTTTAGGGGACCCTATATGAGGCATAGGGATGATGGACATTGTACCTTTTTGATCATTATACTTTTTTGATATCTTTTGATATTGGTCATCTCATGACTCTTGGAGCCTCATGGCTTTCAACCTAGGCCTATGGAAGGTTGTTTCCATCCTCTTGGTGGGAGGTTAACTCACTTAGGCATTATGGCCATTGTATGAGATTATCTTTAATCTTGTATTAATCCATGATGATTTGTCCCTAATCTGAGCTTTATGATTCACTCTATTCCAAACTCGCATAGGCTTTTATGGACGGTGTTGTGGAGTACTCTTATTCTTCCTTGGCCTCTGAGTGTTGCATTGAGGAAGAGGCTTTGATGATCGAGGCACCCAAATTGGATTGGTGCCTCATAGTAGCCTTGGGCTACAAGTAGCTTCTTCTCCACCCACATTTTGATACCATTAAGATATCTTGATCTTGGCTATCTTGGTGGAGTTTTCTTTTTGGTTAATGTGGAAGGTTTGGGGCCCTTCTTAACGTTGGTTCGCATAGATGTAATGGGTTTGAGACTCATGGGCATTGAGACGATGAGACTAGAGTCTCTTGTGGAGTGGCTATCAATGATGAGGCTTTTGAGTATGCTACCATTTTCTGTGTGGTGAGGGTAGTGAATGTTAAGATTCCTAAAATGGGATTGATGATGGTGATAGACAATGATTAAGCAACATAATTAAGGTGGATTAAACCACACTAAGAACTCCATAAGAGAGAGAGAGAGATTTGCACACTCAACACTCAATTCTATTCTCTTGCATATCACTATGAACCATACAATGATATAGGCCCTCTAGCCTTATCCCACTTTACACATCATCATCCATGTGGCACTCCCTTTTCCACTCTTTTGGTCAACACTCACACACCATTCAATATTACATGTGGCATTCCTATCTCACCACAATATCTTGCACCTCTAGGATGCTTTCCCACATACACACATCACCGCGATTACATCTCTCAACACCCCCTCTTAATTGAGGTGTTCCACAACTCACCCATCACCCCACCCATCACCCATATCAATGTAGCATTGCAAAAAACACAATCGCTACCTCTCAACACCCCCTCTTAATTGAGGTGTTCCACAACTCACCCATCACCCCACCCATATCAATGTAGCATTGCAAAAAACACAATCGCTACCTCTCAATACTCCCCCCTCAATGATACATTGGAGTGTCCCATCAATCAAACATGTGTGTGTGTGTGTCTACCATCTTAGACACCAAGTCCATTTTGAGCGGACTTGCTCGTAGCGGAACCACTGAGTCTGATTTGAACGTAGAAGTTCGGGGGAACCAACCCATGTGCATGCACCTCACACGTGCATCGCTCATGCACACATCACAACAACCATTTTGAGCTTCTCGGTGAGCTCGGGCATGGTTACCCTCATACCATGGGTGAATACACATCTTGTTTTGAGCATGCAGGCTCGGGCATGGTTGCCCTCATATACATGGGTGAAACAAATACAATCCTTTTTATGCCGTGTGTGCAAGGGCAGGGTACCCACAAAATACAAAAAATAATGATCAACATGCATGGCTTTTGCCACCACAACCGATATTTGCTCGCTATTTTAGGGCTAGAGAGATTTTCAAAAAAAAATGTTTCAAAACCGTCCCAAAACATTGCATGTGAACAAAGGCTTAAATTTGGCCCCTTTACACCACACATTTTTCATATTATAGCTATAAAAAAACCTTATCTTGTAGTTTTTTTTTCTTCACCACACAAAATTGAGCTCATCGCCTCTAAGAATGCTACTGACAGTGCATACGCTCTCACATCTGGTGTTGTGATGATGACGACTTCGCTCTCTATAGTAGTAACACAAGCTTTTTCCAAGTCTTGGTGCCTGTGGGAGTTCTAGTTTCTTGTCTACTGGAGTTGCTCAGAGTTGTGCATTTCTCCTTTATGCACCCGCGTCGTCTTGATGTTAATGAGGTCCACGTAAGCTATTGGCACACCTGCTTTTGGTCTCTCTCTTTGCTATTAAGTGCATCATAGCAAGTTAAATTAACTTGCCATAGCTTGAGCTTCACCATAGATGGGTACATCTTCCTGCTATTTGCGTTGTGCCATGATCTTTGTATTTCACAGCCTCTTCTACTCAACTTCTTCATGGAGTGATGGGCAGTCTCGTAGGTTGTGTCTTGAGTTTGTTGCTGTGGAGGTCACCACCTTGAGGAGCTCTCATGGGCTCCTTCAAATGCTACAGTGGCGGGCCGCCCCTCGCTGCTTTAATATGCTACTGTTGTGGCTTCTCTTGGCTGCCATTGTGCTACCCCACTATTGTTTTTGGATTGCCTTCTTAACTATTAGCAGCCCCAAGGTGCTGCTCTACTGCACCTCTTAAACGATTGGTGAAATCTCCTTCCCACCATAAGGTTCTTGTAGTCATCATTATGTCTACAATGAGCTCCTTGATGAGTCCCAAAAACTCACATTCTCTCTTGTTTGCATGCTCCACTCTAAAGGGTGGTCCAATACCACTTCTAAAAGTCGACATGTGAGATGAAGTCTGGAATTTAAAGTTTGGGTTAAAATAGGACATAGCAATGATTCTGCTTGATCACAAATGTACAAGCGCCTATAATCCAGTACCAATCACTTACTGAGATTCTTTTTATGAGTATTTCATGATTTTTTAATTTTCAATGATTTTTTTGGACAGTGAAATGGTAGCTGACAGGCAAATGAATAAAAATCTACAAAACGCATACAAATAATGATTTTTGTATTTCCTTTTTTTTGGCAAATCTAGGTGGGTCGATGGTCTGAATTTGAGATTTTTGAGTCAACGATTTCTCTTAAAAAATCACAAGCGCAAACCTTGTAAAAGCCCCAATTGCTTTCACCCAACATTGCCCATACTTCATGAGCATACCAAATGAGCATCTTATCTTTCCAATGTGCTCAACCATGGACTTCTTCCAAGCCCATAACCGCTTGTCCCTTCTTAGACAAGCATTACACCTCCTACACTCTTTTCCCAAATGCAAAGAACAATGGGAGCTTCTCATCCTATAAATTAGCAACCCTTCTTTAAAATTTCATGAAGCAAAACTCACAAAACCAACCTTCTTAAGACACCTTTGTCTCCTTGGTAGCTTCCTTGTTGACACCGAAGACTCCATAGTCTTCATACTTGCTGAAATTCTCCTTTTTCAGCTTCTTTGATGATGAGCAAGATTTCCATGTTGCAAAACTCCCATTTGCAATTCTTGGGCAGCTTCTATGAAACCTCCTTGTTGCAAATCTCCTCTCAAACTTGAGAATGACAGCTCCAAATCTCTCTCAAATGCAAATCCAAATGATAATATGAGTGTGCATATTTTTTTTTCATAATAACTGAAAATAATGCTTAATCAAAGAACTCATAACCAAAAAATCTATACATAAATATTCACCATGACCAAGAGCCCACCCAAGCTCTGATACCATGTTAAGATTCCTAAAATGGGATTGATCATGGTGATAGACAATGATTAAGCAACATAATTAAGGTGGATTAAACCACACTAAGAACTCCATAAGAGAGAGAGAGAGAGATTTGCACACTCAACACTCAATTCTATTCTCTTGCATATCACAATGAACCATACAATGATATAGGCCCTCTAGCCTTATCCCACTTTACACATCATCATCCATGTGGCACTCCCTTTTCCACTCTTTTGGTCAACACTCACACACCATTCATTATCTCAAACAATCAACATCTACATGATAGAGACACTTTAGAGCTTTCCTTCATTGCACACCACAAAACACAACACACTACACTAGTGATAAGTTCACATTAAAAATAACCTAAGTCTAATTCCACACACGTAGCCAGCTGAACGCGGCCATTATTGTCCACACACACACACTGCTGGATTGGTTTCCACATGCAACCGCTATCCAACAGATCTCGATGAGCTTGCATTCTCAACGTTGGTAAGGGGCTTCCTGTTTAATTAAGCAACGGGCTCGATATCTATTGAGGAGGGGATCCACTGGTGGACTGTTTCACGCTGTGAGATACTTAGTGTTTCATGCTGTGAACCGGACTTTACAAATTTTTGTCAAATTTGATTGTGTTTTTTGAACTGCTTCACGTCGTGAGATAGTTAGTGTTTCACGCCGTGAAATGCTTAGGGTTTCACACCGTGCACCGGACTTTACGAAAAATTTAAATTTATTTTTTTTGTTCTCCGGACCCCTTTGACGTCGTGAACTTGCAGGGTGCAATTCATGGCGTGAAGCGGGCTTCATGGATTTTATCAAAAAAACTTTTTTGGGACTCTTTTATGTTGTGAGATACTTAGTGTTTAACGTCGTGAAATACTTAGGGTTTCACGCCATGAACTGAACTTCACGAAAAAATCAAATTTGATTTTGTTTCTGGGACTGTTTCACACCGTGAGATACTTAGTGTTTCATGCTGTGAACCGGACTTCACAAAAAAATTAAATTTGTTTGTTGGTTTTTTTATGTAACGGACCTCCTTTCACGTTGTGAAGTAGGAGGGTGCAGTAAGCAGGCTTCACGGCTAAGAAGTGTGCCACCTCCTCGCCCCATTCAGGAATCAACCATATTTGGAATAGGGTGGCATCTAGTAAATCAACCATGCTAGAACATGCTGAGAGCCTTTCCTTATCGCCCGTGATAGTAGTGAAGTCAAACTTGAGAAATATAAGCAGCCATTTGGTGATTCTTCCTATCATACAGGGCTTGTTTACCAGGTATAGAAGAGCTTGATGGTCTACGAAGAAAATAAACTTAGTTGCCTAGAAAATGGTAAAACTTCTTGACGGTGTAGACCATGGCTAGTACCTCTCTCTCGGTCGTGGTGTAGTTTCTCTCAGCTTCATTGAGTTGGTGGGCTGGCAAATCTGATGGGGAAATCCATCTTGTGTTCTCTCGGTTGGGCCAACACACACCTAACAACAAAAGCTAAGGCGTCGATGTGGACATGGAAGATAATTTCCTAGTTGAGGGACCTTAGAATTGGAGCACTTGCCAAGGCTTTTTTGAGTGCTACGTTGTGTAAGCCCATTGACATTCTTCAGTCCACTCGAAGATGATTAAGAGTCCATAAAGAGGTTGAGTAATATCAACGCACATAAAAATGAATCGCCAACGTGCCCCATGAAGCGTTGGACTCCTTTGAAGTTAGTGGGTGGGGGCAGCTCAAGGATGGCCTGTGTATAGATGTTAATAGCGGTGTATAAGTGGCTTAATAGTTATTAATGTTTATAGGTGGCTTACATGCTTTCCATGTTTTGGATTACAGACTAAGCGCTTCCAACATTTCAAGGATGCTTTTCCCACGAATGTCACAATCCAGCTTCGTGCTTTTGAGTCAGCGAAGCCATACTTTGTCCGAAAACTCAAGGACAAGTTATCATGTTGTTGTATATACCATGTGCAAATTTCATTTTTGAAGGATGTTGTTAATCATATCCGTAGTTAGGCCTTTGGAATGCATGGTACCATGTCAATGTTTTGCATCACACTGTGAAGAGCATTTCAAAGGTTATAGATTCTGTCTTGTGCCCTAGGCAAGATGGGTCTAATTACCATGTAGTAAATGTCTCATGGGTGAATGTACAAAGTGTGGAACAGAGCAACTAAAATGTTTCCCACGCGAGCTGTTTGAAGATGCAAAAACCATCGTAGTAGAGTGAGAGTATTTGAGGATGTGGAAACAGGCACTTTTGAAGGTGGAAAGAAGAAAAAAAGGAAGGACCTTGTGTGCAAGGAGATGAGTTGCACTGATCTATTTTGCAGTTGTTTAAGAGCTACCTTCAAAAGTTCATCAAACATGACTTCATGTATCGATGGCAGGCTAAACAGTCCAAGGAGTGCATTATACATTTTCTAGATGATGATGTTGTTTCAATCATGGACTTTGCTTGTAAAAATTACTCTTTTAAGGAACAAAATGAATCCAATCCATGCATTGGTACTCCAATCAAGTCACCATTTTTGTGCACATTACCTACTATCATGTTGGAGGTGAGGTGAGAAAAACTATGCATTTCTTCATTTCTAGCGATAAAAAGCAAGACACTCTATTTGTGCAACATTGCTTTCTCATTGGCAACGGGTGGTTGAAGGACAAAGACTTGGATGTCAACCAACATTAGGTTTGGTTTGATGGGGTTGCATCTCAATTCAAGGCAAAGCCCTTCTATTTTGTTGGGAGATATGCTGGGTTAGTAGGAAAAATAATGGTATGGAACTTTTTTGGTAGTGGTCATGGTAAGAGAGAACATGATGGGGCAGGTGCAGTTGTGAAGAGGGATTTAACACAGGAGTAATTGAAGGACAATAGAGCTGAGTTGAAATGTGCAGCAAACGTTGTGCAATTCCTTCGCAACACTTATCCAATAAATCCATTGCACACTACCCTTCCAAGCATAGGCACATATAACGTATACTTTGGGAGGTCAAGGTGGGAGATGTGAATTGAGAGATTGGATGGGACTGTCAAGCTTTCCCCCCAAGGCTCGCTCATTGCATCGCTCATTGCATTGTATTCACGGCTACTCAAAACAAGATGGCTCTGCACTTTCATATAGATAACTATCTTGTTACTGTAGTGTATGCATGCATGATCAATGGATAAGATGCAGTCACAAAACACATGACAAGCTGGAACTACCATAAGATAACTCCAACTGATAGTGGAAACAGTGATGAAGAATTTGATGAGCCTATATATGAAGGGCATTATGAAGCACTAAGCGAAGCACTCCAAGTAGGAGATAACTTTGCTGCTGTCAATGATATGCTGAGGAGGGAAATGAAGAAGGCGTGGACTTCTACTTGATCAAGTGCACAAGTACAAAGGAGCAACTCAAAGTAGATGAGGAGGACAGTTGGGATAATGAATTGAAGTAGGGCCCTACTTTTAAAGGGACTCTTTTATAAGAAGCTAGATGAATCCTATTACAAGATGTTGAGTAGAAAGCCTGTGGTCTACATATACTCCCATCTTGTTAGATGTATTAAAATTCCTATGAAACCTGTTCAAGGTGCCAAGGGATTGTATATGATCTTGCCTGAGGTCTTTGAATCTGTATACAATAGCATGCCATGGGGGCTATAAACTCATCTTTGGTTATTAAATATATTTTACATTTTGGCTTAAGTCTAGCATTCAAAAGTGACAATCAATTGGTGAACAAATATTGTAATCAAAAGTACTTATCAACCCACCTATACACAACTACAGTTATTAGTAGTTATTAACAATTTTGAACAAGTCATAACATAACCTGTATAGCTATTAACACAAAAAAATCTTTGCATTATATATCTTTGCACATGTCCATTACAGTACACTCTCTACATGTCCATTACAGAGGAGATGAGAATATGTTACATTACATCAAAATGTTACACCACAGTATGATCGCCAACAAAACATAGTCCCATAGAAGCCCTAATTTCTTCATGAGATCCTTGGTTGTTTGTAGAAAGGTGTATCCCAGACCACCTTGGTTGCCTCTTTCTCTTCTTGAGCATCCCCCCATAGGTGTCATCGTGTGCCATCCGCATGTTATCCTCAGTCTTGGGAGCTACACGGCCTACCACAACACCCCCACAATAGTTCAGCTTTCTCTTGGCATGTTCTTCAATAAGTGTGATAACCTACAAATCTTCTACATTGCCACATTCACCAAAGACATCACCTCTCCCAACAAAAGATTTTCTATCCATTGCTTTTAGGTACTTCCACAACCATGGGGCCAGCTTGTAAGTAAGAAATAATGCACACCATGAATCACTCGTGGAGCCAAACTTTGGTACAATACAGAAGGTGCTAGGCACATTATACAGGCACTTGTAAAGGCTATCATCGACAGTCAATGTGTTGTCTTCATCAAATTGATTGTTCTCTCCCAAAAATCATCAAGATGCTTGAAAAACATAGGTTTCTTGCCATGCAAATGACAGCCTTGCAAGACATCACAACAACCTTGCCCAATGAAGCCTATAATAACACCACACAGACCTGGAAAGCAACTACGGAATCGCTCCACCAAGTTCTTTTCTGTGCATAAGCTCCATATGAAGACTCTGAAGTGCCTGCTAGCCCATAGCAACAAAAAACTGGCTCACAGAAGGGCGCACAAGGAAGTAAATTCTCCTTGGCTTTAACACCAGAATCTACCGATATCGAATATGCCAAGATGGGAAGAAAAACTCTTCTTGTAGATCCACTTTATGAATGAGAAGACCATTTATGTCAAGAATTAGAGGACGAGGATGCTCCTCGAGACTGCTGCTGATGACTGGGGTGGATGAATTCTCCTCAAGTGCTTCAAGCATTCATGTTGGATCATTGCAATTCGGAAAAGCCCATGCACAATAGCTAGATTGGAATACAGCTTTTTATAGTACATGTCCTTGAGCTCTTTTCGCCGCTTCAGCCTATCATGATATGGGTGACAGGGGATACGTAACTTGGGTCTCATCTTGGCCTTTTTGGGTTGAAAGCATACTAAATCCATGCTCATTTCTCTATGGATGACTACACACACATCATCACATATCAAGCAAGTAACTCGACACTAAGCACAAAATATTACATAGGCAAGTACAAATTCAAGCATAAAATGTGATGTATGCACAGATTGAAAAACTCGATGGTTGCACTTAGAATCATCAAATGTCAAAAGACCAATACATTATTCAATGTTTCCTTGGCTCTTAGCCAAAACAGAGTTACATATAGGAGTATTTTGGGACAATAAATCACCATCATCAGTATGGATTTTAGGAGCATCATGCTCAAGAGCAGTGTCAGCACACAACAATGGTCTCTGTCCTTCAACAATAGTATTCTTCATACTTTCCGCACACATAGGTGTTTCCTCAAATACTTCCACAATTGGATTATGTGCATGCGCAAGAGATTTCTTGTGCCTCTTGGATGATGCTTTCTCACGACTTGGTTTCTTTCGCTTTGCCTGCATCAAGCTTTCATACAAGTTGTTCTCACATGCTTCATCGCCGACAAAAGTTCCTGCACATAAACATCATGGCATTTTAGGCAAGAAACTTGACACCAAGCACAATAATTTACATTACACAAACTGAACTGTCAAAATGGCAACAAACCAATGCATCATTCAATGTTTTCATAAAAGCATACTTTGAAATGATGAATCACTGTCTGCATGGCTAACATTCTTATTAGGATCACGTGCACCCTGAGATGCACATGTGACCCTCCTTGGCACTTGCTTTCCTTCATCACCTTTCTCACTTTGCCTTCTTCAAGAAGTCTCCACATGCTTTATCCACATTACTTTGTATCTATCGGTCTATACCAATATTGAGTGACCTCTTGGGTGAAGATGTTGCCAAAACCATAGGAAACAATTAACAACTATCAAAAAATCTAAAACTATTAACAACTAACACATCCATCAGCATGTAGGCATCACACAGCTATTGGTTGCTAGCAAACAAAACTATTAGGTTCCACCATTTTTTACCTGTGCTATCAAGACCAACATTTTTGGCAACATTTTGAACAATGGTAGAGCCTTCAACGACAACATCCCAAGGGTCATCGACATTGGTTGCCGGTTCAAGTGTGCTCTTGAGTGGACCTGGTTGGGCCACTTTCAAGTGGTACCCTCCTAGGTGAAGGTGCTAAAAAAATAGTAGAGAATGTTATCAACTATTATTACAACTTTAAACACAAAGTGCCATATTTATTACTACAATTATTATAACAACTATTAGCACAACTATTAATAACAGCTATTAGAAAATATTAGCACAGCTATTAACAAATATTAGCAGAGTTATTAGAAAATATTAGCACAGCTATTAACAACTATTAACACATGTTTAGAATTTAGGAATTAACAATAGCTATTGAAAGCTATAAGCACATCTATTAAAAGCTATTAGCATAATTATTAAAAGCTATTAGCACTTATTAAAAGCTATTAACAATTATTAGCACAGGTTTAGAGTTTAGGACTTAAAGACAACTAACCTTTTCAATTTTACCAGAGCTATTAGCATAGCTATTGACAGGTATTACCATCTATTACACGGCTATTAACACAGCTGATGGTAGCTATTAGCATAACATGCATATTAAAATCCTATGCAAAGCTATTAGGAGCTATTACTTTAGCTATTAGCAGCTATTAGTAGAATGACTTACCACAACTACTAACAACTATTACCATAGCTATTAACATCTATCACCACAGGCACTAACATATATTACACAACTATTACACAACTATTACACAGCTATTGTCTAGCTAGGCGTAGCTATTAGCACATCATGCATGTTAAAAGCCTGTTAGCACATCATGCATACCCATAGCTATTAGCACAAGCATATTAAAAACTAATAACATCTATAACACAGCTGTTGGTAGCTATTAGCACAACATGCATATTAAAAGTCTATGCACAGCTATTAGTACATATCACCTCAGCTATTAGTAGCTATTAGTAGAATTAGGACTTATCACAGCTACTAACAACTATTACCACAGCCATTAGCATCTATCATCATAGCCATTAACAGATTTACATAGTTATTAAAGCACATCTGTTGGTAGTTATTAGCACAACAAGCATATTAAAAACTATTAACATCTATTACATAGCTATTAGTAGCTATCAATAGCTATGGGTAGCTATCAACATCTACTAGTAGTTAGTATAGCTATAGGTAGCCATCAGCATCTATTGATTGCTATCAGTAGCTATTGATAGCTTCTAAGCAACTACAAACATCTAATAATACAACTATTAGCCCAATTGAGAACCATCTATTAGTAGAATTATTTCGGACATACCTGGTGGGTCACGTTCTTGGATATGGGTTTGTAATCCAGCAAACATAATCTTTACAACATGAGGAATCTGCTGGCTACAGTTTGTTGCCAAGTAACAATCCTTACGAAGGCACAATATGGCAAAGCAGAAGATGTGGTGTGGTATGGATGATTGCATGGTAGCATGCAAACACCCATAACCATCTCATCTTCTAACCCTAAGCCACATGCTGTACAAGAACCCACAATGGTTATGTCTTCCTTTTCTAATCCCCTGGGTCTAGGAGGTGCTGGCAAACAATTGAGGGGGGCGGCTTACCCTGTGCAGCACAGACATACCATGGTTAACAAAAGCCTCGTGCTCTTTAAGTCCTTCTAGAAGCATGAATTTGTGTTGCATCTTTTCTTGCATTTCCAATTACGCACATAATCAGTTTAACATGTTTAGAATTTGAGTTAAAGTATGAGATAAAGTTGTGGTTTTCACCGGGCCAAGAGCTACAACTGCATCCTGGTTTGATGTGCCATCCTCTGCAACACTACGAACACTTAAAATGTGTATATTTGCATCTATGACAACCTGCAACTTCCCATGCCTCTCCTCAGTCACATCACCACTTGCTTCAAGTGTATGCAATTCCTGTTCGTGCATCCCTTAGGTGTTGCAAAAAAGTGTCGGCCTTTGAATAAACCTTCAGGTCCCTTGTGCTTGCTCCAAATCCTTGGAGATATCTGCTATTTCACATCCTACTTCCTTCATTTTGATTTGCATACTGGCCAACATAGCTTGTTCCAACTCAACATGCTGAGGATCAAATGTGTCCTCCTCAGGTACCTTGGATGAACCACCTACATACTTTGACATGTTATCTGTTTCACCCTCAGTGATATGTGATGACACTCTTGCCAGATTTTTTGGAATCCCCTTGTGTTTTTGCACACAATTAACTAAGTTCTCAGCCACCACTGCTGCCCAAGCAACCTGGTGTGTAGTCTTGTCGGTTGCCAACTGTGCCCGACTGACAATTTTCAAAAATGAATGCCTTTGCAAACCATGTTGCAACCTCATCATTTACAGGTGGCTCCTGGTACACCATCTGATATAGCATCATGAATTTGTTGTAAAACTCTGGTTGAATGGTTTGAAGCTTCACCTTCTGGTCTCTTGTTCATAGCCCCATAAAGATAGATAGCCAGTCTTTCTCTGGAATATCCAACAAGTGTGGGCAGTCCACTCCAATAAGCCCGTATAATTCATGGAAGTAATGTTGTGTGATGCATACTTTTTCATGCTTGATTTTGGTGTATGGAGGTGGCACCCACCTGACATAATCAGTAAGCAAATAACTAGTTGAGAGAGCCAGTCTATTAACAGCTTGAATGATAAGCCACATAGTAGTTCCTGAGCCAATCTATTAGTAACAACCCATGCTTGAATCATAAGGTAATCAATGAAGAAACAAAGGGGCATGTTAATTTGACATCAAGAGCAGAGAGCATCTTAATGTGGTGAGGCACACTACTGACACCTGATTAGCTTACCTTAGGGCCATTAGTTGAGGAGCTGTTCCAATAGCAAAGGATGCCCACGCATGCACACAAGTCCACTCGTCAGGATTGCTATGTGAGGCTACGTACACACTGCTTTTTTTTGGTGGAGAAGGAAGGCCGCCGTGAAAACCTGACATAGCAAGTGCATGACACAGCCAACGAACACACGAGCAACAGGACGTGCACCCAACCGTTTCAAACAATCATGCAGAAGTGCTTCTTTAAATTCTTAATTTTTTTTACAAAAGAGTTTTTTTATTATTATTTTTGGCTTTCAATTTTTCGCTATCAAAAGAGTTATCAACAAAGCTATTTAAAAATATCTTCCAACCCATAAAAGTGTAGCACCTATTCATGCTTCCAACTACCCTGAAGAGGAGGAAAACTAGATGCACTTGCTAGCTACTGATAGATGGATGTCCTACACCAATGGGAACAGAGTTTTGTGATGAAAACAATAGGGACATAATTCGAGTTAGGACTATGATCCTAATTTCTCCACATCAAATTCATGCACCCTTTATGTATGTTAATTTGTACACCCTTTTATGTATGTTAATTTGTACACCCTTTTATGTATGTTGTAGGTACACTTACTTTCTCAATATCAAATTCATGCACCCTTTATGTATGCTAATTTGTTCTTATGTATATATGGATTATAAAACATTGATTAGGAACTCTTGTACTATATAGTTTATTCTTCCAATTGCAAGACCAATTTTGGACATGAGAAAGTCTGTGAGGCAATCTACAAAATGGGAGCAATAGTGAGGTAAGATTCAAGAATTGATTTTATTTTTAGCACATGAAAGCAATACTATTGTGCTTCAAGCTTTTTTTTTGTGCTAACTGCATTGCTTTCATTTTAGGCACATAAGTTCAAACGAGATTGATCCATCCATGACCAATGTGACTTGAGTAATGGTAGTGAGAGAGGCATTGCTTCCTTTTTAAGTACATCAGCTTAACGGACATTGATCCATCCATGATCAATGCAACTTGAGTAATGGTACTGGGAGAGGCAATGTGTATGATGGAGGAGAACTTTCCAATTACATGAGGTGGTTTATTTAGTGCATGAGGTGGCAATATGTGGTGTTGTTCATGCTCGATGAATGTTCTTCCTCGAGCGTATTATGAAGACCCTAAAGGAAATTTTTAGGCAAAGGGCAAGGCTCTTTAGACCACATCTCAGAGTATCGCGTGGATCCCTAAAGAGTATGCGGGAAAGATGAGAGCTTGAGTTCCTTGCAAGAAAACACACACACACAAGAGAGAGCAAGACACAAGAGAGAGATGTTAGTATACACTCAATGCCCACCTCTCAGCATGTATTCCTCACCATGGACTAACATTGGATCCTCTACTAGAGGACTCTCCAAGTCCACTAAGCACCTATATGATTGTTGCTCTACATGTGGTGTAGCATTTGTACTTCTTATATTTGCGTCTTTTGCTGCCTTCACTACTACTGGTGCATACTAGCTACTCATCTCATTAAAGATAATATCTCTACTTACTTGCATCTCACGAGTGGAAGGGTTAGAACATCTATAACCTTTGTGCTCCCAAGCATAACCAATGAAGATGCATTTCTCTGCCTTTGGATCCAACTTTGTTCTCACTTCATCAGGGAACATGCACATTTAGAATACACCCAAACACTTTCAAGTGAGACACATTTGGTTTTGTGGTTGTAAACTTCTGTTCAGGCATCATACCATGAACAACTACGGTGGGGATCCTGTTCATAATGTACACAGTAGTTACTCTTACTTCTCCCAAAAATAATGTGGCATATTCTTTTCAAACATCAAGGCATAGGCCACTTCTATAATGTACCATTTTTTTTTATAACACCATTTTGTTGTTGTGGAATATACCTGCATGTAAATTGTCTCTTGATTCCTTGTTTTCTCAAGAAATTACTGAACTCATTTGTGAAATACTCTCTCCCATCACCATCTAATCTTAGGCATTTTATTTACACGCCTTTTTCCTTCTTGGCCAAGGCTTTAAATCTCTGAAAGTGAGAAAACACCTCACTTTTCTCCTTCATGAAATAAACCCACACTTTCCTAGTGTGATGGGTGTATTTTTTTAATGAGCATTTTCGAGCGAGCGCTTTTTGGTTTTGAGGCAAGCGGTTTCTCTCTCTACTCTTATTATTGCTCTCTACTCTTTCTCTCTCTATTGTCTCGCTCCTCTCCCTCACGCGCCTTCTCTTTCTCTCTCTACTATCTCGCTCTTTAAAAAGATAGTGGAAAACATTGAAACTTCCAATATTGTCCAAATACATTTGAAGACTTTTGCACACCTATACAAGATGTTGAGAGCACTAGACACCATGGGTCACTATCATTGTAACTCCTTTACAAAGACACCATATTATGATCTAAAACTTCCATTATATTCCATAGCAAAATTACAAGACTACATCATATTATGAAAAACACCTACGAGATGTTGATGTTAGAAGGAATGATCCAAAGTCATGTCAAATGAACTAAGGTTGAAGGGTACTTCATGGCCTAAGGTTAAAGGCAATGTAAAAGCTAGAGGATCAAGTAAATGAGGTAGATTCTGTCATGACATAACTGATGATGTATGTAGTACCTCTTGGGTGTGTGAAAGGACAATGACCTTTGGGGAGATGGAGAGATTTTAGGAGATGCCTTTTGGCTCTTTGTAAAGGTTGTATCATGCCTATTTAAGAGGCTATTCCTAATGAAGAAACACGAATTCTATTGCCCCATTTATGTTGTTATTATGCTGTGATTAAGTCTCCCTAATCATGCTTAACTAGTGCTTAATTACTAGTTTTATGATATGGCTCATTTCCATCCACCATAGCTCATCCATTGAGTATGAGATCAAGCTCATTCATACATTTAGTATTCTAACATGGTATCAGAGCCACATTTCATTCCTAAGCCTAGTGATCATCATCATCTTCAAGGCATTAAACCATGGTCTTCATTTTTATCAAAATGAAGCTTTCCATTGAAGCTTCAACTACATAACCCTGGTCTTTTGCTGATTGCGGGCTGAATACTCAACCATTTCACAAAGTTTTTGGTGCAAAAGAAAGCTAAGAGGCGGCGCTTTCAGCGTGTAGCTGCCCGTGAGCTCAATCGCCAGAATCGCGTCGACATTGCGTCTGCAGTTCTGCGCTTTTTTTCTTCAAAAATCGGCTACAGCAGGCGATGTGGGCAATGGCTTACTAATTCCTTTGGTGAGCACTTTAGCAATGTTATGAAGCTTATACATATTGAATTTCATGAGCATTGATGCACTGTAGCTGCTGCTTCAAGTCATTCATCAGTTTTCAAAGTGTCTGGAGTGTTGAGGCTCATATCAGTGATTTACTCACTTGTTTTGGATGGTGTTGAGCTCAATAGCTTAGCAAATCACTGCTATTCATTGTGTTCAAAGCATTTTAGGTGAATCATTTGGGAAGACCTTCAATGAAACACTCAAAGTCAACTCTGTTTTAGGGACAGCCTTCATATGAATGGATAAGGTTTGAGCTAATCCAATATGATTTTGTACTTCACTATCATATGGTATTGTGATGATGTAATAATAAACATCACAATTTAAAATCCTCTTCAACATTATCATGACGGAAAGTGATGCAGAATCCTCAAATGAATCATATGTGAGAAAATCCCTCAAAAGCACAAGAAAATTCAGAAAGCCTAGGATGCGGGTAAAAACTAGAACCTACTACTATCATCATGCTAGAGCTTTAGGGTTTGGGGAATTTCTAAGTAACAACATACACTTGTATGGTGATGGTGCCTTCTAGTTTTTGAACTCTCTTATTTCTCATGAGACTAGACACTGCCATTGTTTGGTAAGACCTTCTCATGGAGATGTCATCTCAAATCCTCATTAAAAAATTCAATGGCCATGACTTCCACACATGGCAAGTCAAAATGAAGTTTTTGTTGATGAAAGATGGTGTTTGGGGCATCGTCAATGGATCTATACCTAAGCCCAACACTAGAGAAGGGGAAATCTCATGGCAAACCAAGGATGAGAAAGCTCTTGCTCTCATTGCTCTTGGATTGGAAGATAGTTACATTCATTACATTGGTAATGGTAACTCGTCACAAATAGCTTGGAACACACTTGACAAATCTTTTGGAGCACAAGGTCTACACAGTAAAATCAGTTTAAAGGTTGACTTTTACAGCTTGGAGCTAAAAATGGAAGAGACACTTGCGTCTCATATCAACAAAATGAAGAGCATAATGGCTCAACTAGAAGCCATAAATGAAACAGTCAAAGAAAGTGATGCCATTGCTATACTTCTCAAATCTATGCCTCCTGAATATGACACCATAATGCCCACTTTGAAGTATATGCAAGATCCCACTTTAGAAGGCATTGAAAGTGTCCTTCTAGAAGAAGAAAAGAAACTTAAAGGAAGGGCCACCACAGAACTTATGACTCCTGCATATCTTGTTCAAAAACAAAATGGTAAAGCTCTTCAATGCTCACACTGTGGAAGAATGGGACACACCATAAAGAACTGCTACCACAAAGACAAACCAAAGCGTCAATGCACCATTTGTGGAAAGCCAGGACATCTAGCAGACAAATGCTACAACAAAGTGGAAGCAAACATTGCTAGCACTTCAACCAATGCAGCCAGCACTACTACCACCGAACAATGTAATCATATATCCACCTCTTATAATGATGAAGAGGTACCTGATGATGAATGGGCTTTCTAAAGCCATGATGATGCTCTCCTTTACTCAAGATGTATGTTCACCTCTGACCACCGATGATGTAGGTCATGTGATATGATGTATGCTCACAGTTCTCATACGTTGGCCATGTAGCCCACAAGGGGGGGATTGATGGGAGTTGGGTCTCCATGCTCAACACATGATGGTGCACATGAGGCACAATGTTCATGGATATGGAGTATTGGAGAGACATGTTTTCATGTTTATGTTTTTTTTTCAGTTTGTAGAGCTATGCTCCCTATGAGCCATGCTATTTTCTTTTATGCAATGTATTGGTCAAGGAAGGGTATTACACTATGACATGCCTTGATCAAGGAAGGGTGTTAGAAGGAATGATCCAAAGTCATGTCAAATGAACTAAGGTTGAAGGGTACTTCATGGCCTAAGGTTAAAGGCAATGTAAAAGCTAGAGGATCAAGTAAATGAGGTAGATTCTGTCATGACATAACTGATGATGTATGTAGTACCTCTTGGGTGTGTGAAAGGACAATGACCTTTGGGGAGATGGAGAGATTTTAGGAGATGCCTTTTGGCTCTTTGTAAAGGTTGTATCATGCCTATTTAAGAGGCTATTCCTAATGAAGAAACACGAATTCTATTGCCCCATTTATGTTGTTATTATGCTGTGATTAAGTCTCCCTAATCATGCCTAACTAGTGCTTAATTACTAGTTTTATGATATGGCTCATTTCCATCCACCATAGCTCATCCATTGAGTATGAGATCAAGCTCATTCATACATTTAGTATTCTAACAGTTGACACATGCAACAATACATGAAAGCATGTGTTTACACAATGTTATTTACTTCCATGGGCCACTATCATTGCAACTTCTTCACAAAGACACCATAGAGAGATGCAACTTCCATTATATTTCAAACCAAAATTACAATACTGTAGCATATTATGACAATATGAGATTTTGAACACAAGAAACGATACATGAAAGCATTTTGGACCTCAACTATCAGCTTGGCCTTCTCCATTTATCCTAAATTTGCAATGAAGGTGGCAACTTCTTCTTGAAGAGGAAACTCTCTTGCCTCTTCAATGATTCCAGAAGCTCTCCATATTCCAATGGCTATTTTGATGCTTTCACCTCTAGCACGTTCTTGTCTATAAGGTCTACCACTTTCTCTGTTTTTCTGAGCTTCTTCTAGAGCTCCTACACTTTAGACGTTGTTGTCCATGCTTCCATAAGGGCGTCTGATCTTGGTTTTTTTCCTTTGAGGTGCATGAAATATTGAAGATATTTACTTAAGATGCTTGCAAACATTATAGTATTAGAGGGATTAGTGGATGAACCCATGATAACAGAGTTTATGCTTAGCCTATTGCAATAAGGGGTGGGTGGGGTGGGATGTATCCCTAGAATAACAATGGAACATGGTAATCTACTCTATTTATAAGTTCTTAGTAGTAAAAATAACTATTTTAAGGTCTCACTCAAACTTTCTTTCACTCACACTCTCTCTCATGGCCTTTCCATCTCTATCCATCTTTCTCCATTTCTCTCTATTGTCAATTTAATTACCTAAACAGTTACAACAAAAGCTAAAAATAATGCCATATATATAATATGAGGGTATAAAAGTGCATCACAATAATGTGTAAATCAATATATTTCTATCATTTGAAGTGATGAAATAAATTAATAAGGGAGAGATGTGACTCTGCTAGAAGAAGGAAAGTGGCTACATGTAGAGAGCTGTAAGATTCCTCCCCAGCCTCTCAAGATGTCCAGCATCTTCCCCTGTAATCAAATCCCTCTTCAGAAATATAAAAGATCTTGTTTCTACCAGTTTTGGCCTAGAGAGAGAAAATATTCTAGAGAGAGAATATTCAGATTTTAAATATTTTTGGATGGAAAAAATTCTCATCTTATTAAAAAAAGTTCCCCTTAAACAGAAGTTCAAAAAGATTTTCAGAAGGTGCATTAGAAATTAAGTATAATCTGTTCCTGGGGGTGAAGATTTTTTCAAAATTTTAAATTAAGGTTCCTATGGACCAATAAGATTCATCCAAATGTAGGAAGGAGATAAATAGAAGAATAAAAGAGAAATCTCCCAAAAATGAGTAAATACTCACATAAGATGAAGAGTTGACTAAGGACAAGGTTAATAGCTAAAAAAGAGAGCTATTTAGGTGAAATGATGCATTTTTGACACCTCTGCATGGGGGAATTCCCCTCATGAAGGAGGCACCTATTTCACATGCTTAAACTCCCAAATAATGAGATATTTTTATCTCTCCTCTCTCCTGTTTCAAGTAGATCCAAAAAGTGAGCAAAACAGACCTAAAAATGGTTAAAAATTGACCAAACTGATCTGGAAAATTCTAGAATCATTTGGCTTGGTTAGAAGCTCACTTTTGAGAAACTCTGCCCCGCGCATGAGAGGGCTGCTTTCGCTATCAACTACTGGGAATCCGGTGTGCGGAGGGGGCAGAGGGATCTCACAGTTTGGTATTAGAGTAGAAATTGCCTAAATTTTTAATAGAAATCTGGGGAAGAAATGTTTTTCACTTGTTAATACTATGTGAATGAACTTCAAAAATTGAAAACTTATAAATTGAATTGGAAATTTATAGATGGACACTCTAAACCTATCGGAAATTCCTGGACTCTCTCAGAGTCAGGATATGATAGCTTTTGCGTTTGATCACCTCATCAACTCTGCTGCGACCCGAATGAGCAGAGTGAGACTCGCTCGCCATTTTGAGAGTCTTTACTTTCCTGATCCTCTTGAGCAACATCGGTATATGTGGTTCTGTGGAGGACGGTGTATTAACATCAGTATCAGTCAATGTCAGAGGCTCAGGCAAAATATTTCCTTGGCCATGATCTTGATAAGACTAGGGCTTGTTCAGCACCAGGACCCTTCAAAGGGGAAGGAGAGAACCTGGGGCGAGGCTGTGGAGAAATGGGTGGAAGCCATGGAAGAGTATTTTGACGTCACAGGCTACAATGAGCGGAGCAAAATGGCTCTTGCCCGGCTAAAAATAGTGGAAACAGCCAGGGTAGCATGGAGGAACCACTGTGATACCAACCGTTTGGACAGAAACAGAAATACTCAGTCTTGGAATGACCTAAAAACCTATTTGAGAAAGAGATTTTGTCCTCCTGGATTTCTGGAAATCAAAATGAATGAATTCTTAGAGCTAAAGCAGGAGAGCAAAACCATCGAGGAATATCACCAGGCCTTTGCTCTTCTACTCAAATATTCACCACCTTTAGACGAAGAACAACTCATGAGGCCAGGTTCATTCAGGGAATGAATGGACCCTTGGACACACTGGTCAAAAATGCCAAGCCAGTGTCCATGGCTGAAGCAGTAAGAATGCAAAAGATTTTGCCAAAGCCTTTGTAGTAAAGGTCCCGCCAAAGCCTGCACCCTCTAACTTTAAAAGATTCCAAGCCCAGGGAAGTACGTCAAACTTTCCACCCCCAAAGAGGCAGTAAGGCCCAAATCAGAATCAAGATGCAGGAAGATTCCGAAGTGAAGGAAGACCCTTCCCGCAGAATACTTTCTCAGGAGCCTCGCCTCTTTCAACAAATCAGAGGGATGAGCTCAGAACTGAAAATCGATGTTTTGGATGCCAGGGTTTTGGTCACCAGTTAAAAGACTGCCCGACTCCTGCCATGTCAAGGGGACAGGGAAGTCAAGGACCCCGAGTTCAAAGACCAACCCCTTCATACCAGTCTAATCAGGATCCGTCTCGCCCAAGCCAGGGAAACCCTAGACGGGTATTACCAGATCAGGATCAATGAGCAAGATATACCGAAAACAACCATCAATACTCGCTATGGGCATTATGAATTTACTGTCATGCCATTTGGATTAACTAATTTCCCAGCTACATTCAATCGCCTAATGCAGGACATCCTCAGAGAATACTTGGATGATTTTGTTTTAGTTTTCTTTGATGACATTTTGATTTACTCAAGAAATGCAGCTGACCATGAGACTTATGTCAGAAAAGTTCTTGAGACTCTAAGGAAGCATCAACTCTTTGCCAAAAAGAGCAAATGCACTTTCTCTGCCGACCACGTTGAGTACTTGGGCTTTTTGGTATCCAAAGATGAAATTTCTCTAGATTCCGCAAAAGTCCAAGCCCTCTCATGCTGTCCATGACCTGGAATTACTTTCAGTAGTCTATGCCTTAAAGTTGTGGAAACATTACCTACTGGGAAAAAGATTCACTTTGATGACAGATCATCAGAGCTTAAAGTGGATCTTTACTTAGAAGGACCTCAACATGCACCAAAGAAGGTGGATGCAGACCCTACAGGAATTTGATTTTGAAATCAAGTACCGCCCAGGCAAAGAAAATGTGGTAGCAGATACCCTCAGCAGAAAAGCCTCCTTGCTTGCAATTACTGTAGTATCAAATCCTTTGATTATTGAAGCAAGAGAGAAGATCATGCAGGATAGATTCTTTGGCCCTATTGCTACCCTACTTATGCAGGAAAGCAAAACTCCTCAAGAGTTGAACAGAGTTCAAGGGTACAGCCTGGATGATGGCATTATGTATTATAATTGCAGGCTATGCATTCCCAATGAGATGAGGGAACCAAGGGTCAAATTTTGAATGAAGCCCATGATAGCCTTATAGCAGGACATCCAGGTTTCATCAAAACCTACATGTCTGTAAAGAAAAGCTTCTTTTGGCCTGGTCTGAAAAAGGATGTACTGAATCATGTACGTCAATGTCCTTATCACCCTGAGACCGATGGTCAAACTGAAAGGGTAAACCAAGTAATCGAAGATATACTTCGGTCATGCTGTGGCAGGGAACCCAAGAAGTGGCTAAGCTATCTGCACCTAGTCGAGTTCGCCTGCAATGCTTCTTACCACCGAAGTATCGGGATAAGCCCTTTTAAAGCTCTGTATGTACAAGATTGCTTAACTCCATTAGCTTGGTCCGACACATTGATTAGGGTTGAGATGTCTAGACAGATGCTTGACGACATGGAGCAGCAGATGCAGTCAATTCGTAAAGATATAAAAGCTGCCCAGGATAGACAGAAGCAATATACATATAAGAAGAGGACAGACAGAGAATTCAAAGAAGCAGATACGGTCTTCATTCGAGTACGACCCAAAAGAAGTTCTCTATCTCTTGGGAAGTACAAGAAATTATCCCCCAGATATTGTGGGCCATATCTGATTACAAAGAAAGTAGGTGACTTAGCCTACGAGCTTCTTCTGCCTCCTCATCTCAAAGTTCATAATGTATTTCATGTAAGCCTTCTAAAGAAATATGTGCTTAGCCCAAATCATGTGCTTGATGATGAAATCCTAACCTCTTCAACCCAAGGGCAGATGGAACTCCAACCTGAAGAAATTCTTGATGTTCAAGAAAAGATTCTCAGAAACAGAATTCTCAGAGAATTATTGGTAAAATGGAAGTTCTATCCTTTTGAAGATGCCACCTGGGAAAATGAAGTCGATCTGTTACTGGATTACCCCCAGTTTGCGAGATGAGGACATCTCGCATTTTTCAAGTGGGAGGGAATGTAAGATTCCTCCCCAGCCTCTCAAGATGTCCAGCATCTTCCCCTGTAATCAAATCCCTCTTCAAAAATATAAAAGATCTTGTTTCTACCAGTTTTGGCCTAGAGAGAGAAAATATTCTAGAGAGAGAATATTAAAATTTTAAATATTTTTGGATGAAAAAAATTCTCATCTTACTAAAATAAGTTTCCCTTAAACAGAAGTTCAAAAAGATTTTCAGAAGGTGCATTAGAAATTAAGTATAATCTGTTCAAGAGGCATTATCCTGGGGGTGAAGATTTTTTCAAAATTTTAAATTAAGGTTCCTATGGACCAATAAGATTCATCCAAATGTAGGAAGGAGATAAATAGAAGAATAAAAGAAAAATCTCCCAAAAATGAGTAAATACTCACATAAGATGAAGAGTTGACTAAGGACAAGGTTAATAGTTAAAAAAGAGAGATATTTAGGTAAAATGATGCATTTTTGACACCTCTGCATGGGGGGATTCCCCTCATGAAGGAGGCACCTATTTCACATGCTTGAATGAGTTTTAAACTCCCAAATAATGAGATATTTTTATCTCTCTTCTCTCCTGTTTCAAGTAGATCCAAAAAGTGAGCAAAACAGATCTAAAAATGGTCAAAAATTGACCAAACTGATCTGGAAAATTCTAGAATCAGTTGGCTTGGTTAGAAGCTCACTTTTTCCTATAAATAGAAGCCCTCCCCTTTGTTGAAACTCAATAGTGTTTTTCACTGTTACCCTGCCTCTCCCAAGTGCCAGAAAACTGTGAATTTACTCATAATTCATTAGTTTTTTGACCTTCCCTCTTCCAAAAGATTGGTGGCCACTCTTGTTTCAAACAAGAGTAGAACCCTCAAACCATCAAGCCAAAGGAAAACTCTCAAATTCATTAGTAAGTTGGAGATTCTTCTCTTTTCCATTCATTTTATGGTTTTTTATGATTTTTGTCTTCTCTTCATTGCAAATGATGTTATGCCTCATTGCAAAAGGCATTCCCCTCTCTTCTCTAGTAAATCCAACCATTCTTTATCCTAAGTGAATGATTAATGAATAAAATCAAGTTTTTTATAATGTTTCTCTTAAATAAGTAGAAAAATGTTACTTTAGAATGATTTAAATACTCTTGGTGCATTTCTAATTAATTTTAGAGACTTAAAAATTGAAAAATGGTCAGCCATACAAAGGAGGTTATGGCAAAATTTTTCAAAAATTTGGAAATAAGTATTATCTTTCATTATTCTAAAAGAGTAATCCTTATGATTTCTATATTCTAAAGTGTCATTTTCATGCATAGAAGACGCATTTTGATTATTTGTATAAAAGAAATTTAGTTTTATTATAAAAGTATTACTTTCATTATTATTGATTTTTATGCATAAAAGTATGCATAAAAGATTATTTTTTTAATATAAAAGTGTTACTTTTATCATATTTGATTTTTATGCATAAAAGTATGCATAAAAGATTATTTTTTATCATAAAAGTGTTACTTTTATCATAATTGATTTTCATGCATATTATTATTTTTATATAAAAGATTATTATTATTTATTATAAAAGTGTTACTTTTATCATATTTGATTTTTATGCATAAAAGTATGCATAAAAGATTATTTTTCTATCATAAAAGTGTTACTTTTATCATAATTGATTTTCATGCATAAAAGTAAGCATAAAAGATTATTATTTTTATATAAAAGATTATTATTTTTTATTATAAAAGTGTTACTTTTATCATATTTGATTTTCATGCATAGAAGTATGCATAAAAGATTATTTTTTTATTATAAAAGTGTTACTTTTATCATATTTGATTTTTATGCATAAAAGTATGCATAAAAGATTATTTTTTAATTATAAGAGTGTTACTTTCATCATAAATTATTTTTATGCATAAACATATGCATAAAAGATATTTTTTTATATTAAAAGTGCGATTTTCATCATAAATGATTTTTGTGCATAAATGGGTGCATAAAAGATATTTTTTAATATTAAAAGTGTGATTTTTTTATCATAAATGGTTTTTATGCATAAATGTGTGCATAAAAGATATTTTTTTATTAAAAGAGTGATTTTCATCATAAATGATTTGTATGCATAAACATATGCATAAAAGAAATTCTTCATGTTAAAAGAGTGATTTTCATTATAAATGATTTTTTATGATGATAAAAGTGTGACTTTCATCAGAATCGGATTTTATGCATAATTAGATGCATATAGAATTAAATAAGGGTTCTCCTTAATCCTCTGTTTAATTTTCGCAAAAATTGGAAAAATGAATAAGTAGATAATTTGTGAGAAGAAATGCTACCGTTTCATATTCACTAAGATGGTAAGGAGAAAATTCAATTAAACTATCGAAGTTAGAGATTGAGATAAATGATTATTTTATTCCTCACATAAGAAATTTATGTTTTAGAAATCTGTAAGCAAATATTCGTCGAACGAAATTTAGAAAAAGAGAAATTGAAATAGTGCCTTTCGAGAAAGATAGTTTAGGAAGAACCTTTCCAGACCCAAACTCTGATTCTGACTATTGACCAAGACCTAATTCCTTCGTCAATGACGATGTGCTCAGTTCAGGAAAAATGCACTCAAAACACCCACCAAATTTGAAACTAAGTTAAGACTTTTGATTTTGATCTGAGGATCAAATTGACAAAATTCGAGGAATTTTGTTTGGAATTCAGACCTGGATCTAGAAGTATTGTGATACGGATTTAAAATTATTCATAGTTTTCAAACAAAAATCAAAATTGAAAACTTGCATAGAAACCCTGTTTTCTTAAAGGACTGTCTTACGCCGCCAGAATGCTGGAGGGAGCATTTGGCATATATGTTTATCTAAGGAAAGTTCGGTTGCAATAGCTGGCGGGGGAAGTGTTCGAGGGACAACTCACGCGGCAAAGCCTGCCGAGGTCTTGACCAGCCTCGGTATGGTTAAAATGGTGCGCTTTCGGTACGATGGGCGAGGGCCGACGAAGCGGTCCCTGAGTGAAGTGCCAGGACACCTAAGGAGGATCCTGGAGGGTTCTGACCAGGCGATGCACGGGCTCGCGGTGCCGAGGACACCCATGCGTATGTCGAGGAAGATATTGTATGACAGACCAATGTTATTGTAATCTATCACTGGATCTCGTTGTTGACTCGCTGGTCTCAACGGAGAGTCCAGAGTGATTCTGTTTTGTGAGAAACAAAGACTCAATGGAAATTTTGTAGTATGACATGTGTAACCATATTAAAGTTTTAAAGAGGAGTGTGTGCGTATCTGTTTTCTAAAGCTAAAGTTAAGAAAGGCATTTCAATTATGGGTGGGTGAGTACTTGTTTAGATCTACCGATTCCAGTGGTTGGCAGGGTGGTGGCTAACCCATGGGCCGGATGGGGTTAGGCTGGAATCAGTGGAGTTTTAATAATCAAACTGAAAAATCTTAGGATTACGCTAGGATTCGAGTAGATAGTTAATTCCCTGATAAATTTCTCGATTGAGTGGATCAACGCTATGCCTAATCTTGATTAGGAAAAAGAAATTCTGAAAAATGAGTGAATACCTCACCCTTCTCCTTCATGAAGTATACCCACACTTTCCTTGTGTGGTCATCAATAAATGTCACATAATACCTGCAGCCTCCCATAGACATGGTCTTCATAGGACCCCATACATCTGAATGCACAACATCTAGTGCATTTCTGCTCACATTTCTGTCACGTGAAAATACATGCCTTGTTTGCTTTCCAAATTGGCATGCTTTACATATTTTCTGCATACCTTCAACTTTAAACTTTGGCAGCCCTGTCACAATTCCTTTAGTCTACATAGACTTCATTCTCTGCACATTCACATGTCCAATTCTTTTATGCCAAATGTCTATGTCTGCAACAATTCCTGAACCATTTGCAAACATCGCAGCACTCACTTCAGGCATGTTTACATTCAATGTAAACATTCTTCCCACTCTGTTGCCTTTTGCAACCAACCTGCACTTGTCTTTAAAGTCTTCAACATAACAACCATTAGGGTTAAATCGAACCTGCAAACCCTGCTCAATCATCTGGCCAACTGAAACTAGATTCTTTGTTATGTTTGGAACATGAAGTACATCTGCAAGGTACTTCACTTTGCCATCCTGCAGCAGCATAGACAATGGCACATCTCCAACATGGGCAATTGGATGAGCAGTGTCATCCCCCTGTTTCCACAAAACCTGGTCTTTCAAGGTTTTTCATCTCCTTGAACCACTCCCCCATGACTTGTCATGTGGTTCGAAGTACCTGAATCAACGTACTATACATCATCTTTATGTGCTGCTTCAACATTTTCAGACATGGCATTAACGACGCTGCATATAACAAACAAACTTTCATTATCCTCATTGTTTCTGCTCAAGGATGCATAGCTGTTTTGCTGTAATTTTCCATTTTGCATGTTAGCCTGCTTCTTATAACAATCTGCCTGCACAATCTGTCTCCTACACATGTCCAGGCTTACCATAATAAAAGCATCCACGTGTATCATTATACTGCCTTTGCCAATTTCCACGACCTCTTTGACTACCCTTGCCTCTGAATCGGCCTCTTCCACCTACGTGTTGTTGTTGTTGGGAATTCTGGGACTGTTGTTGTTGTTGTTGTTGTTGTTGCTGGCCATAATTCTGATTACCTGTTCGGCCACCTCCTTGGCCGCGTCCACGACCTCCTCTACCTTGTCCTCTTCCTAAACTTGTGTGGAAGGCATGTTGCTCTGAACTATTTTTGTTTTAAGAAGACTGTTGGTCTTCACCCAAGCTCTTCTCTTCTATAATCAACATAGACACCAAATCTGTGAAATTGGGAATGTTTTCCCAAGTCTGAATAGATGTCTTGAACGCCTTGTATTGTGGCCCGAGACCACGTAGACAGACTTCCACCTTATCATCATCATCTACTGAAACACCAATAGATGTAAGGGATTCCACAATACCCTTGATCTTCCATTCACAGACACTCTTTTTCTCCACAGTATGAAGTTCATTATTCAAGTGTATCTTTCGTGCCTTGGTGTTAAAACCCTAAGATCTCTGTAGATAATTGTTATGCATAAACATGCATAAATCAGGCATAAACTCAACCACCCAACCACCCCCGAGCCCAAGGGATGCACACATGAATCATAAATGAAATACATCATACCTCTACCTTGATGTCCCATACCATCAAGAGGTATAACTCCAATCCAATAGCATGTAGCTATAGTGTGAAATGGTAGATGAGTAGATATGGATCTCTACACAAGAGACCATAGCATAAGCCTCAAGCTTCCTTGCCTCCAAGCCCCCATGAGTGTGCCCCATGCCCCTATTATATAGGAGGGCCCTCAAGTGACTCTTGACTTTCCATTCCTCATGTGTGACCCTTGGATGCCTGACCCTAACCTTAACCCTTAAGGTTAGTCCTAACCCATGCTCCACTAGACCTTGTTCCCATGCTCCCATGCTCACAAGCCTAATGTGGGTTAGCCTCCTAGTATACGCACACATAATATGTATATAATATAGCACACATAATGTACATATAACATACTTCCCCTCTCTCAAAACATTGCACTCTTGCAATGAAAAGAAGGAGAATTGCGCTGAACAATCTCAACTGACTCCCAAGTCGAATTCTCAATTTCTCGATCTTTCCACCTTATTTTAACCTCAGGGATTAGTCAACTACAAAGTTTCCTTTCCCTGAATTCAAGTACCTTATCAGGTTCATGTGGAACATAGGATAATTCATCAACTTCAACGAGTTCTTGAGGAGTAACTGTGTCATCCTCACCTCCCAGTTTCCCTTTCAATCTATCGATATGAAAGACTGGATGAACTCTAACAATTGGAGGTAGTTTTAGTTCATACGCAACCGTGCCAATCCGATATATAACTCGAAATGGACCACAATATCTAGGAGATAAATTCGAGCATTTTTTCATTGACAAAGTCTGAGAACATTAAAATAAACCAATGCTCTTGGTTCAAAAGACCGAGATGAGCGTCCCCTATCAGCATAAAATCGTGCCCTGTCATGAGCACTCCTGATAGAATCCCGAGCTTCGGTCAGAATTTCCTGCATATCTTGTAAGAAATCCCTCGATGCATCAAGCTCGATGTCCTTAAGACTGACATCAATAGGTGCTTTGGGTTAATACCCATACATAAGTATGCACGGACTAAAAAATAATAGCCGTAAATTTAGAACTGTTATAGGCAAATTCCATCATTGGAAGATATTTCCCAATATGATGATTTTCTAGAGACATGCACGAAGCATATACTCTACAATCTGATTCATACACTCTGTTTGCCCATCAGACTGCTGATGATGATGTGATCAGAGCAATTCACATTCAAAGTAACTTTTTCGTTGTAAACCTTTCGGAATAAAGTAGGAAAGCATGGCATTATAACAGCAGAAACCAGGGATTCATCGGCGCCCCAACATACCCACATCTGCATATGGAATAATCGACGTCTCGAGTTACCCATATCAACATAGAGTCATCAACGTCTCGATGAGTCACATATGTCCATCCGTAAACCTATCAGGTTGATTGTGTAAATCACCTAAAGTACGGAACTAGAGAAAGAAATGCCAACAAAGGAAGAATCCAAATTTCCTTATCCGAACACAACAAGATAAACTTGTTTGAACTCTAAAGAAAGAGATTTCAACAAGTGAAAATGCCGATGAAATTACCCTCATCAAAACATGCAGGCTATAGATAAAAGAAATTTATCTATAGAATGCCCACACTATAACTTCTAGTGAATTTAGAAAATAAGATTGTCTTTGAATGTTGAGGTCAACATGCTAAGTGATGTAAGCAAAGCAACAATCTTGAGCCCAAATTATCCCATAAGATAATATATGTGAGGGATCACTAGCGTCCCATACCACCATGATACCACTCATACATACCTTAACAATTTGAAACTCCCTAGTATGCCGTCTAGGAAAATATGAATAAAATCCTGTATAAAAGGAATAAGATGGCCTTATCCAGACTTTCACATACTAAAGCTGTCTCTATATACTTGAGACTACATCAAGGAATAACTCCTTCTGAGTACATCTTTAGAAAAGAATAAGATGGCCTTATCTAGACTTTCACATACTAAAGCTGTCTCTATATACTTGAGACTACATCAAGGAATAACTCCTTCTGAGTACAATTATTGGCGCCTTTCTAAAGATAACTACCCAAAATACAATAAAGTTAGGGTAGAAAAATAACTCACCTAGATATATAAGCAACTAGGTATCCGAGTTGGAATATGTACAAGAGTACAAGGAACATAGTCCAAAATTACGTGCAAAAAACGAAGGCAAATGCTACCTTCAAGACACATGAAATTATCCAAAAAATCAAAAGATCCTTATAAAACCATGGATAAAAGCATAGAAGCTCCTTAAATCCATGAAAACCATAGTTGATCATAAAAATTAATGCATACCATCTAATGGACATAAATCATGCGCCAAAAGAAGCATTAAAATTGGTGGCCAACTCATCAATCCGGAATATATGAACGTTGTGTTGTTCAAATAATACTCCAAAGTAAGAAAGTGAAACACATGTGTGTAGCACTCAATTAAAAAAATCCTAGACACAGTCCATATAAAACTTGGAAAACATCCAATAGAAATCCACCAAAATAAACCGCTCAACTAACCCATGATAGAGTTTGTCTTAGGCTTAAGAAATTAAGCACAATCCACACTTTAATAAGTGCCAAAATAAATTATCATGGAAAAATATCAAAGGTGAAACACACTTTGAACGAAAATTATAGCCATCAAAAGAAATTAAGGAACATGTCCAAAAAGAACAATGGTAAAAATTCATGAATACATCGTTTAGAATTAATCCAAACATAAATATCCATTAATACGAGATATAATCATGTTAATAATATGCGAATAACCCGCATCTATCTAATGTCAGTACGAGGAAACGTACTTCAACATTAAATACTCCTCGAAAATATTAAATTCTCGAGAAAAAGAATTATCATGATTTTTTTCTAATTTTCCTAAATTTTACATAGCCTCAAAATATAATAATTTTGAATTCCACCAAACCTATCCTATGGCATTCCAAACCTATATTTTTCCAAAAAAAAAATTAGCAATTAAATTTGCCAAAATACCATTGATATTTAAAAAATACCATTGATATTTAAAAAATTACCAATTTTTAGGATTTCTAAAAATAATTTCTAGAAATTTCTTAATTTTCCCTGAGAATCCCATCGTTCACGAAATTTCCAATTTCGCCCGACAATTCTCAAATCCAATGAAAATTTTTAATTTTAATGGATTTTTCTAATTTTTTGGATCAAAAAATATAATTTTAAAGGAATTTGAATGGTCACGGGTGCCCGAATGGACACACCACATGCCAAACACCAACCCTACATCTTCTCGAAATTTAAAATAACCTTTGTCTAATTTTCCACTAATTTTCAAGAATTTTTTGAAATTTTTAAATTACCCCGAACGCATTTAGAATACGAACGGTCAAAAAATTTCGGAATTCCAACGGTTTTCCCGGAATACGGAAAGCCAAAAGTTTTGGGAAAATGAAAAGACAAAAAAAAATCGGAATGTGAAAGGTCAAAGGTTTCCGGAATATGGAAGGTCAAAAGTTTTTCCGGAATTCGGAAAGCCAAAAGGTTTTGGGAAAACGGAAAGTCAAAGGTTTTCCGGAAGATGAAAAGCCAAAATTTTTCAATAAGAAATTTCCAGGAATTTTTTAGAGATTTTTTTCCTCAAATCCCGTAATTTTCAGTAATTTTCAAGCTTTTTCCAAGCTTTTTTTGAAATAAATTCAAAAGCTTTTTTTAAAATAAAAAACACTTTTTAAAAAAAATGAAAAAATAAGCTTTAATTAGCTTATATTGGAATTTGATTTTTTAGGGGGGGGCGTTTTTTTCCGCCGGCTGCTGTGCGCAGCCCCCCCTCCCGCCGTAGGGACATGTGAGAGAGAGAGGGACTCTCTCTTCTCTCCTCTCTCCTCCCTTTCCTCTCCATTTCCATCTATCTCCTCCTATCTCTTCACTCTCTCTCTGTTAATCAGAGATTAGCTTAATCTTTAATTAAGCTTTTTAATTAAACTTTTTAATCATAAATATCATTAATTATGATTCATGTTTAAAAAAATCATTTTAAAGAGATTTTTCACCCGAAAAAGAGAAAGAAAAATTAGATTTGAGAGGCGGAGAGAACCCCACGCACACGGGAGAGCAATTCATGCATCAACACGCTGTCCCCTACTGAATTTTAGTAGAAATTGACAGAAATTTGATCGCATTCCCGCGGAAAAAACCCGCAAAAATGTATAAAAATACATTTTTAATCATAAAAATGCTCAAAAAATTCCTAAAAAATTAGGAAAAAATTTCTAAAAATTATAGAAATTCAGGGAATCCATTCTACAAAAATATCCACCATAAACTTTATGGTATTTTTGTAAAAAATTCTATTAATGCTCGATTTTAACCATAAAAAAATAGGAAAAAATAGCATTAACTCACGGTATTCCCCTGCAACGTCGATTCGTCCATTGAATTGTAGTTACACACGTTCCAATCACCATATCGATGATCCACGTGCAATTCATCAACACAAATCAATAACATAACATTTTTATTAGTAAGTATTAAAATTTACTAAAAAAATCAACAATTAAATAGAGATTGCTGTGATACCACTGTTAAAACCCTAAGATCTCTCTAGATAATTGTTACGCATAAACATGCATAAATCAGGTATAAACTCAACCACCCAACCACCCCCGAGCCCAAGGGATGCACACATGAATCATAAATGAAATACATCATACCTCTACCTTGATGTCCCATACCATCAAGAGGTATAACTCCAATCCAATAGCATGTAGCTATAGTGTGAAATGGTAGATGAGTAGATATGGATCTCTACACAAGAGACCATAGCATAAGCCTCAAGCTTCCTAGCCTCTAAGCCCCCATGAGTGTGCCCCATGCCCCTATTATATAGGAGGGCCCTCAAGTGACTCCTGACTTTCCATTCCTCATGTGTGACCCTTGGATGCCTGACCCTAACCTTAACCCTTAAGGTTAGTCCTAACCCATGCTCTAACTAGACCTTGTTCCCATGCTCACAAGCCTAATGTGGGTTAGCCTCCTAGTATATGCACACATAATATGTATATAATATAGCACACATAATGTACATATAACACTTGGTATTCGTTTCATAGAGTTTTACCAAGGTGTCCCACGCCTCCTTGGGGGACTTGGCATCCTGTATGTGCCCAATCATGGTGTCCTGTATACTGATAGAGAGCCAATACATAACTTTTCTGGCTCCTTGGTTCCAATCCTTGAACTCTTTCACATCTGCAAGGCAGCAGTCGGATTGATCTCCGGTATCTCCGGTGCCTCTTCATGCTCACCTTCTATGTAGTCCCAATAACCCTTTCCCATCAGGAAATTTGTCAACCTGAACCTCCAAGCATAGAAGTTATTCTTATCAAGCTTCTCAAATGTCATCATTTGACATCTTGCCAGACACACAAATTTACCAGAAACAGCACTTTGGTGTTTGTCCTGCACAAACTGCTGTATTTTCTACAGCGGTACTGTACTACACTAAAATGTGCATACATACACCCAATGGCAACTGTTGACCTCCTTGCATCACACACAATGTCTGCACAACCAATCTATCTTCCTGTAGTTCTTAAAACAGAGTTCTGCATAGAATCGATGACTTACCCGCAGTGCTCGAAATCACGTGCTTTCTGAAAAACGGAGGTCCTAACGCACGCCCGAAAGGCGTTTTCGGCCCGAAAAGTTTTTCAACCATATTATCGAACAAAAATTTTTGGGCCGAAAATGCGTTTCGGGCGCGTTAGGACCTCCGTTTTTCAGAAAGCACGCGATTTCGACGAGCAGCACTGCACGGGTAAGTCATCAATTCTGTGCACAGAACTCTATTTTAAGAACTGCAAGAAGACATATTGGTTGTGCAGACATTATGTGTGCTGCAAGGAGGTCAACAATTGCCATTGGGTGTATATATGCACATTGAGGTCACTGGTTGTGACATTTGAGTGTAGTATAGTACCGCTGCAGAAAATACAGCAGTTTGTGCAGGACAAACCAGAGTGTTGTTTTCTGGTAAATTTGTGTGTCTGGCAAGATGTTAAATGATAATAACAAATTCTGTCCAATAGTATAGTGGATAGGACAGTATAGTTGCCCTATAGCTTTAGTCCCGTGAAGAAAGCTCCTCAATCAGACATCGTTTGCCAGTGCCTCTTGTAGAGCTCCCGACAAGGGTGTAGTTGCCAACACAAACAGGGAAGAGTAGATGAAGCTCTTACCCTCGTACCGCTTCCTCTACTTCTCTTGCTTGCAGCTCAGCCCTTAGCATGAACCAGGCTCTGATACCATGAAAAGATGCAGGGGAGAAGAGAGCTTGGGCTCTTGCAAGCACACACACACACTCACAAAACCCTAAAAGAGAACACATAAGGTGAGAGGCTAAAAATCTTTCTTCTTCACACAACACTCAACACACCATATACAAAGATAAGAGTACACACAATATGAAAAGGTACTCAACCAAATACATACTAGGGTTCTCTATAGTGTGAACCCAACTAAATGAGCTGGCACTATAACTATGCCAGTTAGAATGGCTGTCACACAGCCTATCATCCCACCGGCCGCATATCACCCATGATCTCACCAACCATGCTAGTGGTGTAAGTGTGGGGCGTATCCCCCAGGTGGGTAATCAGTAGCAGAGTACAAAAACTAACTCCACAAGTACCTCCCTAAATACATTCCATCAGGGAACATAACCTCGGTCTTGGAGAGCATAATATTTGATGAGAAAACAGCCCACACCAAGCGAATACCTTTAAGGCTATTGAATGCGTCCATGCTTCCCAACCTCATCAGTGATCCCATGAATCATTACAATTCTACAAAATTCCTGGAACAACAACAAAGCATATAAATGTACTACAAACTATATAACCATGATGAATGGAGAGAGTCGCTATACGGGTTAGAGAACATGCCTGTGTTTTCACTTTCCCAAAAGTGCGAGATGGAGGTGAGCAATGTTGGAGTTTAGACCTAAGTGGAGAGGGTCCACCACTTGTGAATGGAAGTCTTCATTTAGATAAGACCAATCACATGTTATTACTGTTGTTCAAAAAATAAACTTATGCTAAAGACCAAACATGTTAAGTTTACTTACTGGATCCCAACAGGTCTACGTCATCTTCTTTTGAACTCTCCAACCCTTGCTCTTTCCTCTTACCAATGCAGGCTCACCTACTCATCACCCCATGCGTGGGACTCATGCTCATCATCCTCAAAGTAACTATCCTCAGCATCCTCATCAATGTTATCCTCTTCCCACTTTGTTCATGACCTCTTTTTGTGCATTGTTATCATGGTCGTGGATGATGGAGGTGTGTGTTCGTTTAGCTTCTTACCCTTGTGTGTCCTTGGACCTCGTTCCTCGTTTTGTTGATTTCTTGCCTCTTCTCCTCAGGGGCCAATTGCCTGCTCGGTGAGAGGCTTCTTTTCTCCTGCATTTAACCAACATAGAAACTTTAAACTCCCAGAAAACAAACTTCATAGTTCATACAAATGTGCTACCCTACCCTACACAATGAATCGTACTCTAAAATTACTTAGCCTCATTAATAGGAAACTCCACCTGGGGGTAGTCTATTCACCATGGGCATAATATCTAACTGTCCTTGCCCTGTAGCTCATCAATCCACTCCTCGGGGTATAGTCCTGTATGCTCTGGTCTCGGACTACACCCATGTGTCTAAAGGGTGATCGAGAGTATATATCCAATTACACACACAACTTCTCCACCACCTAATATAGAAACATTATAATTCTCTAACAAAACAATAAAATAACAATAATAACTTCTCCACCACCTAATACAATAAAATAACGTACAACAAGAGGGGTCGTGGCATGCATGGTAAGTGTGGTTGCTGGTCAGGATCCAAGGTGGCATGCATTTTCCCTTTCCACCTTAGGAATGCCTTTTCAAAGTGAGTCTTCTTGAAAGTTTTGAGGGCATCTGTGATACCTACCCCAAAGTCCAGTGTGGCTCTCTTGTGCATGCCATTTGAGCTCACTCCAACTTCGTGTAAAGTTGTAGCGTGTACTTGGTCAATTGGAACCAGTACATATATCGATGTATCCATACAAAGAACGCTCTGTTGGATGGAGGAATATGGGCATCTCTTATTGTAAACTTGCCACCTACTGCCAATATGTCAACGAGCCTACATTTCCTACATTGTGAACCATCTTTATGTGTCTACCTACATATGGAAAAAACTTTAATATGTCAAGAGAGTTAGAGATATTACTTTGCATTTGGAATATGTGCCCAAGCAATCTCTGCTAGCTTGGGAGTAGTGAATTTGCTAGCCTTTTCACCCTAGCCCCCCTGGTAGTAGGAGATCACTTTCTTGAAAAACTCTTTGTCACACAGTCGGGTTGGTAATTTTTGCCAGCTCTTGTCCCCTCTTTGTAAATAGCACCTTTGTCTCCTTCATGGCATCTTTATAATTCTTGTTGAACATTTTTACATTTAGAATGTATTCTCTACTCCGTGCTTAGGCAAGCCACTGACCTTAGCTGGTGTGTGGCATCGAACTCAGGCTGCAATGCATTTATGTTTTAGAAACATATTTCAAAATCAAAACATGGCTTTATTGTATCCTAAGTACGAGGTGCGCACATACCTTGAACACCAATTGAGAGAGGAGTGCAATGAGAAGCTTTAGCCACTTCGATCTGTTAGGCCCTCAATGCTTAAGAGCGTTCTCATCCCATGCACAACCCGTGTCACCAAACTTTGACAACAAGGATTGTGGATCAGTAAGGCCCACACATTGCATCATAAATATATCATGTGTCATTCTATTCGACACATGATGGTACAGTGACCCTAGAAATTTGGCATGCATAATAAATAAGGTATAAATGACATATAACATGTTTGTTCACAAAAAAACAAGATACAATCCACTTACTTGTTTATCATGTTTGTGCACCACCAACAAGAACTCAGCCTCCTCCTCCTCAATGAATCGGACCACTCTACAAATCACCTTTGAAACCTTCTCTCTTTCAAATCGAGGGGGTTTTGCCCATTCCTTACATGCTTTGAGTCAATGGCTATCATCCCAGACAACAAACATCTTCCCAACCATGTGTTGCCATCCTTTTGTCTACTCTAGTATTGTGTCAAACTTTGCTGACAATGGTAGGTCGTGACCGATTGTACTTCAATGGTCGAATGGAAGGGGCTCTTGGCCAAGGAAACCCTTCGAGACAATAAATTCTGCCATTGTCGACTGGTATGTGCTCTCTTCCATGCTTTTAATTAACCCTTTGATGCAATCCTCATTTATATAGATTGCCGGGTTTGTAAGGAGGTGATAAAGAGGCACTCTAGGAAGGTGGTGATGATTATCAACCAAGTGGTCCTCCACCCAATTTGTGGAGATGTGTCGATCAACCACTTGGCCTAAACTCTCCTTTATGGACTCCTTCTCTTCGGTAATCGTGGTACTATTGCTAGCAACATGATTGTTGGTGGGCATTACATGAGTAAGCCATGTAGCCAATTGCAATCCAGATGTATTGGTTACCTCTCTTGATGTTGTGACATGCCCACTTCCTGTGATACTACGATCTTGTCTCGATTTTCGATGAAGCCCTTGGATTGTAAACGTATTCAGGAAGGCATTTTCTTTGGGGACATGGAGGTTTAAGATGACGAGTGAGAGATCTTTAGGCTCTTTGATTAATTCAAATGAGGGAGAGAGAGAGAGAATTAAGGTGCGATTTGAGGGAGATGTGAGGGAATTGTGAGGGGCGTGTGAGGGGAGAGAGATGGCGTGTGAGGAATTTTTGAGGGGCATGTGAGAGCGATTTGAGGGAGAGAGAGAGGGCGTATGAGGGAGAGAGAGGGCATGTGAGGGATTTTTGAGGGGCGTGTGAGAGCATGTGAGGGAGAGAGGGCATGTGAGGAGGGAGAGAGGGTGCTTGTGAGAGGGCGCATGAGAGCTCGGGCATATGAGAGGCGTGGGAGGGAGAGAGGGAACTTGTGAGAGGGCGTGTCGCTATGTCTAATGGCTTAAGGAGCTGTTAGATAGCACATGCCACTGTTGGCATGGGTGCCACGTGCGTGGCATGTGCATGACACATGGCACTGCCACATGTAATGCACGGGCTCAGGTATTACACGTGGCATGCCTACATGGACTCCACAATCCAAGGTGGCTACCATAAAGGTGGCTACCATGTGTAATGCCCAAGCTCGGGCATTACATGTGGCATGCCCACATGGACTGCATTATATACGTGGCCATGCCATATTGTGTGGTGGCTAGGTGATGGCCTCTATATACAACACTAGTAGGCACACAAGAAAAAACTACTATGGGATCAGAACTGGGGGACACTAGAATCCTAGCTCCAAGGGCACTAATCAACCTGGGTCCTGTCCTCAGCCCTCCAGCTGACTTCTTTGGACACTTCTACACCCTCCCATCCTCCCTATCTGATCTAGCTGTCTCCTCAAACTATCCTCCCAGAATAGCACTAACCTCCAGCACCTTAGACCATCCACCTAAGAGCCTCTCTTGACCACGGACTTAACACCCAGCCGACTAAAAAACTCTCCAGCTAATATAGAACAATCGGATTCTGCCTCTAAAGTCCTCCACTAGTCCCTAGACAGAACGTTATCCTCCAGGATCCTCTATAGTCCTCTAGCATCAGGTCACCTAATTGCCACATCCCCATGATCTCCCTAGATAGTCTGCTAACCTTCTTCTAACCTTTTGCTAACTGAAGCAAACTAAATTATACCTTAGAAATTTGACACAGAGCCGGCTGCTTCAAATGCTTCAACTAAGATAGAAAACTTCCTCCACGTGTCCTCCCTCTCCCACACTCAGGCCCTCACACTACACTAATCTCATAAAGATCACAGTACAGGCTTTTTGTTGACAGTTGCAAGATCACAACAGCTGCCTCAGACTTGATTGCTCTCACAAAACTCACAAAACTGATTCAGCTGACCTTGATTTCCTCTCCTTCGCATCCTTAGATACCTTTACATCGAAACCATTTAAACCTCAAACCCTTCTAACCTAGTCATAGGCGCGATGGTCCTCTGGCTGCTATCAGTCCTAAGTCAAAATCCCTTCCTTCCAAATGAGACAAGCCAAACCAAGCAATTTACATTATCCAGATAACTACTATGATGCTCAGTGGACACAAAATTGACCCTATACCTCCTCAACTGATTCTGACTGAGTCAGCAAAACAGCTCACTAATCATCAAACTAACACATATAGGAGCTCCATCGTCAAGAACTCAACCCAAACAACTCACTCATCTCACAATAAAAACATCAAATCAATAGACTTTGCATCAATTCATAACTAATACAACCCAAATTCCATGTTGCTTTCAGATAGACCAAAATCACTTCAATGTCTCAACAACCCTGAGACATGTGGCTCAAAGAAAATGAAGAAAAACATAGTGAACGGATGGGTCCTCCACAAGTAGACCTCGGTGGGTAGCTCTCCATTGTATCATCTGCAATCACGAAAAACCAGCTTTTGACTTACTAACAATAGGTGCAGATGAGCAAGATCACGTAGTCTAACTAAATTCATTCAATTTAGTTCTACCAGGATTCCTTTCAACTAAACATCTAGTTTTTGGGTAAATATAGGTTCTCATGAGGGCTGGGCCCCCTCGTCAAGTGCACCATAATAGTAGAAGAAGTCGTGCCCCTCCACCTCTCTCCTCCCTAGATCAAGTGCACCATAATAGTAGAAGAAGTCGTGCCCCTCCACCTCTCTCCTCCCTAGATCAAGTGGATAATCTGGTCCCTCGAGAGCCCGCGATCCGTAGGCGGCAATGGAGGGTCCCCCCCAAGGTGTCTCTGTCTGAATGCCCGTAATGTCCTCTGGCATCCTGAGACCAGTCTCTTGTAGTGGCCTCTATGTAGGTGCTCTATGCGTCTCTACTCAATCATCTCATATGTGCATCCTCATGGGTACAACAGTGGTCTCTACAACCATGTCGGGTGTCCGGAATCTATGGATCCTCCCTGTGAGTCTTAGTGTGGTCTGGTGGGCTGTTTGGCTCCTGCCATCTCTCACGCATCGTGAGTTTGGTGGCCCTGCATCAAAGAGAGAGAAAGAGAGAGATTACACACTCAAGACACAAGCTCTATTCCATATCTCAATTGAACCATACAATGATATGGGCTTTCTAGATTTATCCCACTTTACATATCATCATCCGTGTGGCAACTCCTTTTCCACTCTTTTGGTCAACACTCACACACCATACAATATCACATGTGGCATTCTTATCTTACCACAATATTTTGCACCTCTAGGGATTTATCCCACATTGATGTACAAGCCCAAGGGTGTACCTCCTCTTGGGGAGCTGATCAGATTGTGATAAGGAGAGGCAAGAAGAAGGTCAAATTGGACATGGTTTCCAAGAAGACCATACCTAGGGCTTTGAGGCCATTGCTTGTGGAAATAATCAATATAATACCAGAACTATAGTACGATAAAGAATTTTTAAAGAGCAATCCATCAATGATGCCTACTTTTGAGGTGGATGCTGAGCAGATTGTGCAACAGTATGTGTTTCAAAAGGAGTACCAGCCAGGACAAACTCCAATTATGTCAGATCAAGAATTGGATCAGAGAATACAGGAAGAGATCGCATCAAATCAGGATGAGGAAAGAGTAGAAAATACAAAGGAAGGAATTGAAGCTGTGATACAAGCCAAATAAGCTTTTGAAGAACATATGTCAAAGAGGATGATTTGCAAGATTTAAATTTGGGAACACAGGAGGATCCAAGAAATGTAAAAATTAGTATAAATCTGAAAGGATAGTTTAAGGAAAATCTTAAAAGCCTTTTATTGGAATTCAGGGATATTTTTGCATGGCATTATACAGATATGAAGGGAGTGGATCCAAAATTTTGTCAGCATAAGATCAATTTGAAAAAGGATGCTATACCTGTAGTTCAACAAAGATACAGGATGAACCCAAATTTTTCTAAACGAGTGAAGGAGGAGATTGATAAGCTTTTGAGAGTGGGTTTTATATATCCTGTACATGTAGTTACTTGGTTGTCACCAATTGTGGTGGTTCCTAAAAAGAATGGAAAGATCAGGGTGTGTGTGGATTACAAAAAGCTGAATGCAACAACCATCATAGATCCTTTTCCACTCCCATTTTATAACACTTTGGATAAGATGGCTTTGGTGACAGAATGGGGAGTCTTTGCCAGTAATGTGATGACATTTGGCCTGAAAATGCCCTCCTACATTTCAGAAATGGCTGCAGAAAGCAGGTGTTTGCACCATTTCTTACAACTTTCATAAGAATTTTTCTGGATGATTTTGGTGTGTTTGGAAAAGTGGTGGATCATATCAACCATCTCAGGATGTGCTTTGAGAAGTGCAGAATGTCAGGATTGGCATTGAATCCATCCAAGTGTGCATTTGCAGCAATAAGCAGAGGAATTTTGCTAGGGTATATTATTTCAAAGGATGGGATGGAGATTGATTCAAGGAAAGTTCAAGCAATACAGGATGTTGTACCACCAAAGAATGTGAAGCAGCTAGGAAGATTCATTAGACAAGTCAAATGGCATAACAGGTTTTTGAGATACCTCTCCCATGTTTGTCAACCTTTAACAAGATTAACAAAAAGAAGAAGGTGGCTTTTGTATGGGGGGAAGAACAAGAGAAATCATTCAGGTTACTGAAAAAGACGTTGATAGTGGCACCAATTTTGCAGCCTCCTGGTTGGAATCTGGAATTTCATATTTTTGTTAATGCATCTCACATTGCAGTGGGAGCACTGTTGATGTAGGAGAAAATCAAAGGTTGGTTTAGACCAATATACTATGTAAGTAGATTGTTGGCCATTGCAGAGCAAAATTATTCAGTAACAGAAAGGGAGACATTGGGAATGATCTATGCTTTGAAGAAGTTTAGACATTATCTTCTAGCAAATAAGGTGATTTTTCATGTGGATCACCAAGCCCTTCTGTACATGGTCCAAAAACCACAGTTGTCACAGGAAGAATGACAAGGTGGGTACTTCTCTTGCAAGAGTTTGATTACAGTGTGGTTCATACTCCTGGGAGAAGTCATATGGTTGCAGATTATCTTAGCAGATTGGAAATAGGAGAGAAACTAGATGGAATATCATATGACTTTCCTAATTTTGATATATTTCAGGTTCAGACTTTGGAAATGGAAAATTGGTATGATCAGGCGATGACTTTTCTCACAGATGGAATGTTTCTTGAATCAATGAGCAAAGACAAAAGAAAGAAATTGGATCTTAAAAGCAAGTCATTTTTTGTTATTGCAGGAGTTCTCTATAAGAGAGGAATAGATCAAGTGATAAGGTGTGTGCCTAATTTTGAGCGATCAATTGTATTGAAAGAAGCACATGAAGGGTTGGCTGAGGCCATTTTTCTAGAGAGATAATAGGAAGAAAAGTTTTTCAAGCTGGATTGTTGAAATATCCGTGTCCCCTCCGCGCAACGAATTCGGGGTAGCAGCGGAAGTAGCACTTCTTGCACGGGGCAGGGTCCCTCACTCGGGGCCTCGCCCATGTATATCCAAACAAGAGACTAATCCCTCGGTTCTTTCAAAACCGAACCCGAAAAAATTTCTCTCGCTCGAAAAGCACGGGCGATTCCTCCAGGATATTTTTACTCTAACGTAGTCAAGAGCTTTAACTAACTGAACCGATCTGACCGAACTCATAAGTCCCATAGTCAGATCAAGGAAAAGGCTTGCACTTGGATCATAGAGACCAACGCTTTTTTCCTCATTGAGAGGCACAGCTGTTGATTCTTTTCCATAGAACAATTTTTATCTGGGATTTACTTCATCTATCGTACCATAACAGAAATGAGTCACTTTTTTAGGGATCTATCAATCCAGCCTACCCCATCCAGTCCCGTGGGTTAGCCAACCACCCAACCACTGTAGTGAGGGGATCCATTTAAGAATTTGGTTAGGTTTTGTCCCGGGTACCAGGGAAAAGAGTTCCCAGGCCCCCTAGCCGAATATTCATGCAAACTTAAAACTAGTCACACCACTTACACACCCAATATGAAATTGCCTTTTTCATAGATTCAGCTATTTTTAAAATAATCTTTTAATGAAACTATAGTATCACTGATCATAATCCTCCAAAATATCCGGTTGAATCCTAATTTCCAATTTTTCCTTCATCGGTATACCTATGGCATCATTGGCACCTGTCCACTCAGAGGCCTTGTCGATAGTTCCTAGCTCATAGTACTCGGCAATATATTCACTTATAAAAATCAAAATGGAATCTCCATTGAAGATCAGCAAGATCAACCAATAGATCCATATAAAAGAGCCATGGACTCATCTGTTTGAGGACCAGCAAGGTCAATCAACCAGATCCATGCCCGAATTCAGAAAAACAACTCTTACTCCTTGTTCCAATATCTTCCACGACGTACGTGTGGGTATCTTCGGTGACCCAGAGCTCGAGCACCGTATGGTCAGCACCTTCTAGGATCCTTCGCAGGTCACCTAGCGCTTCACTCATAGGCCGCTTCCTTGGTCCCTCATCCACCATACCGGAAGCTCACCATTTCAATCGAACCAAGGCTGGTCAAGACCTCGGCTGATCTTGCTACGCGAGACGTCCTCCATTGACTCTCTGTCCGCTGTTGCAACTTTAGCAGTTTGGTCTCCACACAACCTCATTCACAAGAATCAAAATGCTTCCCCAGCATTCTTGACATAAAACAGTCATTTAAAAACAGGTCATAAATACAGTTTCTATAACGAACTCTCGTCTTTCCACATTGTCCCACATCAATCCACATTATTTAATCCACATCCATTTCATATGTATTCCCATTCTCATCCAATCACATCATTTTCATCTCATCACATCACATCTCATATGTATTCCCATTCTCATCCAATCACATCATTTTCATCTCATCACATCGTTCCTCATTTATCCTCATCAAATCTCATCCACTTGCATCTACCCATATCCACATCTCATCACATCACATTCATTCACATAACATATCATCCATTCACATCTATCCCAATTTACATCACATCCATTTCACTTCACATCTCATTCAATTCACATCCCGATTCACATCACATCACATCTCATCCATTCACATCCCGATTCACATCACATCTCATCATTCACATTCTTTTTTCATGGCTAGGGCCATGAGCTTGTCTCTGTCAGGTCTTCTTGCTCCATGTGAGCAACATGTTTAAATGTTTTGTTGACGGTTCTTTTGGGCTTTTGATGTTTATCTTGTGTCATTATGCAATGCAAACCCAAATCTATGTGGGAGGTCTTACCTCTTGCCTTATTCTGGAGGACAAGGGCAGTGTCTGATCCCATTTTTACACTGATGTAATGTGCCTAATACATAATGCATATAGCATTCATTCTTATGCATATTCCCAAATGCAACTTTGGCTGTGAATAATCTTGAATTTGAGTGAGATTTGCAGGCATTAACCAAGGGTTAAATGCAAAATGATGATTACCACAAATTTATCAGCATAATTGTACCAGAAATTACATTAAATCAAGGGTAACCAATTTGTACGGAATGGTTAAAGTATCAAACCAACTCCGAATTGCAATCTGAAGTTATAGGGATCTGTATCAGATACCTAATGGTTAATTTGAACCCTCAATTGCACCAAAATACAGTGATTAGCATTGATTAGCAAATTAATCCTCTATTTTGTGCAGAAAACAGAGTATGCGGGGAGCCCAGATCTGAGGCCTTAGAGTTCAAATGAGCTCAAATCCTTTCAAGGCCATCAATTGCAATTATTCTAGTAGAGGATTAAGCCAAGAAACACAAGATTTGACCAAACATTGAATGCTTAATCTGTGTTTTACCAAAGTCACGTGCTGGCTGTCTGCAGATTTGATGACGAGCTTGGATCTCACTGTAGACTTGATCAAATCAATTTCTGACTTCACCAGCTTGTAGAGCATGCTTGAAAACCCCCGGGACTAAGAGGAATTAGACACATTTGATCTGTGGAAGAGAAGATCTCATTTTTCACTTAGAAAACAGGCGCCAGTGAATCTGCAAATTTTTGGAGTTTTAGGCGGTGGTTTGCGCTTCTGATGATTAGATTGGCTAGAGCACCATTAAAGTGGCTATCTATGGCTAGAAGGGTTTGGGCTAATTTGGTGTGTGCAAGGAGAGGGAGCCTGGCTGGGGGTACAGAGGGTTAGTTGAAAATAACTAAAAAATTTGATTATTTTCTAATTATCTACTAATCCTTCCTAACTAAATAATGGGCTCATAAACTTGATGGATTCTAGGCTTGGCTCTGATACCATGTTAAAATTATAGCAATGTGATGAGCTATGGTGGATCAAATGCTAGAATCAATATCATTAACAAAGTGATTAGATTATAATTAAGACATGATTAGTGAGTAATTAACAAATAGCTTAATGTAGGCATGGATAATCAAAAACCAGCAAATTCTCATTAGGCCAATGCCTCAATTTATAGAGTTTACATCCAAGCATCTAATCCCACTGATTTCTCCTTGATTCACTCCACCTCTTTTGCTTGATTCTCTCCACCTCTCCCAGAATATCTCCACACCTCCTAAATCTTCTCATGCTACCCTTTATTCTCTCTCAGTAGATTCTTCTCACCTTTTCACAGGTTCTCTCACATTTATAGATTCTCTTTTACAGCCTCTTGCCAAGGGCTTGTTCCTGCACACACCCTATTCACTTGTATATTTCAATAGTACATCCTTTTAAGTCTTAACAGAAGAAGCTTTTCTTCACATACATATAGGTTTTTATAAAACCTGGATGTCCAGCTATCAGGCTATCATAGGCTTCTCTTAGAATCCTTACCTTTATTCCCTCATCATTGGGAATGCATAGACGATTATTATAATACATGCATCCTTCATTGTACCCAAGAATTCGACTCATTTCCTGAGGATTCTTGCTTTCTTGCATTAGAAGGGTAGCAATAGGGGCAAAGAACTTGTCCTGCATGATTCTCTCCCTTACTTTACTGATCAATGGATTTGACACCAATGTAATTGCAAGCAAGGAGGCTTTTCTGCTGAGCGCATCTGCTAGCACATTTTCTTTCCCTGGTTGATACTTGATTTCAAAATCGAATTCTTGTAGGGTCTGCATCCATCTCCTTTGACGCATGTTCAGATCCCTTTGGGGTGAAGATCCACTTCAAACTTTGATGATCTGTCACATCAAGGTGAATCTTTGTCCCAAAAGATAATGTCTCCACAACTTCAGAGCATAAACTACTAAGAGTAACTCCAAGTCATGGATGGCATAATTTCTCTCATGTGTTCTGAGCATTCTGGATTCATAGGCCACTGCATGACCTTCCTGGCATAAGAGCACCACCTAAGGAAAAACCATTGGCATTAGTAACTACTTCAAAAGGTTTGGTAAAATCTAGTAATTTAAGGACAGGGTTGGTTACTAAGGCTATCTTCAGCTTATCAAAGGCACTCTAACACACATAGCAGTCCACTGAAATAGGGTAATCTTCTTGAGAAGGTTAGTTAAAGGGGATGCTATCTGAGCATACCTAGGTATAAAGATTCTATACCATCATGTTAATCTTAGGAATCCTCTGACTTCTTTTATGGTTTTAAGTTCCAGCCACTCTATGACTGCTTGGATTTTTACGGGGTCAGTAGAAATCCCATCTTTAGACACTATGAATCCTAAGTATTTCACCTGGTCAATAGAGAAAGAACACTTGCCCTTTTTTGCAAAGAGTTGGTGCTTCCTTAGAATTTTCAGGACCTTGCGCACATGATCTTTATGATCTGCAACATTCTTCGAGTATACCAAGATGCCATTAAAGAAGACAAGAACAAAATCATCCAAGTATTCTCTGGGAATATCCTATTAAACGTCGCCGGGGAATTAGTCAATCTAAATGGCATGACTGTGAACTCATAATGCCCATAGCGAGTGTTGAATGCTATCTTTGGGATGTCCTATTCTTTGATTTTGATCTGGTAGTACTCGGATTTGAGATCTATCTTTGTGAACGTTTGGGTCCCACTTAACCGATCCAGAAGTTCATCAACCCTAGGGATAGGATACTTATTCTTAATTGTTAATTGATTCAATCCTCTGTAATCAATACAGAGTCTTAACGTTCCACCTTTCTTCTTTTGAAAGAGAACGGGCGCGCCCCAAGGTGAAACACTAGGTCTGACGATTCCCTGATCTAACAGTTGTCTTAACTTCTCTTTAAGTTCTATGGCTTCAGGGATTGGCATTTTGTATGCACGTTGGGCTACTGGTTGAGCTCTGGGGTTTAACTCGATCTCATGATCTACTTCGCGAACGAGTCGGAGGCATCTCAGTCAGCTCTTCAGGGAACACATCTGCATACTCACTTCACCACTCTGGTTCTTTAGCCTTGCATTTTATGTCTACCAGATTCATCTTAACGACATAAACAACTTGCCTCTTTCTGAGCCCTTTTAACAATTTAGAAGCCTTGACTAATTGCACCACCAGGGATCCGAAAATTCCAGTTCCTTGAGCTTTATTCCCGTGAAGGTTAAGGAAAGAGATGGTTTCATTGTGATAATGCATGTCAGCCTGATTCTTATGGAGCCAATCTATTCCAAGGATTCCATCATAGATTCCCAAGGATAGGACTCTGAATTGGCAATCTGTTACATTCCCATATAGACTAAACTGAATAGAGTCTGTCTCAAGGTGTGTGAAAAGAATCTTTCCACTTGCCTATTCCACTTGCATAGGTTTCCCTGATTTTCGATTTAGGACTAACTTACGCAGACATCCTGAGGAAATAAAAGAACGAATACTGCCTCAATCAATCAAAAGCTTGAATTGCTTACCGAGGTACTCTGCTGGAGTTTAGAGGACTGAGAATTGACGATTCTGCCCTTGATGCTCAATCGGCAGCATAGATCTTTCCTTTTTCTTCCTAGACTTTCTCAACTATAGTGATGGCTCTAGTTGCTGCAGAGTCTGAGGTGGAACTCTCTCTCTTTAGAGGTACTTTGCTGGAGTTTAGAGGACTGAGAATTTGTCATGAGAATATATTTTAAGTCCTCTTTAAGAATATTATTTTCCCCTCTTAAGTAATTTGGGGACGCCTAGGTTACTCTTGCGTCATGCCGGCTAGGTTAATATCGTGGGTGACACCACTATAAATATTAATACGTGCGGTATATGACGTATGCTGGGGGCCGTCTATGATTATTTCAGTTAGGTTTGTATGGCAGGGTGATTCCTGGGATACTTACGCCTTGAGTTGGAGATGGTTTGTGCCTGTTTAATATTTGTGGGATTAATTTAATTATTAATTGGGCTTATATTTTCAGGTGATGAAGATTACGAGGATTGATGAATAATGTTGAGGAGAATGTTTCTTATGCGCATCATATTTATTTTTACAAGCGTATCTTGTAACCTTAGTAGTTATTTTTTCCATTTTGATACATTGGGAAAAATACTTGAATTTATTAAAGCCTAAAGGCTTTACCCTAGCCCCAAATTTTGGGACACTCTATTTTTGTTGTGGAAGAGTGTCGTGCTCTCTAAAAGCACACTTTGTATATTTTTGGGGGCTATGGCCTATTTTTGCTTGGAAGCTAATAAAAATACTCTTGTGTGGGGGAAGGCCACGCACAAGGGGGGGGAAGATTGCACCCAGCATGTTTGTCTTGGAGCTAAGTATTATGTTTGCTATGTTTTTGTTAAATTTATTCGATTTTGTTGAAACCTGCAAAGCATGTGTTTTCATGGTTGAATTTATGTGTTGAATTTTCTCAAGTGTTCCACAATCTATCCTAGAGAACGATTCCGTTTTTAGTGTGTTGAATTTTCTCACGGGCAGAAATCAACGCCGTTTGCCCTTCAAGCCATAAGCTCACAAAAATGTTAATTAAGCTAAATTAAAAGCTTAATTAACAAAAATGCAACCTCACGGGCGAAAATCAACGCCGTTTGCCCTTCAAGGCATAAGCTCACAAAAATGTTAAGCAAGCTAAATTAAATTCCACTTTTCCCAAGCCCAATGCTTGTCACATCAACTTTTGGAGCTTTCACACTACCTATTTTCCTATTTCAAGAGAAAATGCAGCCTCACGGGCGGAAATCAACGCCGTTTGCCCTTCAAGCCATAAGCTCACAAAAATGTTAATTAAGCTGAATTAAATTCCACTTTTCCCAAGCCCAATGCTTGTCACATCAACTTTTGGAGCTTTCACACTACCTATTTTCCTATTTGAAGAGAAATTCCAAAGAATTGTAAATTTTAGATTTTTGGGTACAGAAAATTGATTTTTCAGGGCTCAAAGAGGCTTAAAAAGGCCAAATAAATGCCAGAAAATTCCAAAATAATTTTTAAAAAATTCTAAAAATTCTCAAAAATTATTACAGAGGTTTGGCAAACACATAAAAATGGAATCGTTATCTAGGATAGATTGTGGAATACTTGAGAAAATTCAACACATAAATTCAACCATGAAAACACATGCTTTGCAGGTTTCAACAAAATCAAATAAATTTAACAAAAACATAGCAAACATAATACTTAGCTCCAAGACAAACATGCTGGGTGCAATCTTCCCCCCCCCTTGTGCGTGGCCTTCCCCCACACAAGAGTATTTTTATTAGCTTCCAAGCAAAAATAGGCCATAGCCCCCAAAAATATACAAAGTGTGCTTTTAGAGAGCACGACACTCTTCCACAACAAAAATAGAGTGTCCCAAAATTTGGGGCTAGGGTAAAGCCTTTAGGCTTTAATAAATTCAAGTATTTTTCCCAATGTATCAAAATGAAAAAATCAACTACTAAGGTTACAAGCTACGCTTGTAAAAATAAATATGATGCGCATAAGAAACATTCTCCTCACCATTATTCATCAATCCTCGTAATCTTCATCACCTGAAAATATAAGCCCAATTAATAATTAAATTAATCCCATAAATATTAAGTAGGCACAAACCATCTCCAACTCATGACTACCAGGCGCGTAAGTATCCCAGGAATCACCTTGCCATACAAACCTAACTGAAATAATCATAGACGGCCCCAAGCATACGTCATATACCACACGTATTAATATTTATAGTGGTGTCACCCACGATATTAACCTAGCCGGCATGACGCAAGAGTAACCTAGGCGTCCCCAAATTACTCAAGAGGGGAAAATAATATTCTTAAAGAGGACTTAAAATATATTCTCATGACATCCCTCTTGCTTGAGTTTGCAATTGCCCTCAATTGCGGGTTTGTTGGGTTTGAAAAGAACGAAGGATCTCAGGATAAGCTCGGAAAAATTTCTCGGGCATCCATTTTGCATCTTCTTGAGGATGGTTTTCCCCTCTCTATTCATGTTGCACTCTCATAGATTGCTTTTCTCAACACCTCCCCTTAATGTGATGAGGGCCTAACACCTAACATGTATTGACCTGACCTATACTCCATACTCATATGGTTGGAGCGGTTCGTCTAGGTTGCTCTATGAGCAACAATGTTAGCTTTATCTTGACGCTTTACACACTGGGAGATTGGGGTTATAACCAAGGGTTAGGAGCCATGATCGGTGTTGCCTCCATTCTGCAATGCCACTATTACATTGGCTACCTCAGCTCTCTTTTTTTGTGCTAGCATTCCTTTGCTATGTGACCAATCTTGCCACAATGATGATAGGTTATCTTTGTCCTTGGTCCTTCTTTGGTCCTTAGCCTTGGTCCTTGAGAAGAGAGATTTCTCCTCACTCGATGTAGCTTGAACCATCTTTCCTCAAATCCTCTTCTCTTCTTCTATGAGTGTTGCTTCCCTCCTGTAATGGTTGGATTTGGGAGGGTCTTCAAGGTAGCCACTAAGGGCCCATAATCCTTAAGTGTCGTGCTTTTTAACAATATGACTATGGCATCCTCTTCTTCTACTGGTGCCCCAATGCCGGCCAATTATTGAGTTATACTTTTCATTTTGTTAAGGTGTGCTGAACGTGATTCACTATCCTTAATGTCCAAGCTAAAGAATTATATTTTCAAGATTATTTTTGAATTCTTTTGCTTTTCTCCAAACAATTTCTCTAGCTCATCCCAAGCACCCTTAGATGTATCTTGTGATGCAATGTGATGGATAAATCCATATCCTAATCCTAATGCAATGATAGCTAATCCCTTTTCATCCCAGCTTAACCATTTTTTCTTTTCATCCCCTTCATCTTCAAGACATTTTTCCCTTCCATTTACAATGCCCCCTAACCCATCCTTCATTAACATGAATTTGATTTTGACTTTCCATGTGTAGAAGGACTCCCCTTTGAACTTATTAAGCACAAATGATGTAGTCAATTTTAGGGTTTGAGAATGTCTTAACACTTGAGTATTACTCAAGGTTAGTGTCTAATCTCAATATAAGTGATTTGGATGAAAATAATTAGTGCTAATATAAGAGATTAATCACCAAACTCCAAGAGGAGCTCATTGTTTTGATGCAAAAACTGGGACCTTTTGGAGGATGAAATTGAGTGATCAAAACAATGGGCAAACTAGATGCAAGATCATATAGATGTTTAGAAACTCCCCAAGGTGATACTCCCAATTACTTGGCTCTAATTGTTGCTTGATCAAAAACTTGCAAAAATAAGTAAAAACTTAGTTCTCACTCATCCTTCATCCATTTGCGCTCAAATTTAAACCACATGTAACCCTAAGTAAACTATTTCACCTCCTCAAGAGCTTTGTCTCAATTTGTAGCCATGAGGTAGAAAGAGGTGATTTTTTGTAAGTCTTTGTTTTGCTTCGTGTGCCTTCCATGAGCAATAACTGCACACCAAAACCTTCAAGGAGTTGTGTCATTATATGCTTGATGTAACCCTAAGAGCATTGTATAGCCAATTTCAAGTGTGCTACTCAAATTCATTTGATTTGTAGAAGTGCACGCTGGGCGACTGGTCTTTTGAATGTTGTGCCGTGTGTACTTGACCAAAGGCAATAAGATTTGATTTGTAGACTCCTTAGGGCATGGGCAAGGCACTCGGTGTGTAGACGAGGAACGACGCAAAAGACCGGCCAGCGAACTTGGGTGAAAATCGGGCAGTCGGTGTCAAATTGGAACAATTCCTCCACGTTGTTGAATCGTCTAGTGAAGATGAAGATGTGGCTAAAATATATCACTCAATGGTGTAGAGAAATTGAAGCATGAACCACTTGAAATTTGGGCACAAAGGAGAAGAAGAGATAATGTTGGATTAATGAACCCTATTTTAGCTAATGGCTTGAGACGGGATGAGTGAAGATACATGGCTCTAATACCATGTTAAGAAATCCAGCTTGATTAAGCTCAAGGTGGATCAAAGCATATAAGAAACATGATTAGGGATAGTGATTAAGATAATACAAAAAGTGATTAGGCTAATAGCAAGATAATGACAAGTGATTGATAACAAACCCACATAATCTCATTGCATTAGCTTGATCCAAGTACATGCTTATATAGCTCTCATGGAGCTCCCAACTCACAAGATTTGTGCACCCTAGTGCCAACCATGTGTCCATAAATGCTCACACTACATGTGCTCCCTTGCAGTTTCCATGTGCTAACTTTTTGACCTTTGACTTCACCTTTTACAAATGACCAAACAAATCAACCTTTGCCAATGTACCCTTAGTCTGTTCTTTTCTAATGTGCATGCTCCTCCCCTTGCTTTATTCATGTTGCACCCTCACACATTGCTTTTCTCAACAAAGGACCAGAAGCCTTACCTTTTGAAGACAAAGGCAGTCAGCTGATAGTTGTTCCTAAAAAATCCATTTTTTTAACTTGGATGCTTTGAGGGGGTCCATAATCCCCTTGACATCGTACAATATAATGGACTTGAACATCATTTCCTTTGTGTTTTGAGAACATGCACTGTCCTAGTTGGAGCCATTTTTTCCTCTGAAATAAGAGAAGCAAAACTCGGTCCTACTTTGGAGATTCTTTGTTTTGTGGTAAGCATGTCCTGATGAGGCCATGTTGAACTAGAGGAAGGACGAGGCTACAAGGATAATGGCAAACCAAAATCATGATTAAGTGTTGGGGCTCATGTGTCCACTGTACAGTTCTTGTCTTTGTATTCAAAACTCAGAAGCATCGCCTCCTCCGGGGTAAGGGCTATTATTGGAGAGTCAATAGAAGCCCATTTTGTCAATTTCTTTTCTAATATTTTCGATGTGTTGAGTTGAGACTCCTGAATAGGGGTGAACCTATTTTGGTTTCTCCCTCTAACATGTAGCCTATTAGGGGTTTGTCTAATGCCCTTCCCTCTCCTAAAATGACTGGTTGAAGCCCATCATTGTCCTTTTGGGTGCCCGGATTATCCTAAGAAGGGGGGGATTCTTAGGGGGACAATTTATAATGAAGTGTCCTTGTTTGTTACATTGAAAACAAGCACTAGGCAGGTTTTTATAGAGGATAGGCTGGGCAAAGCTATTGTTTAGATCAAGATTAAACACAATATCTTCTCAAAGCTCCTTATTCAAATCGATTTCTATCAAAGCGTGGGGATACCATCTGGGATTCAAATCCATGGTATGTCTTTATCCTACAAGTCTACCATCATTCAAAACCTGGGGATGCCATCTGGGATTCAGATCCATGGTAGGTCTTTATCCTAGAAGTCTACCAATCAGAGCCTAGGGATGTCATCTGGGAATCAAATCCATGGTAGGTCTTTATCCTAGAAGTCTTCCAATTAGAACCTCGGGATGCCATTTGGGATTCAGATCCATGGTAGGTCTTTATCCTAGAAGTCTACCAAGCGGTTCCACTATGAGCCTATGCAAAGGGGTGTAGATGAAGGGGAAGGTCTGGGAGCTCGTCGAGCCACATAGGGTATTTAGTGGGTTTTGGGCTACAAGGGGAAAAATCTGGTTGTGCCAACGAAACAGGGAGAGAGGAGAATTCCTAACCATCCATTGGCCTGCCCCCAATGATGTTGATGGTTATCTCCTCCTCTTTAAACAAAAATCAGAAGTAATTATTAGGCAGATACTATATATGTTTCACTTCTACCCCTCTAGGCCACCAGTTGGATCTAACCCACCCTCTTAGGACCTCTACAGGGGGGGGTAAGGGCCATGACATAGTCCCCGACCAAAGCACGGGATTGGTAAACTTGGAGCCAATCTTTCACCATATCAATGGGAAGAGAGACTGAAAGTTTACCTACTGCACCTCGCTGATCTTGCTTAGCACCACGAAGACTGACTCCTTCTTCACCTTCAGCCCCAACGTGTAGCTTTTCCCGAGTTCCTTGTCCTTGTGGAGCATCATAAGGAGATGTACGACCTCCTTCTCCTCCATGTAAATTATACTGTCCGAGGATGAAAGACACTTCTTGTTGATTTTTTTTATGGTTCCCTAGCCCCCTATGTTGCATGTTCCTTGCATGTTGTCTTGAGAAGGAGGGGGGGCACTGGGGAAGACTGCAGATTGGAGTGGGATTCCTCCAAGAATGCCACAGTGTGGATCAAATCATCCGGGTTCATGACGTTGAGAGGGGGTGCTGATGACACATGCCAGGCCGAATCTTGCATGCTAGATATCGCGTGTCTGATGTGACTGGTAGACTTAGCAATGGTGGCAAGGCTCGTGTGGTGCCAACATCAGTGGGGGCGAGGAGACCTAGCAGTGGCCGATGTGCCCACAGTCGCAGCCGAGCGTCTTCCCACATTGGCATCGACAAAGGGAGAGTGCCCTTGTAGCCTCTCCCACAGGGGGGACCTTGTCTAAGTGTTTCTTATTGCCATTCTCAGGAGTTCGGTTTCGGCTTCAAGAGAAAAGAGGGGACTAACTAGAGCTGTTCCGTATAGGAGAGCCATGTTTCATCTATCCAATTTTTGTTCCCAAAATCTTTATTATATAGTGGTTTTATAACTAAAATATATTTTAAAAATTTCTTAAAATAAAGGTTATTTCAAATCTTGTCCAGTTTTTCTTAATCTTGGCCGGTAAAAATACACTAGAATGTCGTTTTTTTAAAGCATTGGGGGACTAGGCAGGTGATCGAAAAAAACATATTTTTCAACCAATAAAAATAAGAACAACTTTCAACTCTATCCTATTTTTGTTTCCAAAGCATACTTTTCAACCAATCAAAATAGGATCAGCTTTTAAATCTATCCTATTTTTGTTTCCAAAATCTCTACTATATGCGGCAAAAATACACTAGAAGGCCGTTGTTTTTTTGGCACAATGCGGGGAGGACCTTTTGAACTTTTAAACTAGTGGCATGACCCGTCCCTAACGGGCAAGAGTAATCTTGCATGTATAAAAGCAAAAGGCTCATCCCTAACGGGCAAGAGTAATCTTGCATGTATAAAAGCAAAAGGCTCATCCTTGTCGACCCCGCCAATTAATACAATGGAGAGAGGTTGTTGCCTAAGAGTCCCAAGGTCACGTGTTCAAGCCCTCATTGCACAAGCGGTGGCACGCATGGGTGTGTATGTTGTGTTGCACTTTCTAATTCCAGCCAATTATATATATATATATATATATATATATAACTCTTGTCCTTGGAGGGTGAGTAGAGATAAGCCTTATATTTGAAGCCCATGACGGGCCTCATGGTCCTCAACTTCCCAATCTATATATAACTGTGCACCATGCTTGCCATATATATCCATGTTGAAGCTCCTAAAGCACCAAACTTGGCATATAAATATACATCTAGCATTCTAACCCAATAAAATGGAGACAATCTTAACACACCTGAACACGGCTTTAAAACAATCTTCGGGCAACTGGATTATCTCTCCTTGGAAGCCTATACTCCTCGCCTCCATCTGGCAATATATATTCAAGATAAAAACATTAGCCATTGAAGATATAATTTTCAAAGAAAAAAAGAAGGATAAGGATAAAACCTTACAAAACTCATTTGGTGGATAAATATTTGAGGCGAATGGAGTTTGAACAAGCTTGTAGACAACAAATCAAAAAATTATGTATTGTCCAGTGCCTATGCACCAAAAATCTAACTTATTAGTCTTTTCATAGTCCACAAACATTACATGTACATGAAGTTGATCCACAATCTTCCACAACCTTAGATTGTAAATTCCGAGGAGCCCGAAGCTCTTCTTTGTAAGTGTCTCGACCATACAAACCTAGCAATAATCTGGGTCCTAAAAAATAAGATATTCCCTGTTGCAAAAAGAATAATCAATAACAATATAAATTTATAAAATAAAATGCAAAAAGCTACATAAAAAGGAAGTTTATATATATATCGTAAAACACCGGTGCTCTCTAATAGTTCGATAATTAGAGATGATGTCGCTTGTCCTTCCCAAAATGGAGGGTCTATAATTGAGCCATGAATATTAAATAGATTTTGAAAAAAAATAATACCTATATTATAGCAACCGTTAAAAAATTTTACCTTCAATATCTTGTCCATGACCATAAACAAATGAAAATGATCTCCTTGCCACATCCATCCTAAGCAATATACCCTTGATATAAAATACAACACTCACTACACTAATCATTTACATAAGACTTTAAGGTCTCTCTCTCTCTCTATATGTGTGTGTGTGTGGGGGGGGGGAAGCACTGGGGAAGACTGCAAATTGGAGTGAGCTTCCTCCAAGAATGCCACAGTGTGGATCAAATCATCCGGGTTCATGATGTTGAGAGGGGGCGTTAATGATGTTGAGAGGGGGCGTTAATGACACATGCCAAGCCGAATCTTGCATGCCGAGTATTGTGTTTGATGTGACTGGTAGAGGTAGCAATGACGAGGCTTGTGTGGTGCCAAGCATGAGTGGGGGCCGAGCGTTGGCCGATGTGCCCACAGCCCGCGAGCGTCTTCCCATTGCATCGACAAAGGGAAAGCACCTTTTTGTAGCCTCCTCCACAGGGGGACCTTGTCTAAGTATTGCTTGTTGCCGGTCAGGAGCCCAGTTCGGCTTCAGGCGAAAAGAGGGGATTGGCGGACGAAACCCTAACTAGAGTTGTTCCGTAAAGGAGAGTCATGTTTCATCTATCCAATTTTTATTCCCAAAATCTTTCTTATATAGTGATTTTATAACTAAAATATGTTTTTTTAAAAATATCTTAATATAAAGGCTATTTCAAATCTCGGCCAGTTTTTCTTAATCTTGGCTGGTAACAATATACTAGAACGTTTTTTTTTTCGAGCACGTTGGGGGACTAGGGAGGTGGTTGAAAAAAACATTAAGTCTATCCCTATTTTTGTTTCCAAAGCATATTTTTCAACCAATCAAAATAAGAACAACTTTTAAATCTATCCTATTTTTGTTTCCAAAAATCTCTACAATATGCGACAAAAATATATGAGAAATCTGGCGGCAAAATAAAAAATACTAGAATGCCGTTATTGTTTTTTTTTTGGGCACAGGACCTTTTGAACTTTTAAAAGTGGACGCAGCAACCGAGATCTGAGCACTGAGCACTGTCAGCCCTGAGCAGGCAGCAGGCGCTCGCAGCAGCAATTTGCAAATGGCCAGCAATGCTGCAGTTACACGTTTACAACTTATCACTGCCAACCAGTCGTTGTCGCGGGGCCCATGATGTGCCTGAGTTCACAGGTGTCAGTTGGGCGCAGAAGGCGGGGCCACGGGGCTAATGAAAACCTGACTGCAGAACGGCCTGGACAATCAAAGTCACTGGCAAGCACCCCTGTCCCACAACCGACCGTGACCAGTCAACAGTCACACAGCGTAGCAGTGCTGACTGGCAGCGCCGAGCGGAGCGCTCGAACGATTAACCTCCATCTCACGAGTCGTCACACAGTCCTCTCCTCGAAAATATATATATATATATATATATATATATAATGCAAACAAATTAATGAATTTATAGCTTTTTGGGATAAAAGTTATACATGGATATTGATTAATGATCTTCTGAACAGGGTTTGACTATACACTGATGTATAAACAGATGTAGGGCTTTGGTATTTTGATCATAGAAGCTCTCGATACTTTGATGATGTAAAGAATTTCAGTCAATATGAAAAGAATTTATAGCCTTACAATTATGAAGCTTTTTCCTTTAAAAAAAAAAAGCCCTTGATGCCTACCATGCTTCAATTGCCTTTTGACATGAGAAGGAGGCAATTTCCTGTCCGGTTAGCTTTTGGTATGTCGATAAATAAGTCCCAAGGACAAACATCGAGTGTATTGGGACTTTATCTGGCAAAACAAGTGTTCACACATGAAAAACTGTACGTTGCTATGTCACGTGTTAGATCATCCGATGCAGTGAAAGTGTGTAAAGCATATTGTGGAATATGAAAGCGGCACAAGAGGTTCAAACGAAGTCTTCACAACCAATGTTGTCTACAAGGAGGTTTTGCAAATGGCATGCCGAAGAATGTAAATGTAAATGGCAGCTTGCAAATGTTAGAGACTACATTTATACATATCTTTGAATGGAGAATGTTTCCAAAGATGTGCAAGTGCAGTCTTTGATTGCTTTTGGATTGCTTTTATACACAGTGCCATTATATTATTTGTTGCTTGGCTCAAGATACTGAGCACACAGACACACACACAGCCATATATATATATGTGTGTGTGTGTGTATATATATGTATACATGTATATATATATATATATATATATATATATATATATATATATATATATATATAGAGAGAGAGAGAGAGAGAGAGAGAGAGAGAGAGTTATATTTGATATCAGGGGTATATTGCTTAGGATGGATGTGGCAAGGAGATCATTTTCGTTCGTTTATGGTGATGGACAAGACATTGAAGGTAAAAATTTTAGACGTTTACTATAATATAGGTATTATCGTTTTCCAAGATCTATTTAATATTCGTGGTGGCTGAATTGTAGACCCTCCATTTTGGGAAGGACAAGCAATAGCATCTCTAATTATCGAACTATTAGAGAGCACTGGTGTTTTACAGTATATATAGAAAGTTCCTTTTTGTGTAGCTTTTGTGTTTTGTTTGATTAATTTATATTTTTATTGAAACATTCTTTTTGCAACAGGGAATATCTTTACTTTTTTAGAACCCAGATTGTTGTTGGGTTTGTATGGTCGAGACAATTACTACGAGAGCTTGGGCTCCTTGGAATTTACAATCTAAGATTGCGGAAGGTTGCAGATCAACTTCATGTACGTGTAATGTTTGTGGATTATGAAAAGCCTGATAAGGTAGATTTTCAGTGTATAGGCACTGGACAACACAGAATTTTTCGATTTTCTGTTTACAAGCCTGTTCAAATGCCGTTCGCCTCAAATATTGATCCACCAAATGAGTTTTGTAAGCTTTTATCCTTATCTTGTTTTTTTTCAACAAGAATTAAATCTTCAATGCCAATGTTTTTTTTCTGGCATACATTTTACCAAATGGGAGGCGCGTGATATAGGCTACCAAGGAGAGAGAATCCAGTTGTCTAAAGATTGTTTTAAAGTCATGTTCAGGTGTGTTAAGGTTGTCATCATTTTATGGGTTTGTAATGCTAGATGTATATTTATATGCCAAGTTTGGTGCTTTAGAAGCTTCTATATGGATATATATGGCAATCATGATGTGTTTTATATAGAAGGTTGGCAAGTTGAGGACGATGTATACATATATGTATGAGTGTGAACAATATCTTTGGATATTATGGGTCCGTGCGCATACACAAACACATATTTACATGTGTGTATGTGACATGCACACATGCGTCATAGGCGCACACATACATACACATATCTTCCAGTTGTAGCATGTATGGTTTCAATGGATTACACGTACACGTACATGTACATACATACGAACACACATACATACATCTTTATATGTGTTTTTGTGTAACGTGATGTGCCTAGCTTCTAAAAGGAAAGGAAGGGTGATTTTACACATATTACTTTTACTTGTAAGTACATGGAAAATGCTTCCAGCTCGTCGGAGACGGGTCGCACACTAGTATGTATATAATGCAAACAAATTAAAGAATTTATAGCTTTTTGGGATAAAAGTTATATATGGATATTGATTAATGATCTTCTGAACAGGGTTTGACTATAGAGTGATGTATAAACAGATGTAGGGCTTTGGTATTTTGATGATAGAAGCTCTCGATATACTTTGATGATGTAAAGAATTTCACTCAATATGAAAAGAATTTATAGCCTTACAATTATGAAGCTTTTTACTTTTAAAAAAACCCCTTGGCTTTGAAACTTGAAAGTAGCAAGTACATGTGTATGCCCATGGCTATAGTCCAGTGGTTAAAGAGGCTGAGTGATATCCCAGAGCTACTGGGTTCGAGCCTCGCTAGCTGCAGGTGGATGTGTACCCTTAACCCTTGAGCTGGTGGTGGTGTGCATGTAAATACTTAATTTCCCACAATTTCAAGTTCAATCCAAAAAAGGAAAGTACACATGTTATCACCCACACACACAAAAAGGAAAGTACACATGTTATCACCCCCACACACAAGTGCCTTCACTCGCACAGGGAGATTCGAACTCTCAAACTCCATTCTAACCACTGCATTAACATGCGATCGGCATGAAGCTTTTCCAGGAGAATTCACACATTATGGAAGGAGCTAAAATATTAAAGGCTTTGCATATTTTTTAGATCTTAGAAAATAAAAGTTAAATGTAGAAATGGAAATATTGGAGGTCCATTACATATCAAGGGCAATTCCCAAGTAGTAGCATTTGGGAGCCTTTTCAATGAAGACAAACTTTGCCCCACTATAGTTTGAATTTTCAAAAATATGTTGCTCACGATCTCATGCTTGCACGACGCCCTTAAGATGACCTGTAGTAGCCCATCAATACGATAAATAGGTTTTTGCTCTCCTTTTGCCTTCATCTCCTCGTCCACCTCTGCATTGCTCTTCTCATCATATGCAACTCTTTAGTATCGTAAGTAATTCGTCAACTATTCAATCTGCTCATCCCCACCTCTACTGATCTGATCATCCTACTCGTCAACCTGTGCCCATCACTTCTTGTCTAGCTCTTATGAAGCCCTTGCTCTTATGCAGTTCACTTCTTGTTCTACTCGTCCATCTTGTACTAAGCTCTCAGCTAGTTCAATGATGCTCGTCCACCTCTGTCAAGCTCTTCAGCTAGTCCACCTCTACCCAGTGCTTCTCATCCCTTCTTATCCAACTTTTCAGCTAGTTCAATGAACCTCTTGTAATTCTTCAATTCTTCATCTCTTTAGCGTGTTCAATTGCTCCTCATCTCATTCATCACCAAATCCATTACATGGAACTTCAATAGATTCCAATACCTAGTCACTTCTTGTTCTGCTCATCCATCTTGTATTATGCTCTTCATCTAGTTCAACAATGCTCGTCCACTTCTATCAAGCTCTTCAACTAGTTTACCTCTACCAAGTGCTTCTCATCTCTTCTTATCCAACTTTTCAGCTAGTTTAATGAACCTCTTGCACTTCTTCATCTCTTTAGCCTGTTCAATTTCCCCTCATGTCATTCACTAAATCCATTACATGGAACTCCGGTAGATTCGAATACCTGTGGTCACCCACAATCTCTTCCCACTCACCTTGCCTCATCAATAGCATGCATAACTTCATTTGCATCATCGTGGTGGCCACCCATAAACATAATTTCCTCTAGCTCAATCTGCATATAAAGTCCCATACACTCCCTTAAGAAGTTCCCATCTCTTCTAATGGCTCCATGCCCACTAATCTACATGGCAAATCCATGACAATACTTGCCACATTTGCAACAACCAAGAGAAGCATCAAGCGAGGTGGATGGAAGCATAAACACGGATGTGGAAAGAGAGAGAGAGAGAGAGAGAGAGAGAGAGAGAGAGAGAGAGAGAGAGAGAGAGATGCAAGTACTCAAGCATGAGACAACAAGATTGCAAGAACTCAAGAGATATTCATTACTGGTTGTTGCCAAAATGAAATACAGACCAAGACCTTACTTTTATAGGCACTAGCTCATCTTTAATCTCTTACTAAGAGGTGGTGCAGATGTAAAGTGTTCACACCAAGACTAAAAAGGACCTTTCACACCACAAAGACTCCAATAATCCCCCCTCTCGGAGTGAAGGTGGTGAGATCCGAACGTAAAAGAAGCACCCAACCTCCAACTCCATCACATCACTGCTGCAGAGAGGAGACCTAGCCATGTGCACCTCCCGTGCCATGCTATTCCCTCAATTAGCCTTTGAACGAAGTTGAGATCAATGCTTCACACGTCCCCACCCTCAATGACTCCTAATTGGACAAGAAAAACATCTTTGCGTTTTATAGCATCAAGGCATTACAAACTCCAAAAGATATTAGAAATTTTAGATTTTGGGGGACAACACGGGCAGAGAACCCTCGAATCAACATTAGATTAAAAGCTAGGGTAGAATCCTCCCCTTGAACATATGTCAGTGAAGATCCTTTTTCGGCGATGTTTCCAAGCAATGGATGCTTGTGTCATCCTTTTAGGCTCATGGGCTAGGGAAAAGAACTCGGAGTTAGATGTGTTTATCGAAAAAGTGAGTGTCGATGCCAAACACATATGCCTTGAGACAGGCATCAATGCCGAATCCAGAAGATCCCATGTCTTTGTGAAGAAGCATAGGAGCTAGACCTTGTGGTGGTCTTAGCATCATAAGTTGAGGCATCTATTTGTGCTGCATGTGCCTCCTCCTTGTTGAAGGAAGAAAACCATTAAAAACGCTGATGATCCATTAAGCTTCAAACTAGAGAACCATCGAAAAGTTACTGCTCCTGATGTAGATGGAGTAAAACCAAAGATTCAACTATACTAAAGTTATAAATGGCGATACATTGGGAGGGCCAACTTTGCCTATTTTGGCAAAGTAGTTTTATTGGGCATTGTTGAACTCTACTGGTTGCGTTTATTGTGTTGTCGAGATGTATCACCTCCATTTCCAATGAGGACAACAAAAAATAATGATGCGTGGAAACTCCACCTAATTTTTAGGTTTTTTTGTGAACACTTTTGTATATTTTACAAAACCTCCTAAAAATCACCACTTTTTAAAATAAAACAAAATTTGATGGTTTTTTATTTGGTTCATGCACACTATAACATTTAAATCTTCTAATAGCTCATGGATTTGCTTGCTTCTTTACTAGTTCAAGTGTAGTTAAGCTCACCGGATGGGTTTAATTGGTGGTTCAATCAGCCATAGGATATGGTGTGCAAATCCAATACTTGTGGCCTTTAGAGCTTCCTAATTATGTATGTAGTGTGAAGTTTATCATGTATGGATGATGTATAGACGATACATCTTGTATGGATGTATGGATGACCATATTGTAGGGATTGGTGTTCATCCAAACTCCAGACTTTAGAGGACTAGATTCCACACTTATGAGTCTTTGAAATTGTTTTCATGAGGACTTTGTGGCCAGCTAGTTGTATGCCCACCACCATCCAATTTATGCTTTATTATCTTCACTTGTAGAGGAGTTCCTCTCGCATTATAATATGAAATACATCATATTATAATATAGAGGAGTTTCTCATGCATTATAATATGAAATACATCACTTTTGGTAGTAGTGTCCAATTTTGTCCACACAAAAATTTGGAGGCTAAATGTGTGGGTTGTAAATTTTTACTAGTTTTGCAAAAGCTTTGATTGATTTGCATTAGAGAAGGGCATGTAGTAGATCAAGTGAATGACAGGGCAACATAGAAGAAGGTGTTTTGCCTATGCCAAACTAAGGACTTGGGGGAGCATGAAGCATTGTCTCACTAATGACCCTAAGGGTTTATTCACCTAGCACCAGTGAAGGCTCTTTTACTACGTCCAGAGTGCACTCTAGCAAGTCACTTGCATAGTAGGGAGAAATGAAGTTGTCATCAATTCAAACATGTCAATTGAACAATCCTTGAGATCTACTTTCAGAGGTGGAAACATTCAATATTAATGCACATGTCAATTGATGGTTGTTTTTGGTTATGATAGTTTTTTTTTGGTTTCTACAAAATATTTTTTGTGTGATTTCGAGGAGGCTATCTCATTTTCAATGATAGCTTATAATGGAGCATTCTATAGCTCCCTTTTTCCTTGGGGGGTGCTAAAATGCTTGTGTGTCATCCATTGTATTAATACAATATTATTTTCTATCTTTATTATTATGCAAATTGAGTTTTTAGCTTTTTTATTATTAATGATCCTAGTTCTTTTGAGTTAAACACATACACCACACATTGTTAATGATCGTACTTCCTCTAAGTTTTGTTTGCATACACCACACATTGTATTCTCTTAACCCATGCAAGCCTCTAATACAAATTTCATTCATATGTTTTGTAAGAATTCATAAAAACTTTTAGGTTTTGGTTATAATAGAAAATCTTGAGATTTAAATTAAAAAATCCAGTAATTCCAACCATGTTTGTGTTTTCATTTGCTAGGGAAAATGTAGCTTTTTAACACGGAATGAGGAAAGGCCCAAAAACAACCACGCAGGGCATTTGCAACTTGTTTACACTTGGGTTTTTTAAATAAATATCAAAAAATAAATACACAGGTATTTTAAATAAATATAAAAAATACACTACAATGGCTAGTTTTATGCCCTTTCTAGCGGGGTTTTCGTGTGTGGAAAAATAAACACATTTTCAAAAAGTGGCACAGAAACATTATGTGTGGCTCCATTTGCGATGCCCCTTTGCCTATTCTTCCTTACACTTATTATAAAGTGATCCAATGGTGGAGGTTGTTTAGGGTCAAACATCAAGCGATCCAAGGGTGGAGGTTTATTTTGTAATTTTTAGATGCATTTATTATCTGTGTAATCATAGTTATTATTTACAATCAAAAGTCAATCATTGCAATTCAAGGGTAAATCCTAGAGAATTATTATTATAATTTGGTTTTTGTTGGAGATATATTTTGTTGAAAAAGTTATATTAAAAGAAAAAGATTACACGGAGCTTTTTATCCAAGAAGCTTAACTTAATCTCAAGCATAGGGACACGTGAACTTTCAGAGGCTTTCTTGGAGTACTACTAGATCCAAAATGTACTAAATCAACTTAGGGTCTTTAAGGTTGTGTGAGCTATGATTTTCCTTATTTTTATCACGATAAGTTTCTCTGTTGGAGTTTATAAAAACATAATGACATAGAGTTTATTGTTTCTAATAGTAGTGGTTTGTCTTTAAGGTTGTGGGCTATGATTTCCCTTTTTTTTAAAATCGGGATAAGTTTATCCACTGGAGTTGATAAACACACTATGTAAGAATAATTATTGTTTCTAATAAAAAACACTACCTAGAAGCAGGGCTCAAATTTGAAGGCCTACCCCAACCTTTAATTTGAAGGCCATTAACTAGGTTAATCTTCATAATATATATGTTTATGTGTAAAATTTAGACCCATTTTCAAAATAGTGGCCTTATTTTGCAACCCTATTTTCTAAGAGGCTTTCTTTAGAAGGTTTGAAGTTCTTTAATGCCTTTTGAAGGCATCAAATTTCAGCAATGTCTAAAATCTTAACTTGATAGTAGAAAGTACACATGCTATCACCCACACACACAAGTGCGATGTAGTGTTAGGGTTTGAAGGGCACTATGGATTTTCAAAAGACATTTCGTTTGTAGTCTTGCCATTTTTGTAAGCATGGAAAATTTTTAGTAAGCCCTACTACTGATATGTTTAAAAAACATTCGACATAAAGTCTATATACAATTTTTTTGACTTCAAAAAGAGCGTATGGATATCCAAGAAGTATCATAGAATGTATTAGTATGCCAAATATCTACAAGTCCACTTGCAAAAGAGGATAAGTGCAAAGCTGCTTGGCATGAGGACACAAAAAGGCTCATGAGTGGGAATAACAAGGTGAGCAAAAACCATGACTCATGAGCATCAAGTGGCATCATTTACACCATAATAGGTAGAGAACGATGGTAAAAGCACAATCCCAAGTCAAGCTATTCGCATGGGTATAGATTTCATATTCTTTAAAAGCTTTCAAGCTTCAAAACATTTATCCCAAAGCACATCTACAGGGTGTCTTATCTTTGGAGTATTCAAACCGACAAACCTTGCCAAGCTAAGCATATCAAGTGAAACAATTTTGGAACTTGTCTTTGATCTTATTCATCTTTGAGAACCCTCTATTTGCATGCTATTGATGAAAGGGGGTAATAGTTAAATAACTCTCAAAGCTTCATAGTCCATGGAAATGAGTGCTTCCACTCTTCACGATTGCATCAATCTTACCAAGCTGAGTGCATGTCCTTACCCTTGAAACAATTCCTCATTCTTGTAATAAAAGACTTGTGTTCCTCTTTGCACTCCAGCTCATCTATGAATACATTCAGGCCTTATCCAAAGTGATTACAAAGAATTTGCAGCCATTCTCTTGTGGGGACATCCAACTTTGTCAATGCCTCATTATACTTCTTTGGATTAAAGAACTTTTCTAGTGCAAAAAGATCAAAATTTGGTTTATTAAGAAAGCTCCTACATGTTTAGTATCAACTCCAAACCTATTTCCAAGAAATGGTAAACGAAGAGTTTCAACAATGGATACTAAGTGGCTTCCAATAAGAGAGATATCTAGATTCTCTTCTTGTAGTTTACAATTGAGAACATTTAGCTCTCCAACCACATCAGCAAAAAAGTATAGCAAAAATTACACCTTGTAGTTAGTGAGTGAAGAATACATGGCTGCGCATCCAGACTTCATGATTATTAACAAGGCTTGCATAATCTTTATGGTTCTCACCATGATTTGCCCTTTCGAGTGCCAGTTCACATGGTTGACGTGGCTGCCCACTCATAAAGCCTTTTTGCTATTATATCTATGAGCTTAAACTCTTTGAGGCCATTAAAAGTATCTCCAGCCAAAGGGCCTCTCTATGTGCAATACAATGGAAGATCGTGATAGATGTGGAATGTGGTTCTTAAACTTTGTAACCAAACCTGTACTAGAACCTGTCATCACACTTGCTTCATTTGTGGCAATGCCAATCATTTTCGACAAAGGTAAACCCATTTCTTGTAAAAAGCTTATCAAAGCATTATGTAAAGCCTCAGTTGTCGCATTTTGAACTTGCAAAAGATTCAAAACTTTGTAGTGATTGACCCATTACCTCCCTCCTCAATGAAACTTATGTAGATAATCATGTATTGGCACATGGTGATGTTTGTGCTTTTTTTTTCGGGAAAAAGATCCTTCAATTAGTTAAAGAAAAAATAGCCACAAAGGTCCAAGTACAACCACGACGGCGCTAGATACAAACTTGCCTTATATAAGGGTGGGAAGGGGAAGAGATGCTTCCGCTCTGTGTGAGGAGAAGGCTATCTCATACACGGGGAAGGAGGGGAACAACCACACAGGTGGTCTGTAATGCCAAATGGGATCACCACCTCTATATGTGAGGAAAAGGCTAGGCCCCCAAAGCCTCAAGACAGCTTCCTGCCAGTTCTGCATGCGGTCAGAACCTCCCTGTAACTTCTCCCATTGACCGCGAAGGGTGTGAATAATATTAAGCCATATGCTCCTGATGGTCTCAACCGACAGAGTGAGGGTACCCTCGACGGCCTCACTGCATCTAGCACACCAGATGTGCCATGCTGCTATGCTACTGCAAATCTCCCATCTCTGATATGAGCAGGGTCGCCAATCACCTATCGGTGGAGGTGTGACTGGCACTGCTACAATACAATGGTGGGAGACTTGAAGGGCTAGTCCTCCCCCATCCTCCTCATAACTCTTGACCACTCTAGCCTCGGTGGCCTAAGTGATAGTACCCCAAGTGATGATCCAGGTCGATGCCCTGTCCATAGCGAAGATGCGGAGAATCCGCTGCCAAATATAATGAGCCTTTGGGCAATCCCAAAGGCAATGTCGCTGAGACTCTTGGGGGTGGCCGCACCTCGGGCACGCACCTCGGGCAAGCCGACCTCCAACTGCCAGCAGCCAAGTACTGATCGCCAAACTCTTGTGTGCCATTAGCCAAAGAAAGTGAGTGATCTTCCTGGGCCCGAAAGCTGTCCTAAAGCCTCTTCCAGAAATATGAAAGGAAGCGCTGTGATAGGCCTTGAGATTGCCAGTGTGCCATCTATCTCAGGCATCTGGATCTTGCGGCTTGCACTGTATATGCAAAGAAGAGGGCATCCAGAGTCTCCTCCCGAGATTAGCGAGATCATGCCAAGTCCACTCTTCCGGGTCCCACTACAGCTGTGTGAGAGGTCGACACTCTCAAATCCATAGCCACCATAGTCTCTCCCTGGCCACCTTGTCTCTAGTGCTGCATCTATGTGCCATTCCCATGCCCAAAACTAATCCCCCTCACCCTCTGCAAGGTGCCATTCCCATGCCCAAAACTAATCCCCCTCACCCTCTACAAGGTGCAGCCTTTGAAATCCTCCAACGGGTGCTCTAATCTCTCTAGTCTGCCATGGTATCCAATAGAAAAGTTGAGCAGACCACTGTCCCTCATCTGTTCCATGGACCGCCATGATGATATCATGTCTAGTAAACATGCCTAGCCACACCGGCGGGGGGGGGGGGGGGGGTCGGGTCTGGAATAGGAGTTAGACACTCTTGAGGAATAGCTGAGTCAATGTCGATGCTCAACTTGTCTCTACCTTAGATCCATGTTAGGCCTCTCTCCTTCTCCCCACGAGGTAACTACCTATGTGCAATCCAATCTCTTAGAGACCTTGCTGGTATCCAATAGAAAAAGTGAGCAGACCACTCTCCCTCATCTGTTCCATGGACCGCCATGATGATATCGTGTCTGGTAAACACGCCTAGCCACACCGGGGGGGTCGGGTCTGGAATAGGAGTTAGACACTCTTGAGGAATAGCTGAGTCAATGTCGATGCTCAACTTGTCTCTACCTTAGATCCATGTCAGGCCTCTCTCCTGCTCCCCACGAGGTAACTACCTATGTGCAATCCAATCTCTTAGAGACCTTGCTGGTACCATGCTCAAGGCTCCCCAGGATATCTGCGACGATCGGGCCCCTGCCAAGCCCCCCTCTCCTACGTGGCTAAATGATCACTCTCCATGCCACCTTGGCCCTGGCTAGTAGCCCCCCATCACTTCCGGCCCACAAGAAGTTCCAGATCAAATGTTGTACCTGGCCAATACATGCTCGAGAAAAGTCCCGGCATGAAGTGAAAGGAGCTAGTCGCTTTCTTCAATCTATCCCGATATACTAATTTGATTACCTATGCAAATTCTAAACTAGCATCTGTACTTGTGTAGGAGGAATACTCACTCACTATAGGCATATTTAGTGTCCTTAGAAACTGTTGGAGGTTGCATCGATGATGAAATTCTTGCAAAGGCAAACTTCTCTTTATGACATACCATAAAGTTTGCATGATATGATCCTTCCCTTTTCATCATCTTTCATGGATGCAATATGCTTTTTCAATAGGCACAACTAACCTTTTCTCATGTTCTCTCCACATTCCCTTTGCCTCATTGTGTTCTTAGGAGTTGTCATGCACATATAGTGCATTCTTTTGTATCGACGAAGCCCCTTATTTTGTGACAGGATTTTCCTTTCTTTGTCCTCATTATTTGTGATCACATAAACCTAAGGATATGCTGTTTTTTAACTCTCCAAAAACATCATAATATATTTTTTATTTCCAGCAATCTCTTGTTAGGCAATCACTACTGTAGTTTCACCATGAACATCAATTGTTTGAATTGCATCAATGGCTACATTTGATGGCAAAACATGCAACCCAAGCATTTGTTCAAGTGTCTTTTGCTTTTTACTCTTTTTCAAGCATCCAATATGTTGTCCTTTTACCGTGACGCAAAAGAAAGGCTGCAATAAAAGATGAATGGGTTGCTCGATGAGGAAGGCACCTCTAAAGGCTTGCTTTAATTGCTGATTTTCAACACATACAATGACAAACAAGAAAGCTTCAGGTGGCTTACCACCACATTATCAACTTGACACCAGTTTTAAGGACTTGGAACTTAAAAGTACCCGTGTAATCTTTCGAAGCAAGAGAATGAATAAAAGCACTCTAACAACGTCTTCTAACTCCATATTCTGTTGTTGGTGGGTGATTTGTATCCATTCAGCATACAAGTCATCCATCATTATGATAAAGTAAAACATGTAACATATCTAAAGCAATGAAATGACTTAAGAAGGTTTTTTTTTATGATATACACGTTATTTGTATTTCAGGAGAAAAAGGAATAGCATTAGCAAAACACCACAGTGCAATAATGGCATCCTTAAAAAGTAAAAAATATGTATAAAAATTAACTTCAACACGAGTAATTTGCAAAATGTTGCAATGCATCAATAAGATCATTTGAGTGTCAATGGATTTACACCAAGATGCTAGAATGAACCATAAACAAAGTGCAACATTCCTCCTTGTAAACTAGTGCATATAGCCAAATTACCTATGCACAAAAATCATTTGCCATCAAATCCCATATAGATGTTCATGAAACACACATATAATTTGCCTAAAACTAATAGTAACCCCACCAGCAAATTATCATTAAAAAATCTTACCCATTCATCACTCAAAGAGCTATGTTTCTACACCTAAGCTTAGATGCTAAATAGTATGAAGCAACTTGACATACGCAATCCTCATATGTATATATGTACATGCATGTACATCATCAAGATACACCCCTACCTAGAACAAAGATCCAAGCATGACTACTGCTACAAACCACAAGTCCAAAATGGAAGTAGTTGTTCCATGGCAATAGGGGTATACAAAAGATAATAGAGTGCACCTACGAAGGCACGGGGTAAGAGTAAGAGTATTTCTCTGATGCATCTTCTCTGGGCGCAAGTGCGACAACACCTACACATAGTCTCTCAGCACCCTAAAAGCACTCTCGAGGATTCCAAAACCAAAAGGTGATAAATCTTTTCATAATCACACCATTTTCCATGAGACATATATGAGCCATAAAATAAAACTTCAAAAGGCATGAAATGCATGTTGCCAACTAGCCCACCACACTAGATTCATAAACGGAGCTCATGAGTCATGACAATGTGATTCCTGGAATAGACAATGTGATTCCTGGAATAGACAATGTGATTCCTGGAATAGACATCCAGCAACACTTTTAAAACATTTTTCAAGAGGGTAGCAAAACAACTATAATAATGCTTCATGCCATCCTTTGACACTCAAAAACTATGTGTAAAGTCATTTTTGACAAAACACTGGCATGCATTAACAACATTGCTCAATGCTGAATGGCTTCACTTAAACATGCTAGAATGAATCATTAACCAAGTATCTTTGATGTAATTGCAAAACCCAACATTCTTCCTTTCAAATTTGTGTATATAAAGTTCAACACTAGCAAGATACCTATGTACAATTGCTATCAAATCCTATAAAGCTATTCATATAACATACATAAGGTTGCCTGGTATCAATAGCAGCCAGAGCCTAACACATTTCCAATGGAAAACATACATACATACATTATCTACTTACCAAAATTGAAATCTTGAGCCCTTTTTTGCTTTCTCTCCCTTGGCTAGAACAAAGATCCAAGCAAGACTGCTGCCACAACACCACTGACAAGTCCAAAAAGGAAATTTTGCTCTCAACAATGTAACCATAGATGATAGGGTTTGAAGGCCCAAGCACAGAAATAGTTTTGTAGGGGCATTTTTTAATATTGCCCTTCCTTACTATTTTCTTACAATTCTTTGAAGATGGGCATTTTTACATCTTTTGCTTTTCAAATGAAAATTTCCATATTAGCTTGGCTTTCATGTGAGGGGTTGGCCGTCAAATCCTGGCTAGTTCATGGTCCTTCTCTTCAGATTTCTGTACATTGCTCCGCACTTGGGCAAGCGGTGCGCCCGCCAGCAGCCACCAGTTGTCCATGCGTGAACAGCTCCTAAAAAATGAATGATGGGCAAGCCACTGGGCAGCCCAAGCGTGCGCTCACATGAAAAGGCTCGAGTTTCTAATGGTCAATTATTGCGCTCATTTCTCGAGGGAAGTGTAGGAGCAGCTAGCAGCAGCCACACTCGAAACACTCCTATATGCAAGCCAGGCTTCGGCAATGGATAAACCGTGCAAGGGATTAAGGCAATAAGAGGTTAAATTATTTCTAAGTAGTATTAACCTTAAACAGTTTGCAATAAGACCTTACACTATTTCTCCAGTATTAACGTAAAACAGTTTACATCGGATTAAATATTACTGCTAGATTTTGGGCGTACGGAACACAAAAGACGCTCATGTCGGCAAAAACTCTATGTGTTGAGCAATGCCACGTAAATGTTTTTCTTTAATACTCAATTGACCCGCTTTTTTCTACACGGCCCTGCCGCCCTGTTGCTGCTCTCACACACAGTCACGACTCACACATGTGAGTCTCTCTCTCTCTCTCTCTCTCTATATTGTCTACACTTCCTTCCCCGCCGCTGCCTCAGTGTCTGCTATCGCTACTGCACCTCCATAGCTGTAGCAGCTGCAGCCTGCAGCTATAACCTTAGGCCGTTTTCTCACATGGTTTTTTCACTCGTTAGCACACTGCCTGTCCATCGCCTAGCCTTCCCTGGCCCTTAACTTCTAAACACTGCAAGCCCGCATACTTCCTGCCAAAATTCGGTACCATCATAGATTCGGCCCTTTCGCTGCTGTAGCGACTCGGCAAACCTGCTGCAAGAGCGTCTGCGCTAAGCATTTTCCCACACTTTGCGCATGGGCTATTTTCAGATGCTGTGGCGTCGGCTGTCTGTCATTAGACTTCTTTTTCTTTATTGATTCTGACGAACAGGCGGTGGCGGACTCCGGAGCTGCAGGGGCCAACAACAAGCATGTCGCTTGGGGCTAGCGGAATGTTCTCGCCCATCAGCAGCAGCAGCAGCATTAATCCGCTGCAGTCCAAGCAATGCAAGTCCGCCTGCGAGAGCATGGACGTGGACTCAAGTTCGACAGAGGAGAGGAGAGGAGGGGGACCTCCTGAAGCCAAGCTAGCGCGCATGGATCATTCGTTTGCCGTAGCTTCTAGCAGCAGAAATATCAGCCAGCATATACCGAGCGATTTGCAAATGCAGCAGATAATGATGGCGCCCGGGAACGGGTCTCTTGTGAGAAGCAACGATAGCAGGTTGCAGGGATGCTCTCCGACAGATTCTAGCGACGGAGCTGCCGCAGTCGTCACTGTGCCACACCATTCCGACGCCAATATGCAGCAGCAGCATTTTTTTCTGGAGCAAAATCTGGCCCGAAACGACGTTACTGCGTCCTGCTATGGCAGTGCGAGGACATCGTACCCCTCAACAGCTTTCTCATTGCACAGCCCCCGTTCAGGTATTGCACCACGATCTTCTCAAGTTGCCATTGCTGTATATGAGCGAGCGCCCACTGTGTCCCATGCCGGCCTGACAAAGCGCGGTCTGTCCACGTCTATTCTGCTTTTTGTGATTAATTGCGCGTTGCGTCTTTGATTTCTCTAGCGAGGCGTGCACTTTGCAGCTGTCTCCTTGATTGCATCATTCTCGTGCTTTCTTTTTCTCCTTTTCTTTGTGGGTGGTTTTGCGAGCAGCATCAACTGTACAGTATATGCTCAACAGGTGCCTCCTTTTGCTTCGCCCCCTTTTTCTTTTCGTGACAGGTTTCATGGTGGGGGGCAGCTTGGGCATGCACGACTCTGAGCGGGGAAGAGCTCAGGTGCTGTTCACACCAGGCCAAATCAGCGAGCTGCAGCTTCAGGCGCTCGTTCTCAAGTACATGCTTAGCGGCGTCAAAGTTCCCGCCGAGCTGGTCAATCCCATACGCAGTAGCGTCACGCGCGGCGTCTCCGCCATCTCCGCCAACCGTAAGGCTGCACTCTTTTCTTGAGTAATGGGTGGGGCGAGTACAGGTCGCTGTGTAATAAATCTTCTCTGGTACATTTCGCGTGCAGAGTCATGGCTGATTGATGGCACGCGGGTAGAAATTAGTTGACTGATTAATCATATTAAATGCGTGAGATTATCGTGTCTAAGCCTTTCTTTTGTGTGCTCTTTACAGTTTCCTGGGGCGGTTACCGCCTGGGTTTTGGTGCTAATACTGACCCTGAGCCGGGAAGGTGCCGCCGGACGGACGGCAAGAAGTGGCGCTGCGCGCGGGAGGTTGTCCCCGACCAGAAGTACTGTGAGCGGCACATGCACAGAGGCAGGCAGCGCTCAAGAAAACCTGCTGATGCCAATCAACAAACGATCCCCACTAATTCGTCGCAAGCCATTTCCGTATCTTCGTCCTCGAACGCCGCATCTTCTGTTACTCTAGCAGCTAGCCAAATTTTGTCCACAGTCCCTCCGTCAACCGTTAGCGTTAATCAACAGAGTCCTAACCTTGCAACAATGACGCCCTTTTCCGGCGTTAATTCCCCCAGCGGATTATCTGTTGGTTCTTCCACAACTGCTAATCAATTTCATATGCCTGTGCAATCTGGTGCAGCAGGGGCGGCCAAAGACTACCGGTAACAGTTACTACTCTTTGTTTTGTTTTCATCTGCTCGTATTGAGCCATGCTTAGCTGCAATCCTTAATGGCTCATCATCCTACAAGCTATGTTCGAGGTATATGGACATCATTGACATCGTTAGTGTGGTTTCTTTGGAAAAATTTCAGCTACCTTAACGGAATTGTTAAAAGCGAGCTGGACTTGGGCCCTGAGCAAATACTCTTTGCAGAAGCAATTGGCAGTTCAAGGGCGCAAATGGGTCATCAGGATCTACAGACCATTAATGGGCTCACGATGTTGTCATCCATAAATAACTCCTGGCGCTCTATGCAACAATCCAGGGCCCCATCCCCACCTCCTGCCCCCCCTCAGCCCAAGACCAACAGCAACATCAGCTCCTTGAGCGCAATGCAGCAACACTACGGTTCTTCACAGGCACGGACCTTCTTGGGTCAGGAGTTCCGGCTAATGTCGGATGCCAATTCTGTGGACGTGCAGTCTTTGCAGGCTCAACAGCAGCCCCAGTCCTTTCTAGGAGGTGGGTTCCATGGCTCAGTAGAGGCAGTCACATCCAGCCATGTAAGCGGGAATGAGCCATGTGAAAGCCAGCCTCTCCGCCATTTCTTTGATGACTGGCCTCGCCCCAGCAGAGATCCATCCACTTTTCCTTGGCCTGATGTGGGAAATGAGAAGCCTAACCTGAGCTCATCCACTACCCAGCTCTCCATATCCATACCCATGGCAGCCTCATCAGACATCACAGCAAGCACCAACACCGCCAACTCATCACCCCATGGCAAGCTAACCCTCTCCCCCCTCAAGTTATCCATGTCCAGGGGGCATGCAGAGGATGACCCCCTGGGGATGGATGCCACCACCCAGATGGGGCTGGGGGTGGGCATGGCCCTTGGTATCAGTAGTGAAGATAGGCATCGGCGGCATGCCCATTGGATCCCTATTGCCGGGGAAACACACGGAGGAGGGCCCCTTGCTGAAGTCCTACAACCCAGCACACCTCAAGGTTCATCCAAGAGTTCCGGGCTTAACCTCATGGCAGATGTTTGGGAAAGAAGCCCTCGAACTAGCCTTGGCAATGCCTCACCTTCAGGTATTACTGTTCTTTTCTAATTTGGCCTTAATCCTTGCTCTGATTATTGGTTCAATCAATTTCCTTCCTCCTCTTCTCCTGGAAATTTTCTCATTTTTGTGGCTTCTTGGGCACAAGTCAAAGCTTAGTAGGCCCCTTTCAACATACTAGCTGGGACAGAGACCAGTTCAAAGAGTTCCAAATGTGTGGGTGGGTGAAACAGATGCATGAGTGAGGCAAACTACTGTCAATTGCAGTCCATTTTTGCACAGGCTAGACATCCACATCATAAACTGTAACTAGTGGGCAACCCGTCGTCATAAACTGTAACTATAGTGGGCAACCCATGCTTCGCACGTCTTTTGAGACTCCAAATTCAAATTCTACCCAAACCTCCTTGAACCTCCTCCACCCCTTCCCGAACCTCCAAATTCTTGCCATGTGACAGTTTTGTGAAACTCTTCCTTAAGATAATATAGAGATAAGAGATAAAGATAAAGAAGAGAAGAGAAGAGATATAGATGCGCAATCACTACTGCAAAAGTTGAATGTTTGTGCACACATGCCAGATCTCAGTATGCTTGTAGAAGTCAGCATTCCAAGTGCTCTCACGTGTATGCATGTTATCATTGATGAGAAGTGTGCTGCATATCGTCACATGAGCATGCCATCATCTATGTGTGTTGTTGCTCAGTCACATGGATGCATGCCATCATTGATGACAGACTCTTGACTTTGAGGAGGAAGTGATGGTTTTCTTCTTTGTTTCAGTTAAGCATTGAAGTGCTTTTTTGCTCGACTCTTGAAAGGGGGCATGTGCTGTTTTGCATGGTGCAGGCAAGGATGGTGCTGGGAGAGACTCTGAAGGACTCGAGGAGTCTAAGACGGTCGATTGACAAAGCTCTACACGGTCAAATTTCAATTTCGCGTGGCCCTGATTAAGTTGAACCTGCTCCTCCATTGCGTGGACAAGGGGGGTTGCTCTAGTTCGTTTTCCTTGTGGGCATACTCAGGAAAATGTTCACACGTGTCTGGATGTGAAATCACTCCTTGTAAAACTATACAGGTTAAAAGCTTTGACACGTGCGGTTCCTGAGAGCCTTTTTTTTTTGGGTGTGTGTGGGGGGGGGGGGGTGTTATATGGCACCAGTTTATGTAAAATATGAGAGAGTTCCAGAACACGTGTAGGCGGATCCGCAAAATACGGGTTGCAAATGTGAACTCGCATCGACGATTTCAACCGGGACACGTGGTAATGCTACGCGTGGTTTGCGTCAACAGTTACCGTTCGATCTTTAGTCCTAGCGCTTAATAATATTACAATTTTGCAAATCACTGGACGCTATCTATCATGACAGACTGACAGTCTTCTGACGGTGCTCTTTTAATTTAAAGAGCACGAGATTTTTCGGAAATGAATGTGCGTGCGCTGGCCGCTTTATTTATCGGTTGACGTGGCACCAAGTACGTAAATCGAGGTTCATTATTGCAAAATATTAATTATTCGCCCAAAAGTCCCGACTTGCCAGCTGCGCTTGTACCTCTCGCTTGTACCCAACCCTCAAGTCTCAACAAAATGTGGGGCGGCTTTTTCTAAAGGTATACATCCTTGCAAATTTCAATACCTACCTAGCCTCTGTCATTCTGTCATCCACTGGAGGTTTGAAATTTGAAGCCTACCCTAACCTTCAATTTGAAGACCATACACTAGGTGCTCTGTCTATCCTTCTTGACGGGATGGTAAATGGGAAATCCATTGACAAAGAATTGAACAATCTCTTCGCTTCATTTCGGTGCATTGTCAATGTAGAATAATGGAGCATCTTCTTTCGCCCTTAGAGGAGCTTCTCTAAAGGTGGTTGGTATGGACAATGCACACATCCCCTTTGCACACGATGATAGTGAAATTGATCTCTAAAAGAATAAGCAACCATCTATGGTGATACACTCATTGTTAGTGTAAGGCTCATTCATCACCAAGTATAATAATATACTTTATGGTCGACAAAGAAATTTGGTAGCTAGCAAGTAAAGTCCATACTTCACCTTCAAAATATGTATGTGTAAAATTAAGAGATTCTCAAAGTAGTGGGGCCTTTTGAGGCCTTCTTTTGCAACCCTATTTTCTTAGTGGCATTGTCTAGAAGGTTTGAAGTTCTGTAACCTTCATTTTGAAGGCCATAAACTAGGTTGACTTTCAAGATATATGTGTTTAAAATTTAGAGAAGTTTTCAAAAGTGGCCTTTTGTAACCTTCTTTTGCAAACCTTATTTTCTTAGAGGCCTTCTCTAGAAGGTTTGAAGGGCCTTGAAGGGCTTTGTTGCCCTTTGAAGGCTTTAGCATTGATCCACAAGTCACCTAAAACATCTTACTCATTTAAAACCTATGGTTTCTACATCAATCAACATAGTTTTGTAGATACCTCGATTGAAGTGAAACATATACCTAATCATCTTGTTCAAGGTATAATTTAAGACTACCTTAGAATGGCGCAAGTCCATTAAACAAAGTTTAAGTGTTTTTTTGTTGAGGGTGCTAATTAATTAATGTCCAATGTTGTGGGCATTAATTAATCAAGGGGCAAGCCTTACATAAGCCTATGTCAATGCCACTTATTAATGCATGATACAAGGCGGAAGGTCCACAACACAATTAAAAGGTTAGGAGAAAAAGAAGACAAATTTTATTTCTTCACAATAAGTTTTATTCTGTACACTCCAGCATATGTATTGCTCATTTATTACAAAAGTGTAAGCGGTTCTACATGAAGGCCTCGTGACCAAGGGCATGTCGTGGAGGCATAGGTATGAAGTCATCTCCCTCACTGATTGCTTTCAAGAATTTTGTAACTTTTTCTTAGGAGGATTTCATGTATGGCTCATGAGGATCCACATCGGGCGGGCTTTCCTTAATGAGGATTGGATTCTCCTGGTCACCTTTTGGAACCTTATCATTTTCCTTGTCAAACAGAGGCTCTTCTTGATCTCCTTCTTCAGGATTGGACCTTTCAGAAGAGTGACAATTCGAGGAGGCACATTCTCTTCGTTCGATTCAAGCAGTCGACTGCTACAAACAGGTAGTAGAGCCAGGAGATCTATGAGGTGACGCACCTAGAGGAGGTAGGCCAACTGCCGACACTGAGGGACATACAGACAATTTTTTAGTTCTTTTACGAGTACGCTCAACTATGTTGAAAGCGATGTGAGAACTAAAAATATCGAGTTGTATATAAACCATTTTGAGAAACACACCTGCCACCTATACCATTAGAAGAAGAACATAATCACGAGAACGACAACACATAAAGAAGCCAAGCAAAGTAATAGTTGACATGGCCATCACAGAGCAACATGCAAGGGTGAAACAAATGTAGTGCCTCCACTCAAACTTGTAGAACATTCCAAGCGACAAGAATGTGCACACCCAAAAGAAACGGACAACCTACAAACACATGCAAACATGCACGAGATAGAAACACATTGAAATGAATTAGACGATGTCGACCACCATCATGGAGGAGTGTCCATGGTTGGAGCACCAACTCCCACAACCAAAAAATAGCAAAAAATGATGAAGAAGAAGCACCAGCACTCTACCACCCCAAGGTACCCAAAACATAGGCATGCATAGAGTAGAAAAACACACGAACAAATTAGGCAAACACATGCATAAGGTTGACCATAACGACCAACATGGAGGAGCCTCCATGGTCGGAGCGCCAGCTCTCAGTGCTAAAATAGCAGAAAATGATGTTGAAGAAGAAGGATCAACAACCATTGCTCCAAGGACGACTACACGCGATTGGACATTCCAAATTGAACATGTACACATGTCCACCATGAGACGACCCACATGCCAAATCCACCAACCTCGACCTAACACTCACACCCTTAATCGAACATTATATTTTTAACCTTAATTGACCATTGCATTGGATTAATTAATGAAAAAAACATTTTGCACACATTGAGGCTTGAGTTCAATGGATTTATCAAAGATAGTGTTAGAATTTTAAGGTAGCTTATAAGGGGGTTTAGTATACACAAGTGGCTAAGTCCTGAAGTTTTAAAAAAGAAGGTTTAGGGTAAGATAAACTTTGCTCTTCACAAGCGGCTAAATTTTAAAAAAAGATATATTTCCTTCCTATCCCTTCGGATATAATTGGATGTTTTAAGGGTGCCTTTCAAAGTGAAGGGTTGCCTCGCATTGTGCAAAACTTTGTGAAGTGTCGAATGTTGAGGAGTTAAAGCTCTTCCATACTTGAAAGTAGTTGATAACAAGGGACTTTTTGCTAGTGTGCACTAGCAAAAATTGATTCTTATAGGGAGTGTGCGTACTTGATGTCACTAGTATCAAGTATGTAGACAATTGGTGTTCAATCTAAGAATCGATTTTTTGCTAGTGTGCAGCACTAGCACAAAATCAATTCTTAGATTGAACACCAATTGTTTACATACTTGATGTCTCCCCTTGTGTGCCCATTGATATTTGGGAGATTAGTTTTGTTTTTCATCATCTCTAAGTTTTTAAATTCCCTAGATCCTTCTCTAGTAGCAAGTTACGTTCCCATTTGATAGGGGCTTGCTCTCTTGCAAAGGTGATACTATTATGGATATTGATAGTAGAGTTCGAAACGAGGAGCTAGTAAACTGATCACTTATTGGCTTCCTTCTTGATAGCAAAAATCGATTTTTTGCTAGTGCACATTGATTTTTAGCTAGTGTGCACTAGCACAAAATCGGTTCTTAGAGGGAACAACAATTGTCTACATACTTCATGTCTCCTCTTGTGTGCTCATCGATATTTGGGAGAGTAGTTTTCTCTTTCATTATCTCTATGTTTTTTTAATTCCCTTTGAGTAAAACCTTCTCTAGTAGCAAGTTACGTCCCCATTTGATAGGGGATGTCTCTCTTGCCCAAAGGCCATACTATTATGGCGGCTGGCGATGGAGTCTGGAGGAACGAGGAGCTCACAAACTGATCACTCATTGGCTTCCTTCTTACTTTTCTTTAGAGCACCATCCCTAAATTATCATGCCATGTTGTGTCCCACGCTTGGTTTTTGGTGTCTAACTCCAATTGTTAACTTGTAAGTGTGTAATTATTATAAAATAAGTCTAATTTTTACTTTTGAAACAAGTAGCTTTATCACTTGAATTTCGTGTATTATTTTGACACCTGAAGACATGGCATCCGTATGTTTACAATCTAGGCTCTTGTTGCTCATATGGCATCTAATCATGACGTTTGCATTAGGTGTTCGGGTCTCGATGACACTTTCCTTTGAGAGGAAATGTGCATGGAATTTCCATTGCTTGCCCTTTGTATATGTCAACAAATTGTTTTTAATTTCTTTATGGGTGATCAAGTGTAGACAAAGCATTGCATATAGGTCACTTTTTGAGCCATGGGTAGGTTCGTATTGTGCGAACGCAATGGGCCTTCTTCATTGTATGTGCAATATTTTACTTTCTTTTTATTGTGATAGTGCATGGAAGATGGATGGAGTGGCTTGCACGCGCATGCTTGTCTTCATCTTTTACATCCCTTTAGTCTTTCTCTCTAGTCTAGTGTGGTAGGCAAGATAGGTGGTGAGAGTTGAGGAGAGTATCACATTGCTCTTCTTTCATCAAATTGGTATATATATTGGAACTAGGGTCATGATAGCAAGATGATGCCTTTAGCCATATGAAAAGTAAACCATAGACATTATGAAAGTTAACCATCTCACTTAAGTTACCTAACACCTTCTAGTTTTGCAAGGAATAAAGATTTTTGGTGCACTTGTTGAGGAAAATGTTTTTTTTCCCTTATTACTTTGTTCTTCTAGAGTTTTCCATTGTTCAAGCCTCAAAATTTACATAGTCGCAACTTCGAATATTTGTTATTTATGTCACTATGTAGGTTATAGACATTTACGATTTTGGAGGTTTGTTTGGAGACTTTTGTGATATTTTATATGCTTTTCATAAAGGAGGTCATATAGATCATTGAACCTTATGAGTCATTGATGAGTTTGATGAAGACATCGTTAGAAAATTGGCTTGTATATAGGAAATTATTATTTTGGTTAATGTGTGGTTTTCAAATTCCTTAATTAATCCAAATTTATTAAGTAAAATCTTGCATCAAATTTAGAGTAAAAATCAATTATAGAATGATGGAAAACCAGAAAAGTAGTATTAAAATTTGAGAAACAATTCTCAAGCATTGATTTCTAAGTCTCAAAGATTAATTCTCAAGCATTGATTTCTAAGTCTCAAAGATTAATTCTCCTTGTATATTGTAACTTCCCATGTAGAATTGTTATTATTCACATAGAAATAATAAGCTTGGTGTACTATGTAACACCAATCTTTTGAACTAGTTTCTAAGCACATTTCATCGATTACACATTGAGTTGTGGTAGTTATCAAATCTATGTGTAGTGGTGCAATTAACCAAAGGGAGGTGACCAAAGATGTTATAAAAGGACCATACCAAGCCTTAGCAATCTTGGGTGTACTTTGATTGTGTCTTTGAAAAGCACAATTAAATGTAGATATCGTAAATGCAAGGTGCAAAAGGGATACAGCCTACGACCTACACCATATTATCTCTGTGCATGCATTGATTGTTAGCACATGTACATGGATAAGAGGGGCGATCCCTTAGATAAATTTTACGGCTTAGGCATGTTAGCACATGTACATGGATAAGAGGGGCGATCCCTTAGATAAATTTTACGGCTTAGGCATGTAGCACACTGTGCTTCAAAAATCGAGAGTATGTTTTGGTATCCATGAACCACACATTCAATACTTGTAGGGTTAAAGACTTGTAGTACTCTCCCACTTTTAATATAGCTCTTGCAATGGAGAAGCAAGAATGCAACCTTGTAGGGACTTTGCATGTTCAAGTAGTATAGATCTACCCTCAAATTTATAGTGTCTATTCCCCACAAAAGCATATGTAAGCTTGGTAAAGTAGGGCAATGTCGGTGGTTAGGTAAACATCCCATTATTTGAGGTGTTGTTATGAATTTGATTGGTTCTTCTTATGGACGAGGTGAAAGACACATGAAAAGAGGTAAACCTTTAGTGTTATGGCCTCAACATTTCCCAATCATGAAGGGTTAAATCAAAGAATGCTAATGACAAAAGCACCAAAAAAAGAAAGTGCAAATACATATGGAACATTGAGTTACTACTAACTCCACAAGGATGCCATTACTTATTGTAGGTGGTTATTAAGTAAAAGGTGTAATATAAATGGTTACAATTTTTTATCTATATACACATGACACATGCTTTGACAAAGCTATAAGTAAGCTCTTGACTTGAATATATTTGGCACTGCATGACAGACTAGCCTAGGGTTTATCTCTATCTATCCATCCATTTGAGGCTATTGAGATCACCCAATATTGCCCGATGTTGATTAGGAGGTTAAACTTAAAAAAACATATGATTTTGGAGTCATTGGATGTGTTTCTTTGTTGTGATTTTTATTTTTGCAGTAGGGCATTTTAGTTTCATCTCTTGGAAGGACAAAACCTTGATTCATTGGTGACTTACACGAAATTAGAGCCTAAGAGGCTTAAATTTCATTGATTTAAGCCAAGGAGTAGCTTAGAAATTGTGATAAGGAGTGGAATGCACTTTGAAAACATGAGTTTTGAGTTTCTTTAGGCTGGATTAGAGCAAGATTATCGATTTTTATTCATGTATTTCATATATTTTTATATTTTTTGAATGTAGTGTTTGAATTGGTAGCTTAGAAGCATCAAAGTCCATCAAAAAATAATCAAAAACATTTAATTACTTGTATAACAACTATTCACTAGGATTAGGATCATTAATCACACCCCATCAAGTCTAAAAAATCTCAAAAACCATAAAAAACTAGGCTAAACCAAGCTCTTGGTGGCTAGGGGACATGAATCTATGTTGAGTTCTTTATGAGGCAATAGACTTGGTAGACAAGTTGATACTATAACTATGCCATAATTCTAGTAACCAAAGTGGTTGTCATACAACCTGTAAACCATTGGCGATATATCAACCATCATCTCACCAACCATGCTAGTAGCATTAGTGTGGAGGTTTCATCCTCACATGTCCATCCATATCCACACTAATTGAACTTGATTTTTTAAAAGGTTCTTAGAGAAAATCTCAACCCTAATTATTAAGACTAAGTAGATCTCACCACTTATCATTAAGGCTAAGAAATCCCTTGGCTTAATGTAATGAAATCCAAGCCCCTAAAAATTAAGCAAAGAGCTAAGACAAATTAGGGTTTTTCCCTTCGAAGATCCATAATTTAAATATCGTAATTATAATTCAAACAAGATTAAAAACAACATAACAAACACATTCGCGAGGCTCCAAAACCATATGTCTTTTATAGTCCGACCTCCTAATCAACCTGGGAAAGATCGATGTTTCTATTAGATTGGAATGGATGAGATTTGAAGCTAAGCCCTTACATATCTCCCTAATATATGTTTAAGTTGAAATCTTCCCTAGCCTTGCCAAAACATGTGTCAGCCAGAGCTTTGTCTTAGATCCATGAAATGCAACCTCCCATCGATTGTGGGTGTGTTGTTTGGATCCTCGCTCCATTGTCAAAGCAGAGAGCTTCATAGCCCTGGGTGTGGAGAGGAAGAGCTTGAACTGCCTAGATGGAGGTAAGAAGAAGATTTCTACACTATGGATCAATCTCATAAGAGGTGGAATGAGGGGAGAAGCTTATGAGAGGAGATCCTACAACCATTCCTTGCACTGTCCATGGTATGTATATGTATGGGGGGCCAAAAGCTACTTTAGCTTATATCTAGGTTATGTATATATGAGTTCTATCTTACTCAAGCATACACATGTAGGCTTGGCTAGATCTCCTAATCAATTATCGCTAATTGTATGACACGATTACAAATGATGGTAGAATAAGTGGTATTTATGCAAGTCAGCCTAAGCATTAGTCTTGTCAATCATGGTACCTTTTCATAAAGGGGACTTACAAAATAGAACTAGGGTGGACCATTAACTCTTAACATATATCGATCAAAGGACTCTACGAGGTGGACCATTAACTCTTAACATATATCGATCAAAGGACTCTACGAGACCTCCAAAAGTCATACATTATATTATTATATGATACCACTTCTTATAAATTTTAAAGATACTGATTCCACACTTTCTTGCTAAAAATTTATTTTAAGGATTATGGTTCCACACTTGCTTACATTAAATATACTATTGTGCTTATTAATGATTTTAGAAATCTAGGAAAGCTAATGCCATCAAGAAAGCTCCTAGATCTTGGTGGATTTTTCAAGTAAGATAAAAATAATTATTTTCCATAACTTAGTATATGAATTAAATCTTAGAGAGTAAGGATCATGAAATTGATGCCAATTGCTTCATCATTTTTTGTAATCTCTAGGTTATATATGCTAACCATGGCACCCTGTGCATTATGGCATATACCAATAAAGAATATTTTATTTCATTTTTTGTATTCCTTATAAAGATATACATCGGTATATGTGTTTTTATCTTTGTGTTCCTTAGACATGGCTATAAGTGTTTTTATCTTTGTTCAAATACAGGAAAAAAAAATTATTCATCCACATTAACATTGATCCCCCCCATTGAAAAGTGAATGTAACATTTTGGCATTTACCTCATACTCTCTTAGAAAACCCTTAGCTAAAATGAAAATAATGTTATACAGGATTTATTACCCCCTTCCCTCACTTCCTCTAAGGAGAAAACATTAGCTCGAGTACCACAATAGAGAGTCACACAAACTAGGTACAAACCAACCACAAGAGCAAAAAAGAACATTATTTCACCATGTAAAAAGGGCATAAACCAACCACCACAAGAGAAAAAAAGGGACATTATTTCATAATGCAAGAAAAGGGTACAAATCGACCACCATAAGAGAAAAAAAGGGGACCTTAGTTCACAATGCAAGCTTAAACATGCAAAGTATATTAGGATGGCCACAAAAGACAAGGTCTTATGCATGTACTAAAAGTCTCTTTCCATTTCTTGCATTGCACAACTGCTAAGTGAGTCTTCTGCATTTTGGCATTCAACATTCTGCAATTGGCTTACAGATTTAACATTAGCCACTTTCGCCTACTCTGTAGACTCAGATCTACATAATCTGCATCAGCTTTTGATTTGCTATGCCATGTCATCTTCCAACCTGTTGAAGCCACATCATCTTCTGACTTCTTGTGGAAGTCATGTCATCTTCTGACCCATTGAAGCCACATCATCTTCTGACCTGTAGAAGCCACATCATCTTTTGAAATTGAATTAAAAATCAATTAATGTGACTTATTATCATTAAACAAAGAAAAATTAAATACATAAAATAGCAACATCATCAAAGGTTATGATAGAGAGTACCACACAAAGAAGAACAATAGACTGGGTGCAATCTCCCCCCTGACGTGTGTGGCTCCACCCCCACACATGGTATTTAAATCATATTAATAAATTTAGCCCTTGCCATAAATAGCATAGCTTTTCCAAAATTGGGCTTTTACAAAATTGAACCTTAGTCCAATGCTTTTAAAGCATCTCATAAAAAATAATCTTTGCCCAACATATGTATAATGGGCCAAACCACATACAAAGCTAAATATTTAGCACACATGTGCTTGGCTAGATAATCTCATCCAATGTCCACCTTGGTTATCTTGAACCATGATCATGCTTCACACATGAACCATGCATCACACATAATTAATTGAATTTACTCCCATGATAAAATATTCTGAAAAATCTCACTCCCATGATAGTCCTCCCGTTTGGAGAAGCAATTGTCCTCAATTGCATCAAATGATTTAACAACCTAACAAGGTTAACTCAAATAATTAAACATAGTTCAATCACCATTCGCTGGCAATAATACATACATCAATAACACTAGATGATTAGTATTTATTGTGGAGTCACCCACGATACGCAATCACTAGTATGGTATGACTCGTGAGTGAGGACCCATACGACACCTCATTCAGTACCCTTGTATGGTGTGACACCTCTGTCGGTGACCCTCGCATAGTGTAATACCTCGTTCGGTGACCTTCACACTAATCCTCACCTGTGCGACACCTCATTCTGTATCCTCGCACATATCTCTCTCGTGTGACACCTCGTTCGGTACCCTCACACAATCTTTCACTGGTGCAACACCTCATTCGGTACCCTCACACGCATCTCTCTCGTGTGACACCTCGTTCGGTACCCTCACATAATCTTTCACTGGTGCGACACCTCATTTGGTACCCTCACATGCATCTCTCTCGTGTGACACCTCATTCGGTACCCTCACATGCATCTCTCTCGCGTGTGACCTCGTTCGGTACCCTCACACAATCTTTCACTGGTGCGACACCTCATTCGGTACCCTCTCCTCACACATCTTTCACACTGGTGCGACACATCATTCGGTACCCTCGCACCTGCCATCTTATCCCAATGATGATTTTAAGAAGCATGTGTTTAAGGTAGGAATCTCGATTTCCTGTTTGGTCTTGAAGATGGTGTCGTGAAAGCCACCTGGGTCAACATATTATTTCTAACTTGTCTGTAAGAAAAAGATGAAAGTTTAATAATTATTACTGATCTTGAAAGAGGTCTTATTTACAATTGATGTGTCTTGTTTACAATTTATGCTTGTAGACTTGAACAAATCTTTGTTTTTTTTAAATAAGAAATCTGTAATCTTTAGGAATCTTGTACTTAATTAAAGTTTTGGTTTGAACATCTCTTGTACTAAAATAAAACTTCCTCTTAAGCTTGAATAGATCTTGTACTTGTATCTTGTGAAAAATTAACACTATACTCTCTTGTGTGATTGATACTTTGATTCGTAGTCTTGACTTGATGGTTACTTTTAATCTTACCTTACCATCTATGATACGATCGAGTGATACAAAACTTGATTTTCAGAGTACTTTTCCAACAACTTAATGGAGAACTTATCTTTATCTATACGAGCAATTACTCGTCAGTTGAACTAATCCTTGATGGATACCAACTAGCTATGTCATTAAATTTAGCATATCTTCTCTTAGTCGTAATAATCAATCCAAGTGATCTAGTAGTACAAGTTTTCCTTGTTCACATGATATTATGAATTGAGTGTTTTCTTATCATCTAGAATTGGTTTCTAGAAACTAGGGTTCTCTAAAGTTTTCTTCCCAGGTATCAATGAATGGCTAATAATACAGAAGGAAATGAATAATTAATTTTTAAATTTTTAGAATCAAGAGAATTATTCGAAAGAAATGAAATAAATATTAATTCAACTTTGAAAATTATTAATGATCAATTCTTAAAACTTAAATATATAAAAGACAATAAAATAAATGCTTACAAATTATCCTAACCTCGAAAATGAAATTTCAATCATTTATAATGAAACTTGAATAAAATAATTAATTTGAACTAGTTAAAATTAATCAACAACTAATTTTAAAATTAAAGAGGGTTAAAGAGATTAAAATTATAACTTACATGATTTTTTTGTAATTTTCTAGCGGTAAAAATGAATTTTCATACAATTCTAAAGAAAAATCACTAAATAATTAATTTAAATAACTAAATTTATAGAAATTAATTTCTAAAATTTTATAAAAATCTAAAAACATTTAAACATTTACTAAAGATTTCCTTGAAAATTTTTTACTATTTTTACTAATTTTATTATAATTTTAATCTACTAATGTATTATACAATAAACTATAAAACATTTATTGAAAACTACCTTTAAAATCTAAAAATCAATCAAGAATATTTATAAACTAAAATTTTATTTTTATGAATTTTTCTAGCATGCAACTATAATTTTTCATACAATTTTTAATTAAAAACTAGGAAATAAATATTGAGATAATGAATTTTGCACATGCAAATGAATTAATCATTTAAAGAAAAAATGATAATCTAAACAATGACTAATGAAATTTATTTAGATTTAAAAGGATACGATTTAATAATTTTTAATGAATTAATAATTTGAAGAAACAATAAATCGAGATTTAATTATTATGATCATCAAATTAAATACTCAAAATTATAAAAATAAATAGAGAGAGTAGTGTGAAGGACTTAGCTCGCATGAATTTGATTCGTCGAGCTACAAAAATAATTGATTTGGACGACACAAAATATGCGTGCCATAATTTAATTAATTTACAAATGGTAAAGAGTAATCGTACGAAGACTTAGCTCATGATTTGTGGTAGCCGAGTCTCGATGGTGAACGAAGGAACATTTCCTGTGATTGCTCCAAAGAATTGGCCATCTTAAAAAAATCTTCAAAGGGATTGTTAGAAACAAAATATGCACTTTTAAAAGCTTTAATTATATATAGATAGTCAAATTTTTACGCACTAATTAACAAGAACTAATTAATGCTTAATTAAGATGCCTTGCTGTTGTGCACTCCCCGGGAAATAATAGATGATAAGATTTTTTAGAATATTTTATCATGGGAGTAAATCCAATAAATTATGTGTGATGCATGGTTCATGTGTGAAGCATGAACCAATAAATCCAATAAATTATGTGTGAAGCATGATCATGGGTTCAAGAAAACCAAGGTGGACATTGGATGAGATTATCTAGTCAAGCACATGTGTGCTAAATATTTAACTTTGTATGGTTTGGCCCATTGTACATATGTTGGGCAAGGATTATTTTTTATGAGATGCTTTAAAAGCATTGGACTAAGGTTCAATTTTGTAAAAGCCCAATTTTGGAAAAGCTATGCTATTTATGGCTCCAAGGGCTAAATTTATTAATATGATTTAAATACCGCGTGTGGGGGTGGAGCCACACACGGAGGAGGGGAGATTGCACCCAGTCTGTTGTTCTTCTTTGTGTGGTACTCTCTATCATAACCTTTGATGATGTTGCTACTTTATGTATTTAATTTTTCTTTGTTTAATGATAATACGTCATGTTAATTGATTTTTAATTCAATTTCAAGTGTCTCTTTTATTAATTATTACAATCCATTGATTAATATTGTTGATTGAGATACATAAAACGTTTTATTATTCAGTAACTTAAGAATGCCCCATATCGCGTTGTAGTGGTCATTCTTGATCCATGTCTAGTTTTGCCATATGTCCTCGTTTCCGGCATCGGCGGAATGCAGTGATCCAAGAGTCGTTCTTAGGGTTTTGAGGCATGCCGGACGCATGTGTGATGTCAAAAACACCAAATTTCAATCACAAAAGTATTGGAGCAACATACTATAGTCTTAGAGTCTCTTGTACTCTTATCTTGAATGCAATATTATATTTTTGGAACGGTTCTTTAATTATTAATTGACATTTCAATGCATTCAAGTACTAAAATGACTAAAATGAGGTTATTCTAAATTGGCCATAATACACGATATGAGATATTAGATCCCATGGATGTCCCATACCTCATTGTTATGGTCATTTTTATATAGCAATAATTATCATAAGATAAATGGTTAAAAGGTGGTTTCTTCAATGTAAATGGATTTTTTGAACAGTGGTGTACATTCCTTTCAAATGATTGTACTCCAACTGTGCTACAAAATTGATTGAAAGCTCTCAACTCTTCCTTCTCTCTTCCATTGATTGAAAGCTAGGGCTGATTTCTTTTCTTCAAAGGTGCATATTCTTCTTCAAGATCAATATGCATATGATATGGCTTCCTCTTCTCTCCCATATTAACGTGCACTTGAATGTCTAAAATGGGAGGGAGAAGTCACTAGAAGGGAAATCCTTCACCCAAAGAGGAAATAAACACGCTCAAAAAGTGCATTAATGAGAGCTCGTTTACCTATAGATACACATTGCACCTTTATTCCTTCGATATTTATGGGACGGTATATTCTCTTGAGCATTTAAGATGGTCCGGACCACCGTGTTGATTCTCTCTCTACAAAAATACACAAAAGGGTTAAAAATCCTTCCTTTTTTTCAATTTTTGGGCCACAAAAAATAGGATGACGTGGATTATCTTATAGGGCCCTAAAATGAGTCCCGATTTCCCATGATGTACACCACACCGTCCACACCTGTGCTAATGGGAGAGATATGAGGTACACACTTGACCAGACCTTCGGAAATTTGGCAGCCTCCCGGCTCCATCTGGGCAATATTTCAGCCTACCATTTTCATCTTGAAGCATCCTTGATTTTACATGAGAAACAAGCTCACACTAGAGCCAATTGGTTGCCCATACTGATAACAACAACTTTTATAGCCTTTAGGGTGCATGGAAGCTAAAAATACAGTAAGCCTTTTGCACGACTGTCAAATATCACTTGCATGATCATTTCCTATTCTTATACATGGATATTCTTAGGCATCTCTCTGTGGGAGTCTCCTCTTAACCAAATTGTTTTTTCCTTTCAAAGGGGGGCTTTGCCTGTGTGAAACACCCCACTATGGAGTGGAGAATTCAAGCGCTAGTGCTTGATTGATCAACCAAGAACACATGCATATTACCATCATCATCATAATTATCATCATGGCCATGGAATGCGCCAAGGTTCACAACCCACAAAGGCAGCAATACAGTCCTGACAGAGGCCCAATAGCAGCCAACCCCTTCATTCCATAGTCGGACAAAACTCGACCACATCAACTCCACTCCACAGGACAAAGCGCTCGTCAACACGCCCACATGAGCTCAACATCAGAAGGAGAGACATCAATGTCACCAAGGAGAGAGGTACATGGCATAGTCTTCTTTTAAGGATCTTCTCAGCAAGAGGAAGCAATAGCCCTCTTGGCCAAATGCCAAGCCCTCAAGATCCTCAAGGATACATTATCAATTGTCTTCCACTGAGACCAGAACATGGCTTCAACACCAATAGCACCATCACACATAATTTCTTAAGCAGTAAACCAAAACCTCAACACCAACACAATCAGAAAGATAATACCTCAAACTGGACACACTGACAGCATGCCCACATTATCAACAAAATTGCACTATACGGCTAACGCCTTCAACACCAGCAATAACAAATGTAAGGGAGTTTGCCTCCTCCACCAGCTTCGAGATCTTTAAAAAAAAACTCAGTACCCCAGCATGATAGCATCATGCGAGCTGTCTGTGAACTTCGGTGGTCTGGCATCATCATCCTTCTCTCTCTCTCTGGGAATGGATAAGTCCAAAAACACAACCACCCAAAAGTCCTTTCCTTTTCCCCTAACTCTTTCTTCTAGTTGCATTCTGTTGTTGGCGTAACTGTCTCCCCCATTATCCGGTTTTTGGTATCTTAGAACATGTGTCAAGTGAAAGAGCTTGAGAGCTCACTCTTCTTCCACAATGAGCTTCTTTTAATAGCAAGATTGAAGCAGCTATCTCCTCAGAATCACGTTGATGGTGTGCTGTCAATAATTTAGTGCATGCTCAGCAGAGCAGCCATGCTAAACCCATCCAATACACATGAGACGTGCTCTGAGTCAGCCGTATAATAGTGCTTTTGATGTGGCCTCCATGAGCTTATGCCACGTGTCCTTGATGGCTGCAGTTGATGGCTCCTCACAACATTTTTTCCATCCGGCATGGCAACAAAGCCTCACATACTGCCTTTGCTCACATGTTGGCCACTTGTTCTTAGATCAAATGTACTTTTCTTAGCTAACATAGGTTTACACCTATCACGTCCTAGATACGAGTCACTTCCACTAGTGTAGGTTCACACTAGGGATTCGCATAAGGCACACACCTCTTCATCACACTAGTTTGAATTCCCACTAGCATAGACACAAAAAACACTGGCATGTGCACACACAACTTAACAGACATGCTATATATTTACAAAAATGTAAAAAGATGCAATGCTTACACCCTTCAAAGACACCTGCAAACACTAATTGAATATATACAAAAGCTTCTTCATCCATCGGGCACACAAGGGTCAACATGACACACAACGATAGAAAGGTATGTACATCTAAGACTCCTCATCATCTTAATTCCGGTCTTGGTGCCCACACTGGCTCGTCACGAGATCACCAAAAAATTCCCAAGATAGTTTGTCAACCCCCCCAGTCTGTAGGACATTGATGTCCTAGCAGTCACACTAAACATGTGAACCAGTGCTAGCCGATAATCCTCCTCTATAATTCAGTGTATGCTCAACAGAGCAGCCATGCTAAACCCATCAAATACATCAGAGACATGTGCTTTGAGTCAGCCATATAAAAGTGCTTTTGATGTGGCCTCCATGAGCTTATGCCATATGTCCTTGATGGCTGTAGTTGATGGCTTCACAACATTTTTTTCCATGCCACGTGGCAGCAAGCCTCACACACAGCATTTGCGCACATGTTGGCCACTTGTTCTTATATCAAGTGTACTTTTCTTAGCTAACATAGGTTTACACCTATCACCCCTTAGATAATACGGGTCACTTCCACAGTGTAGGTTCACGCTACGGATTTGCTTAAGGCACACGCCTCTTCATCACACTAGTTTGAAATCCCACTAGAATAGACACAAAAAACACTGGCATGTGCACACACAGCTTAACAAATAGCCATGCTATACATTTACAAAACTGTAAAAGATGCAATGCTTACACCCTTCAAAGACACCTGCAAACACCAATTGAATATATACAAATATTCTTCATCCATTGGGCACACAAGGCTCAACATGACACACATAGATAGAAAGGTATGTACATCTAGGACTCATCATCATCTTAACTCTGGTCTTGGTGCCCACACTGGCTCCTCATGAGATCACCAAAAAAAAGTCCCAGCATAGTTTGTCAACCCCCCAGTCTGCAGGACGTTGATGTCCTAGCAGTCACTAAACATGTGAACCAGTGCTAGCCCATAATCCTCCTCAACTGTTAGAGTAGGCAGCACTGCACTCTTGTTTTCTAGCATAACATTATTCACCAAAGTCATAAGTATGGCAAGATATTTCTTTAACCTGTATCCATTAACCCTAGCTCCATGCAAGGTATCATCCAAGTCTGCAAGCTGATAAGTGCCATTGTCATACCGATTCACTACCGTCCCCTTTCTTGATGTTTTCGTCTTTCACTTTTGCATTAGACCTCTTGATATTCCGTTGTTGCATATCCTCATAATGGCTAAGAGCATGAGATCTATCCAACTGTACTTGCTGTAGATAAAGTAACCTCTGTTGGTAATAATCTGGGGGATTATCACTTAATTTCTGAAGCATTCTTAATGATGGTATTTCCACTTCTATAGGTAGAAGAGCCTCCTTACCATAGACCAAATGAAAGGGTGAAAAATCTGTACGCATTTTCACTGCAGTTCGGTAGGCCCATAAGGCACAAGGTAGCTCAAGATCCCAATTTTCGCCATGATGCTGGGTCATCTTTGTGAGCATCCGTATAAGCTCTCCATTAAACCTTTCATTGAGACCGTTGCACTGAGGATAATAAGGTGTGGTGTAATTGTGCCTAATCTTCAACTTATCACAAAGGTAGTTCACCAACTCACTCTTGAAGCTCTGAGCCCTGTCTCGGAAAGTAGCTCCAAGGGCATTCCATGTCTGTAGCAGATATCCTCATATACGAATTTTGCAACATCCTTAGCAGTCACTTGCTTCACAGCTTTTGCTTCAGCCCATCTGGACAGGTAGTCTACCGCAGTATGTAACACTTTCCCCTTAAAGTGACAGGAAGGGGCCCAACTGCATCTATTCCCCATTTTTCAAATACATCATATGCTAAAATTGTTTTCCTCAAACCTGGCTTAAGCACCCTGCTTTCGATTGATTGGCATTGCTTACAGGACCTGCACCAATGGTATACATCTTTTTGGATGTTTGGCCACACATACCCCTCCTGCAATATTTTGTGTAGAGTGATTTTGATTGCATAGTGTCCACCGCATGATCCTTCATGATTCTCTTCAAGAATTTTGTAGATCTCTTCCTTCCAAGGTACCCTCCTGAGTACCATATCCACTCCCTTCATAAATAAAACATCATTTACCAAAGTATACTTTCCTGCCTTTCTTACAAAAGCATAGTTCTTTGAAGTTTCCAGTCCCTCTGGCAATCTGCCTGTCAATAAAAACTGCTCTTCCTTTGAGAGGGTATCCCTCCCAAGATACATAGGCACATCCGATTTGATGACAAAAATTTCAGAAATCATACCTTGACCCGCTGAGTGTGCTTCCTCGTTTTGATCCTGTTCATATGTCGGATGCTCCATGCTTCAAATTTTATGAGCAGTCCTCTGATCTTCAAGCAAGATTGTTTGAGTCTTGGATTCTTGCTTTGCCACATTCCCAACACTTGTTTGACCACCAAAAGTGCATCCCCTTTAATCAGCAATCTTTTCACACCATTTTGTAAACAGATTTGAAGCCCAATATCCAAGGTGGGATATTCTGCCTCATTGTTGCTATGTACAATTATTTTAACTCCTTTCTTCATGACTTGTTTGCCCTGTGGATCATATAAAACTAGGCCTCTAGATGATGCCTTATGACTCTTCCTGTATGCCCCGTCAAAAAAGAAGATAAGCATTGTCAACTTCAGGGGGGTCTTGTATGGGTTTCTTAGTGGGCTTTCTTTAATCAACAGGGGGCTCTCCTTGTAGGTTAATAAATCTGCCAATGTAGCCCTAGTGCTTTCCTCCACTAGAAAAGTGAACTGGAACTTCTGTAGTTCCAAAACCCATCTCTTTATTGCCTTTGACATATTTGCACCATTTATGAGTATGAGTAGCCCCACTTCTGAATAAGCTCTTTCAGCAGCCAAAAAGGAGAAAACACACAGTTTTGCCTTTCTTGATAATAAGCAAGGCCATTTGTCAAACCAAAAGGGAGTACTTTATATCAAAAACACCCCCATGGAGTGATAAAAGTGGTTTTTTTCTGATCTTCCTAGTTAGGTCCGAACTCAACATTTTTACAATCATCTCTTGTTTAAGACTAGGCTCCATCTTCGGCTGCATCAATTCTTCAATTTCTTCATAAGGGCCAGAGATGCCCTTTTCTTCCTCAATTTGATATACATTCGAGCTGTCTTTGGGGTTATCGTCTTCTAACATAAGGTAGGCCACATTGGCCTCATCCCCACTTTCTGAGCTGCTATCAGTAGCTTCTTTGGAGCTTGAGTTGTCGGTGAAGTCTTCTTCTTCATCTTCTTCCTTTATTGGCCTCTTGTTTTCCATATCAAACCTTTTTTTGTCACCCTTTCTGTTATAGAGGGTAATAATACCCTTCCTCCAATTCTGCATGGCCCCTACTGCTCTGAACCATGGTCTTCCAAGTATAACTAGAAAAGCCCCCAAACCTGCCTAGCATTACATGGCAATTAACCAAAGCTTTGACATTAAATACCTCAATTTCGAGATCCCGAACCATCCCCAAGCATTTAACTTTTTGATGATTTTCCATCCGAATTCTGAATCCAAAGTTTCCTGCAATAGTGAGGCCAAAGTGTCCTACACATGAGTGAGTGATATCAAAAATTTGTGCCCCTCCGTCTATGTAGGCCTCTTCCATAGTCTTTCCCTTATGCCAGGCTTCCACCATTGGGCAAATGTCTGGTAGTTCTTCAATAGACAACACCTTGACTAAGCCCCGCTTGCGCTCTTTTTCAATTGGGTTTACCAGGACTTTCAACTACTTGGGGACCATCTCCATGAGTTGTCCAAAGGTGACATCAGCCTTTCTGCCCACTATATCTTCCTTGAGACTGTAGCTTGCCTGCCCATCCCCCAAGGGAAAATATGACACATGGAAATGTCTTCTTGGCTTTCTCTTCTTCTTTGTTTTTGCATCATCTCCTTCCTTTACCTTGCCCTTCTTTTTGCTGGGCCCTACAACACCTCTGTTGGTCTCTCTTTCTTCCATGGTCCTCTTTCCAACGGGCATTACATCTACTTCCACCTATTTTGCTTTATCTATGGTAATAATATTAATAACTTTGGTTTTACCTTTTTCCTCCATGTTGAAGCCGTTGGTGCCAGCATCTCCTTTGATTTCTACTATATAATCATTAGATTTATCTGGAAAACGAGAGGGCATTGGAAACATATCACCACCAGCTTGAAGGGGCTTGTCATAGTCGGTGCTGTAATGGCCTAACTCCCTGCAATTGTAGCAAGTGGGAGGAGGCCTTCTTCCACCATAGTACCCTCTACCTCTTCCTCTTGAGCCTCCTTCATTACCTCTTCTACCACTTGCTATTGAGCCTCATATTCCTTAAACCACAATCTTGCATCACCCTTTATGCAGATTTGCAACAACCTCAACACCTGAGCTGATTCAACTATGTGGTTTCTTAAACAAGCAACCTCCATCTGTTCCAAAAAAAATAGACCTAGACTGCCATGGAACTCCGAATAGGAAAATGCCATCTTCCTTGTAAACTGAAGGTCTTGAGAAGGTTCCTCAGTGGGGGCACCAAAAGACTGTTGGTAGGCTGGCAAAACAAGAAGGCCTCTATAGCTACCCACCTAGCAGCCTCAGAAACCACACAAAACCTCAGGGGCACCATGCTGGAACAAAAAAAAAAAACAAATAGACACCAATGTACACCACACCACCCACACCTGTGCTAAGGGGAGAGAGATAAGGTACACACTCAACCAGACTTGCTTCCACGAGCACCCAAAAAACTATCACAACTCACAAATCTTCACCATAAAACATTGGCACATCCACCACCGGCCTTAATTCCAACTTATTCACAAAGGGAACAACTTTCACACATTCAATTTGAAAACCCAAATTCCATAGAGACACTGCACACAATACACCACCAAGATTGGAGAAACAGGAAGCACATTAATCATTTCCCTAATACCATTGATGATGTAAAGACAAGTGACAGAAAACGCTATGGGGCTAATACAAAGATTCATAGACAAAAAACACCAAAAAACCCTAGCAAAAAGGATTTTGAGCAATAGTCACACAAACACATGCTAGCTCATCCGGAAATTTGGCAGCCTCCCGGCTCCATCTGGAATGCCAACCCCGGCATTCCACAGTCGGACACCACATCAAGCCCACTACACCGGCCAAACTGCCCGTCAACACGCCCACATGAGCTCAACATCAGAAGGAGAGACATCAATGTCTCCAAGGAGAGAGGTACATGGCATAGTCTTCTTTTAAGGATCTTCTCAGCAAGAGGAAGCAATAGCCCTCTTGGCCAAATGCCAAGCCCTCAAGATCATCAAGGATACATTATCAATTGTCTTCCACTGAGACAAGAACATGGCTTCAACACCAATAGCACCATCACACATAATTTCTTAAGCAGTAAGAAACCAAAACCTCAACACCAACACAATCAGAAAGATAATACCTCAAACTGGACACACTGACAGCATGCCCACATTATCAACAAAATTGCACTGTACGGCTAACGCCTTCAACACCAGCAATAACAAATGTCAAGGAGTTTGCCTCCTCCACCAGCTTCGAGATCTTTGAAAGAAAACTCAGTACCCCCATATGATAGCATCATGCAAGCTCTGTCTGTGACCTTGGGTGGTCTGGCATCATCATCCTTCTCTCTCTGTCTCTCTGGGAATGGATAGTTCCAGAAACACAACCACCCAAAAGACCTTCCTTTCCCCCCAACTCTTTCTTCCTGTTGTTGGCATAACTGCCTCCCCCATTATCCGGTTTTTGGTATCTTCGAACATGTGTCAAGTGAAAGAGCTTGAGAGCTCACTCTTCTTCCACAATGAGCTTCTTTTAATAGCAAGATTGAGGCAGCTATCTCCTCAGGGATCACGTTGATGGTGTGCTGTCAATAATTTACTGCATGCTCAGCAGAGCAGCCATGCTAAACCCATCCAACACATGAGAGACACGTGCTCTGAGTCAGCCGTATAAAAGTGCTTTTGATGTGGCCTCCATGAGCTTACCTTGATGGCTCCTCACAACATTTTTTCCATCCCGCGTGGCAACAAAGCCTCACATACTGCCTTTGCTCACATGTTGGCCACTTGTTCTTAGATCAAATGTACTTTTCTTAGCTAACATAGGTTTACACCTATCACGTCTTAGATACGAGTCACTTCCACTAGTGTAGGTTCACACTAGGGATTTGCATAAGGCACACACCTCTTCATCACACTAGTTTGAATTCCCACTAGCATAGACACAAAAAACACTGGCATGTGCACACACAACTTAACAGACATGCTATATATTTACAAAAATGTAAAAGATGCAATGCTTACACCCTTCAAAGACACCTGCAAACACTAATTGAATATATACAAAAGCTTCTTCATCCATTGGGCACACAAGGCTCAACATGACACACATAGATAGAAAGGTATGTACATCTAGGACTCATCATCATCTTCCGGTCTTGGTGCCCACACTAGCTCCTCATGAGATCACCAAAAAAAAGTCCCAGCATTGCCGCCGTGAACACAAGGAATCAAAGCTTGGCCCAAATTCCCATGGACCTTACACTGACGTGGTTTTCATTCATTACAACACAAATTCAGTTTTTTTTTGGAAGCAACAAGTTGATGGCATACCCAATCTCTTTTGGGTTTCTTGGTGATCTTTGGAAGATCTATATAAAGAGAGTTGAAAGGCGAGGATAAGCTGCTATATCTAAAGTTCTTTTGGGGCTTTTCCAAGTGTAACGATCAAAGGAAGGTGGGCCTATCTCAAGGTCTTTGCTGTTTGTTGATTTAAGAGAGAGAATGCTTGTTTTTTGTCTACATTCTACCACTCCATAGAACCCAAAATACTTGAGAAGAAAAGTAATATGCTAACCTTGTCAGAATAAGAGGAAGTAAATGGGTCTGATCCCAAGCTTTGTGTCACTTCTTCTGGTGTTGTGAATATTATGTGGTGTTGTCTTGTCATCATCATTTCTTTTTAAGAGAGTTTGTGAGATGTAGAATCCATATACCACAATAATTGCATAACTTTTTATCACTTTGTAAAATCATTGTACCCTTGTAAGTGAGAGAGGCAGGGGAAGTGTGAGTTGGTTTTCTTGGAAGGTTGGCATGAGTTTCCTCCAAGTTTGAGTGAGTTCAAAAAAGGTTCTACTTTGATTGTATGGTTTGGGTGGGTTTGAGATTGGTCAAAAGACAACACAAATAGCACATACTTTATCTTTTTCCTGGTGTTGGTTTGTTTGGAGATCAATACGACTACCATGATTTTGTCCTTGGTTCTTGAGCCACATGTCAAAAAGATTATTTATATTAGGTTCACTCTGGAGGTGCTTAGCTCTTTGAGAATTGAATATGAATGGTTTGTACTATTGAAGCTCCATGAATGGATGGGAAACCTTCATCTATCCCCACATCTACCTTAGGAGATCCTACATGCTAAGTTTTGTGAAGAAGATGATCTCAATTGACTTTGAAATATAAATAATGTCAACTTCAGCTGAACTAGTTTGCTTTCAGTGTTATACCAAATGCAAATGAAAACTCTATTGCTTTCTCCCATGAGTTTCACTTGTACAATTATCATCAAATGTTAAAGGAAGTTGCTTTCAGATTGAGGAGAGAGAGATTTGTGCTGGTGTGTGTTGATGGTTATCTAGTGTGATTACACTTGTGGTTTATAGTGCAGCTTGGCTAGCTATAGAGGCATTTCACTTTAAAGGCCAAGTCTCACAACGTCATCTTCTGACCTCTACTGATGCCATGTCATCTTTCGACCGTCTGGAGCCATCTGTCTGAAATAGCTCTATCGGAGGTATCTATCAAGAACAAGCTACCGGAGACAACTACCTAAATCAGTTGTGCTGGAATCAGCTTCATGAATCAGTTGTGCTGGAATCAGCTTCATGAATCAGTTGACAAAATTAGCTGTCTCAATTAGCTGTCAGAGGTAGCCATCTGAGTCGACCTGCTACAAGCCATTGACCTAACTGACAAGCCGTCTCGACCTACTATAATGAATCAGTGACTTGATGTGCTGACAGTCACCGCCTATTGCCGCATAGCTTTTCACATTCTGGACATTCAACGTTTGGTTGGGTTTACGCGTTTGGCCAGGTTTACTTGCTTGGCCTGGTTTACTTTCTTGGCCAAGTTTACTGCAGTTAAAAAAATTTTTTGGAGTCAACTCCAGTTGTCGGAACACAAAAGTGGAATTATCTGTCTATTTTGTTGATCTCTATGACTTTAGATTGTAATTTTAAGTTGGTTTGATATCCCAACCATCTAGTACAAAACCAACTATCCTTGGCTTTATGCAATTTTTGGTGTATTCATGTTTGTAAACTTGTTGTAATCATCATTAAACACCAAATTGGAGTTTTTAAAATAAATTTAATGGGGAGCAATTCCATATATGGCAAACAAAAACCATCTATTTGCTCACGAGGAAGAATCATTGGGGGCTAGTTGAGGGAAGAGATGAATGTCCAGAGAATGGGAAGGATGAGTGGAAGAGCTGAAATGAGAAAGCATTAGGACTCATTGCACTTAGCTTAAATGATGAAATCATTCACCACATTGTGGGGATACAACAAGCTAAAGATGCATGGGATGAACTTAACAAATTATCACAAGTAAAGAATTCAAAGATAAATCTACTAATGCAATTTAATAAACTTGACATGAAAGAAAGTGAACCTCTAGCCACACACTTGAACAAATATAAAAGCATCAAACAACAACTTGCAGCCATTGGAAAGAAAGTAGAAGATGATGAGGTACTAGCAGTGCTTCTAAAGAGTGTGCACAAGGGAGAGTATGAGAACATTGTGACAACCTTAAAGAATGTACTAGATTTGAAGTTGCATGAGATAGAAGGAGCTCTACTAGAGCAAGAGAACAAGGTCAAAGAGAAGAAAGGATTGGGGGAGAGGAGAAAGCATTCTACACCCGAGGAGGCCTCGCACGAGGACGAGGACGAGGAAGAGGAAGGGGAGAAGGAAGGACCTTCACTTTCCACAACTGTGGAAAGCCAGGACACATGGCTAGAGACTACTACAGTAAACCAAATGAAGAAGGATCGGCATCGGCAAACTTTATGGGGAGTCAGAACATCTTTTTTGAGAGAGAAAGAGAGAGGAACCGTACAACCCAATGTAACCTGCCCCAATAGAGTAAAAGCAGTTTCTCTTCCTTGTGGCTTCAACACCAATAGCACCATCACACATAATTTCTTAAGCAGTAAGAAACCAAAACCTCAACACCAACACAATCAGAAAGATAATACCTCAAACTGGACACATTGACAGCATGCCCACATTATCAACAAAATTGCACTATACGGCTAACGCCTTCAACACCAGCAATAACAAATGTCAGGGAGTTTGCCGCCTCCACCAGCTTCGAGATCTTAAAAAAAAAACTCAGTACCCCAGCATGATAGCATCATGCGAGCTCTGTCTGTGACCTTCGGTGGTCTGGCATCATCATCCTTCTCTCTCTCTCTGGGAATGGATAATTCCAAAAACACAACCACCCAAAAGTCCTTTCCTTTTCCCCTAACTCTTTCTTCTAGTTGCATTCTGGTGTTGGCGTAACTGTCTCCCCCATTATCCTGTTTTTGGTATTTTAGAACATGTGTCAAGTGAAAGAGCTTGAGAGCTCACTCTTCTTCCACAATGAGCTTCTTTTAATAGCAAGATTGAGGCAGCTATCTCCTCAGGATCACGTTGATGGTGTGCTGTCAATAATTTAGTGCATGCTCAGCAGAGCAGCCATGCTAAACCCATCCAACACATGAGAGACACGTGCTCTGAGTCAGCTGTATAATAGTGCTTTTGATGTGGCCTCCATGAGCTTATGCCACGTGTCCTTGATGGCTGCAGTTGATGGCTCCTCACAACATTTTTTCCATCCCGCGTGGCAGCAAGCCTCACATACTGCCTTTGCTCACATGTTGGCCACTTGTTCTTAGATCAAATGTACTTTTCTTAGCTAACATAGGTTTACACCTATCACGTCTTAGATACGAGTCACTTCCACTAGTGTAGGTTCACACTAGGGATTTGCATAAGGCACACACCTCTTCATCACACTAGTTTGAATTCCCACTAGCATAGACACAAAAAACACTGGCATGTGCACACACAACTTAACAGACATGCTATATATTTACAAAAATGTAAAAGATGCAATGCTTACACCCTTCAAAGACACATGCAAACACCAATTGAATATATACAAATATTCTTCATCCATTGGGCACACAAGGCTCAACATGACACACAGAGATAGAAAGGTATGTACATCTAGGACTCATCATCATCTTAACTCTGGTCTTGGTGCCCACACTGGCTCCTCATGAGATCACCAAAAAAGAGTCCCAGCATAGTTTGTCAACCCCCCAGTCTGCAGGACTTTGATGTCCTAGCAGTCACTAAACATGTGAACCAGTGCTAGCCCATAATCCTCCTCAACTGTTAGTAGGCAGCACTGCACTCTTGTTTTCTAGCATAACATCATTCACCAAAGTCATAAGTATATGACAAGATATTTCTTTAACCTGTATCCATTAACCCTAGCTCCATGCAAGGTACCATCCAAGTCTGCAAGCTGATAAGTGCATTGTCATACCGATTCACTACCGTCCCCTTTCTTGATGTTTTCGTCTTTCACTTTTGCATTAGACCTCTTGATATTCCGTTGTTGCATATCCTCATAATGGCTAAGAGCATGAGATCTATCCAACTGTACTTGCTGTAGATAAAGTAACCTCTGTTGGTAATAATCTGGGGGATTATCACTTAATTTCTGAAGCATTCTTAATGATGGTATTTCCACTTCTATAGGTAGAAGAGCCTCCTTACCATAGACCAAATGAAAGGGTGAAAAATCTGTACCCATTTTCACTGCAGTTCGGTAGGCCCATAAGGCACAAGGTAGCTCAAGATCCCAATTTTCGCCATGATGCTGGGTCATCTTTGTGAGCATCCGTATAAGCTCTCCATTAAACCTTTCATTGAGACCGTTGCACTGAGGATAATAAGGTGTGGTGTAATTGTGCCTAATCTTCAACTTATCACAAAGTTAGTTCACCAACTCACTCTTGAAGCTCTGAGCCCTGTCTCGGAAAGTAGCTCCAAGGGGATTCCATGTCTGTAGCAGATATCCTCATATATGAATTTTGCAACATCCTTAGCAGTCACTTGCTTCACAGCTTTTGCTTCAGCCCATCTGGACAGGCAGTCTACCGCAGTATGTAACACTTTCCCCTTAAAGTGACAGGAAGGGGCCCAACTGCATCTATTCCCCATTTTTCAAATACATCATATGCTAAAATTGTTTTCCTCAAACCTGGCTTAAGCACCCTACTTTCGATTGATTGGCATTGCTTACAGGACCTGCACCAATGGTATACATCTTTTTGGATGTTTGGCCACACATACCCCTCCTGCAATATTTTGTGTAGAGTGATTTTGATTGCGTAGTGTCCACCGCATGATCCTTCATGATTCTCTTCAAGAATTTTGTAGATCACTTCCTTCCAAGGTACCCTCCTGAGTATCATATCCACTCCCTTCATAAATAAAACATCATTTACCAAACCATACTTTCCTGCCTTTCTTACAAAAGCATAGTTCTTTGAAGTTTCCAGTCCCTCTGGCAATCTGCCTGTCAATAAAAACTGCTCTTCCTTTCAGAGGGTATCCCTCCGATTTGATGACAAAAATTTCAAAAATCATACCTTGACCCGCTGAGTGTGCTTCCTCGTTTTGATTCCTTTTCATATGTCGGATGCTATATGCTTCAAATTTTATGAGCAGTCCTCTGATCTTCAAGCAAGATTGTTTGAGTCTTGGATTCTTGCTTTGCCACATTCCCAACACTTGTTTGACCACCAAAAGTGCATCCCCTTTAATCCGCAATCTTTTCACACCATTTTGTAAACAGATTTGAAGCCCAATATCCAAGGTGGCATATTCTGCCTCATTGTTGCTATGTACAATTATTTTAACTCCTTTCTTCATGACTTGTTTTCCCTGTGGATCATATAAAACTAGGCCTCTAGATGATGCATTATGACTCTTCCTGTATGCCCCGTCAAAAAAGAGAAGATAAGCATTGTCAACTTCAGGGGGGTCTTCTATGGGTTTCTTAATGGTGCTTTCTTTAATCAACAGGGGGCTCTCCTTGTAGGTTAATAAATCTGCCAATGTAGCCCTAGTGCTTTTATATTAAAATTAGAATTCTCTTCAATTCTATGTTTAATTTCTATGAGTATTTGATAAATGAAAAAGTAACTAGAAAAGTGAACTGGAACTTCTGTAGTTCCAAAACACATCTCTTTATTGCCTTTGACATATTTGCACCATTTATGAGTATGAGTAGCCCCACTTCTGAATAAGCTCTTTCAGCAGCCATTTTGACCCTGCTCGCACAGTAAATAGGCCTCATGTAATGTGAACCTTTCCCTTTTTGGAGTAACATGGCTCCAATGGCATCATCCCCCACGGATGGGTTTACATAAAATATTTGCTCCAAATTCGGTGCCTGCATAGCTGGTAGTGCTCCAAAAACCTCTTTCACACCTTGAAAAAGAGCTTCACATTCACATGACCATACCAAAGGATCCTCTTTAGCCGCTTGTTGCAAAGGATATAAAAGTTGTGAAGACAAAGAAATAAACCGGGACATATATTTAACTTTTTGAATGAAGGTAGCTAGTTGCTTGTTGGTGTCCTTTGGAGAAAGTAATAACATCAAAGCCTTCAACTTTATCAAGATCTGTTTCAATCCCATTTTCTGAGATCACATAGCCCAAGAGCTTTACTCTAGGTTGAGAAAGATGGCACTTCTTTGGATTAAGTTGTCACATTCATCATATCTTTTAAAGGCTAACTCCAGCTTAGAGTAGTGTAGAGACTTGTCACTGTAAATGCAAAAATCATCAATCAAGTCTTTCAAAAACTTATCAAAAAAAGGAGAAAACACACAGTTTTGCCTTTCTTGATAATAAGCAAGGTCATTTGTCAAACCAAAAGGGAGTACTTTATAGCAAAAACACCCCCATGGAGTGATAAAAGTGGTTTTTTTCTGATCTTCCTTAGTTAGGTCTGAACTCAACATTTTTACAATCATCTCTTGTTTAAGACTAGGCTCCATCTTCGGCTGCATCAATTCTTCAATTTCTTCATAAGGGCCAGAGATGCCCTTTTCTTCCTCAATTTGATATGCATTCGAGCTGTCTTTGGGGTTATCCTCTTCTAACATAAGGTAGGCCACATTGGCCTCATCCCCACTTTCTGAGCTGCTATCAGTAGCTTCTTTGGAGCTTGAGTTGTCGGTGAAGTCTTCTTCTTCATCTTCTTCCTTTATTGGCCTCTTGTTTTCCATATCAAACCTTTTTTTGTCACCCTTTCTGTTATAGAGGGTAATAATACCCTTCCTCCAATTCTGCATGGCCCCTACTGCTCTGAACCATGGTCTTCCAAGTATAACTAGAAAAGCCCCCAAACCTGCCTAGCATTACATGGCAATTAACCAAAGCTTTGACATTAAATACCTCAATTTCGAGATCCCGAACCATCCCCAAGCATTTAACTTTTTGATGATTTTCCATCCGAATTCTGAATCCAAAGTTTCCTGCAATAGTGAGGCCGAAGTGTCCTACACATGAGTGAGTGATATCAAAAATTTGTGCCCCTCCGTCTATGTAGGCCTCTTCCATAGTCTTTCCCTTATGCCAGGCTTCCACCATTGGGCAAATGTCTGGTAGTTCTTCAATAGACAACACCTTGACTAAGCCCCGCTTGCGCTCTTTTTCAATTGGGTTTACCAGGACTTTCAACTACTTGGGGACCATCTCCATGAGTTGTCCAAAGGTGACATCAGCCTTTCTGCCCACTATATCTTCCTTGAGACTATAGCTTGCCTGCCCATCCCCCAAGGGAAAATATGACACATGGAAATGTCTTCTTGGCTTTCTCTTCTTCTTTGTTTTTGCATCATCTCCTTCCTTTACCTTGCCCTTCTTTTTGCTGGGCCCTACAACACCTCTGTTGGTCTCTCTTTCTTCCATGGTCCTCTTTCCAACGGGCATTACATCTACTTCCACCTATTTTGCTTTATCTATGGTAATAATATTAATAGCTTTGGTTTTACCTTTTTCCTCCATGTTGAAGCCGTTGGTGCCAGCATCTCCTTTGATTTCTACTACATAATCATTAGATTTATCTGGAAAACGAGAGGGCATCGGAAACATATCACCACCAGCTTGAAGGGGCTTGTCATAGTCGGTGCTGTAATGGCCTGTTTCTATTTCATCCTGTTTTAAACTTTAGATTGTATGCCAAATTTGGTCAGGGTCTTCAACCCTCTGATATCTAGTCTTCAAAAAGCATTCTTTACTCCTTCCATTGTCACTTCAATTGCTAGAACCAAAACTTGCTATTGAGCCTCATATTCCTTAAACCACAATCTTGCATCACCCTTTATGCAGATTTGTAACAACCTCAACACCTGAGCTGATTCAACTATGTGCTTTCTTAAACAAGCAACCTCCATCTGTTCCAAAAAAAATAGAAACCTCTTCACCTAGACTGCCATGGAACTCCGAATAGGAAAATGCCATCTTCCTTGTAAACTGAAGGTCTTGAGAAGGTAACTCAGTGGGGGCACCAAAAGACATTGCACACAATACACCACCAAGATTGGAGAAACAGGAAGCACATTAATCATTTCCCTAATACCTCATTGATGATGTAAAGACAAGTGACTGAAAACGCTATGGGGCTAATACAAATATTCATAGACAAAAACACCAAAAAACCCTAGCACATAGGATTTTGAGCAATAGTCACACACAAACACATGCTAGCTCATCCGGAAATTTGGCAGCCTCCCGGCTCCATCTGGAATGCCAAGCCCGGCATTCCACAGTCGGACAAAACTCGACCACATCAACCCCACTATACCGGCCAAACCGCCCGTCAACACGCCCACATGAGCTCAACATCAGAAGGAGAGACATCAATGTCTCCAAGGAGAGAGGTACATGGCATAGTCTTCTTTTAAGGATCTTCTCAGCAAGAGGAAGCAATAGCCCTCTTGGCCAAATGCCAAGCCCTCAAGATCATCAAGGATACATTATCAATTGTCTTCCACTGAGACAAGAACATGGCTTCAACACCAATAGCACCATCACACATAATTTCTTAAGCAGTAAGAAACCAAAACCTCAACACCAACGCAATCAGAAAGATAATACCTCAAACTGGACACATTGACAGCATGCCCACATTATCAACAAAATTGCACTGTACGGCTAACGCCTTCAACACCAGCAATAAGAAATGTCACGGAGTTTGCCTCCTCCACCAGCTTCGAGATCTTTAAAAGAAAACTCAGTACCCCAGCATGATAGCATCATGCAAGCGCTCTGTCTGTGACCTTGGGTGGTCTGGCATCATCATCCTTCTCTCTCTCTCTCTCTGGGAATGGATAATTCCAGAAACACAACCACCCAAAAGACCTTTCCTTTCCCCCCAACTCTTTCTTCTAGTTGCAGTCTGTTGTTGGCATAACTGTCTCCCCCATTATCCGGTTTTTGGTATCTTAGAACATGTGTCAAGTGAAAGAGCTTGAGAGCTCACTGTTCTTCCACAATGAGCTTCTTTTAATAGCAAGATTGAAGCAGCTATCTCCGCATGGCAGCAAGCCTCACATACTGCCTTTGCTCCCATGTTGGCCACTTGTTCTTAGATCAAATGTACTTTTCTTAGCTAACATAGGTTTACACCTATCACCTCTTAGATACGAGTCACTTCCACTAGGTTCACACTAGGGATTTGCATAAGGCACACGCCTCTTCATCCCACTAGCATAGACACCAAAAACACTGGCATGTGCACACACAACTTAACAAATAGACATGCTATATATTTACAAAAATGTAAAAGATGCAATGCTTACACCATTCAAAGACACCTCCAAACACTAATTGAATATATACAAAAGATTCTTCATCCATTGGGCACACAAGGCTCAACATGACACACATAGATAGAAAGGTATGTACATCTATCATCTTTTTTCCGGTCTTGGTGCCCACACTCATGAGATCACCAAAAAAAAGTCCCAACATTGCTGCCGTGAACACAAGGAATCAAAGCTTGGCCCAAATTCCCGTGGACCTTACATTGAAGTGGTTTTCATTCATTACAACACAAATTCAGTTTTTTTTTGGAAGCAACAAGTTGATGGCATACCCAATCTCTTTTGGGTTTCTTGGTGATCTTTGGAAGATCTATATAAAGAGAGTTGAAAGGCGAGGTTAAGCTGCTATCTAAAGTTCTTTTGGGGCTTTTCCAAGTGTAACGATCAAAGGAAGGTGGGCCTATCTCAAGGTGGGCTTTTTCCAAGTGTAACGATCAAAGGAAGGTGGGCCTATCTCAAGGTCTTTGCTGTCTGTTGATTTAAGAGAGAGAATGCTTGTTTTTTGTCTACATTCTACCACAGAACCCAAAATACTTGAGAAGAAAAGTAATATGCTAACCTTGTCAGAATAAGAGGAAGTCAATGGGTCTGATCCCAAGCTTTGTGTCACTTCTTCTGGTGTTGTGAATATTATGTGGTGTTGTCTTGTCATCATCATTTCTTTTTAAGAGAGTTTGTGAGATGTAGAATCCATATACCACAATAATTGCATAACTTTTTATCACTTTGTAACATCATTGTACTAGGGGAAGTGTGAGTTGGTTTTCTTGGAAGGTTGGCATGAGTTTCCCCCAAGTTTGAGTGAGTTTAAAAAAGGTTCTACTGTGATTGTATGGTTTGGGTGGGTTTGAGATTGGTCAAAAGACAACACAAATAGCACATACTTTATCTTTTTCTGGTGCTGGTTTGTTTGGAGACCAATACGACTACCATGATTTTGTCCTTGGTTCTTGAACCACATGTCAAAAAGATTATTTGTATTAGGTTCACTATACGGAGGTGCTTAGCTCTTTGAGAATTGAATATGAATGGTTTGTACTATTGAAGCTCCATGAATGAATGGTTTGTACTATTGAAGCTCCATGAATGAATGGGAAACCTTCATCTATCCCCACATCTACCTTAGGAGATCCTACATGCTAAGTTTTGTGAAGAAGATGATCTCAATTGACTCTGAAATATAAATAATGTCAACTTCAGCTGAACTAGTTTGCTTTCAGTGTTGTACCAAATGCAAATGAAAACTCTCTTGCTTTCTCCCATGATCACAAGCTTTTCACACAATTATCATCAAATGTTAAAGGAAGTTGCTTTCAGATTGAGGAGAGAGAGAATTGTGCTGGTGTGTGTTGATGGTTATCTAGTGTGATTACACTTGTGGTTTATAGTGCAGCTTGGCTAGCTATAGAGGCATTTCACTTTAAAGGCCAAGTCTCACAATGTCATCTTCTCACCTCTACTGATGCCATGTCATCTTTCGACTGTCTGGAGCCATCTGTCTGAAATAGCTCTATCGGAGGTATCTATCAGGAACAAGCTACCGGAGACAATTACCTAAATCAGTTGTGCTGGAATCAGCTTCATGAATCAGTTGTGCTGGAATCAGCTTCATGAATTAGTTGACAAAATTAGCTGTCTCAATTAGCTGTCAAGAGGTAGTCATCTGAGTCAACCTGCTACAAGCCATCGACCTAACTGACAAGCCGTCTTGACCTACTATAATGAATCAGTGACTTGATGTGCTGACAGTCTCACTGCCTATTGTCGCATAGCTTTCCACATTCTGGACATTCAACGTTTGGTTGGGTTTACACGTTTGGCCAGGTTTACTTGCTTGGCTTGGTTTACTTTCTTGGCCAAGTTTACTGCAGTTAAAAATTTTTTTTGGAGTCAACTCCAGTTGTCGGAACACAAAAGTGGAATTAGCTGTCTATTCTGTTGACTTAATGACACCTAACTTGAGTAGCCTACACTTGGAGAGGGAGCTAAAAAACTCAATGGTACACTATGAAACATGGAAGCTGAAGATGAAGTCACTATTATTCTTCCAAGATTGTTTGGGAGATGGTTTCTATGGAGAGACCAATTGATCTAACTGCTGAAGCCCTAGCAAAATGGGATAAGAAGGCCATGTTTGTTGTTCACATGATAAAGTTGAGTGTGAAGGATGACATCCTCAGCCATTTGAGGGAGGTGTTGACTCCCAAAGAAGCTTGAGACAATTTGAAGAAGGTGTATGAGTCTAAAAGAATTTCAAGATAGATTACCTTGAGAGCTGAAGTCACAAATGAAACAAAGAAGCCCAATGAGAATGCTACGAACTTCATCAAGTAGGTGAAAGACCTACATATCAACAACTGGGAGATAAGATGTCCATCGACAAACGAGCTTGCTACAATCATCATCCATGGGTTGAAGGCAAGCTATGAAGGTCTTGTTCAATTCCTTATAATGAGGGAAAAACCCTCACTTGACAAAATGGACCAAATCCTTCGAGAGGACAAGGATCAAAGACAAGCAACCATGAAGAACATCCATGGTAGCAACAACAATTCAGGAGTAAAAATGACAAATCCCTCTTCACAACAACAAGAGGCAGAGGAAGATAAAATAATCAAAGAGGACGAGGAAGACATATCAACTACCAGCCCAATAACAACAACAATGATCAAAGTACTCATGAAGGTACTTATTCTTCTAATGGTGCCCCTAGATGTAGGGGAGGTGGCACAAATTAAGGGGAAATCAGTGGGGGAAGTGGGTGCTTGGCACCTTGTGGATGCAAAAGCTATAAATTGAGGCATTCGCCTAATGAGAATTTGCTGATTTTATACTTGTGCTCGCATTCTCGTAGGAGAAGACGTTGCCGCGCATCCACACTTCGCCCCGCTACCGCACCCGCTGCACTCCAAAGGAAGATTGACCATTTGTCTCTTCTCACACATGCACTCACATATACATAATGAGAATATAGCAGCTCTAATTGAATTAGGCCAGCAAGACACAAGAGAGAAAGAGAGTAGAGAAGAAGAGCACTCTATTAGTTGCATAACAGAATACATCATGAGAGTTACATTTTAGGTTTTGTAGGTGACCTCTAGGGTTCACACTCTTAGGTGGCCAAAGTTAAAAGTCGGGTCCTTGGGCTCATTCGGCCACTATTACCTTTTAATAGACAATGATGAGACAGTAAAAAAAAACCTACATTATGCTATTAGATTAATTATGCACTAATCTTGCTAATCACTCTCTACTTGCTTGCTAATCATGTTGATTCTTTCATTTAATCCACCATAGCGCATCACATTGCTGTAAATTCAACTTGGTATTAGAGCCTAGCTTAGGATTCAGTTTTTTTTAAGGCCTAATCACCTTGCTAATCATGGATTAGGAGTTAATCTTTGTTTTAGTTTTTTTTAACTAATCTTCTGCACCCCCAGCTGGTGGAGGGGCTTGATCTCCCTCTAGTCTTTAAATTAGCTAAAACTATCTTAGCCACATCTAGGAAACATCCCCACGCATCGGCCTGCCACAATGATTCCTCAAATTGCCGATGCATGCTATTGATTTACGCTGATTTGTAGGCGCCTTGTTTCTAGAGAAAATTATAGATCTACACTTCCACAGATGGAATTTATCTAATTTCTCCCAGCCCGAGGGGTTTCTAAGGGTGCTCTACATGCCTATAATCTCAGATTTTTGCAATTCGTCAAGGAGAAGTGGCATCAAGCTCTGGATCACATCTAAGTGACTTTGGTAAAACAGAGATTATGCATTCAATATTTGGTCAAATCTTATGTTTTTGGACTTGATCCTCTACTATACTAACTGCTATTGATCCCCTTGAAAGGATTTAAGCTCGTTTGAACTCTAAGGCACCAGATCTGGCCTCCTCGCACACTCTATTTTTTGCACACAAAATAGGACATTAATCTCACTAATTAGTGAGATTAATACTAATCACTAAATTTTGGTGCAATCGATGGTTCAAACTTACCATTGGGTATCTTATATAGATCTCTATCACTTTAGATTGTAATTTTAAGTTGGTTTGATATCCCAACCATCTAGTACAAAACAGAGCTGAAATGAGAAAGCATTAGGACTCATTGCACTTAGCTTAAATGATGAAATGAGAAAGCATTAGGACTCATTGCACTTAGCTTAAATGATGAAATCATTCACCACATTGCGAGGATACAACAAGCTAAAGATGCATGGGATGAAATTAACAAATTATTTGGCACTCAAGCAAAGAATTCAAAGATAAATCTACTAATGCAATTTTATAAGCTTGACATGAAAGAAAGTGAACCTCTAGCCACACACTTGAACAAATATAAAAGCATCAAACAATAACTTGCAGCCATTGGAAAGAAAGTAGAAGATGATGAGGCACTAGCAGCGCTTCTAAAGAGTGTGCGCAAGGGAGAGTATGAGAACATTGTGGCAATGTAAGGTTCCCCCCTTCTAAAATAGGGGAAACACTTAAGATAATCCACTAAGTCTTAACTTGGAGAAAATTTCCTATTCTCATCGACACCTTGACCAAGTAGAGATTCAAGGATACGATTCATAGGTAAGACCTAGTCCTATCCCGCAGGGGGAGCGTGATCTTCTAAAAATCAAATCACCCATAGGGTAATTGATCATAAATTGGGCAACTACAAGACTTGATTTCTAGAGGCAACGCTTTTTTCCTCATCCATGCAAGGCACAGCCCGCTGGCCTAGTCTTCTAGAATAGAGTTGCCCAAGAACCTATTTATCTAGCGTAGGGCTTTCACTTAATCTGTTGGAAAGCTACCCGACTAATCGGGTCCACCCGTCCATAGGATGGTGTTGTCGGGGCATTCCATCCTCCCACTTTCCACCCTAATCACGCGTCAATTTGTTTTTTAATTAATCCTACCACACTGTTTGACATAAATAAACCAGTCTTTTTCTACAATACAATAATGCCAAAGACAAGATATATATAAAAAGTTTATACATGAATCAATTCTATACAAGCCAAACCAGCTCTCTTATTCTTTTCCTTTATACTGTCGATGATCTGGAATTCGGCCTTCCAGCCTCTACATGCTGGGCAAAACCCTACGGGACCATACACCTCACCGTCGCGGCCGGCTGGCGAGGACTCAAGCCGGCCTGTCGCCTTCTCAGGCTCCATCGCTTGATCCTCCCGCCCCTCAGAGGGATGTCTGCACACTAGGGTGGGCTTATTCACCGCACTAGCCTGGGCCCTCAGAACTAGACGGCATCATAATCTCTCGCCTCAATCGGCGAACCTTATTCTCCCAATGGTATGAGGGATACCTTGGGCCATTCCTGGGCTTTGCTAATGGCGTCGCCCGTCGGCTACACAAGCACGGATCGGAGTTAGCGTCGAAACCAGGAAAAACTTGCACTCTTTAAGATAACAATTTCAATGCAATTCATTGAATACATCATCACTTAATTCGTAACTTCATACAATTTTATGTCATTATTTCAAAAGGAAAAGATACACATTTATTAACACTAATATTTAAAAAAAACTCTTCTTTAAAAGATGACCAAGCTAACCTGGCCACCATTTCCTTGAGGAGCTTGTAAAGGGAGGGTTGGAGCCGCATCAGGAGCATCTTCTCTAATCTCATTGTTGCGTGTTCCTCTCGAGGTAATATTCTGGCGTTTCCGGGAAGGGGCCATCTTGGATGTCATCTTGTAGGGCTTGCTGTCCCGGTCGAAACGCTCCAGTCAGCAGATCTCAATTCTGAGATCGTTTGCTCACCGTATGAGCAAAAGACCACAGTGCATGAACCCTCTCTAAGGCAAAAACCTCTTACTAAAGTCCACGCAAATGGGGGGGATTGTGAGATGTCCTTAACACAAACACATTTTGGTGAAGTGGAGAAGGGCTGCTGTAAGTCTCTTCACACGGGGGCGGGGGGGGGGGGGGGGGGAGAAGAGTTAAGGACACTGCCTCCTAGCAAGAGGGGGGGATGGAGGAAAATTGCCTTATCTGAAAAGTGGCAAATGAACGGGTGTGGAGAGGGGTGGCTGTAAGGGGCGGCTGTACTACAGTAAGTACATTGCACAGGGATAGACGGCGGCACAGCAGAGCATAAGCTACATAGAAATGTGTGTTGCCCATGGAGCACCCCGGGTTTTATATAACTATGGGGTGTGGGTATGGGCGCTACGCAAAGCAAGGACAAAAGGATAGTGTACCAGCAAAGACTATAGATCAGTAGCCTGCATGGCTCAGGGGGAAAGGTACGGTGTCGGTTAACAAGGAAAGAAGTGGTATACATGTACCTTATCTAGTCAGGGCAGCATGGGTGTCCACGTAGCGGTATGTGTGGACCACACAGTGGGCGGCCATCCTTTGGTTCCTGTGCGACCATCATACGGGCATCCTAGTAAGTGTGTATGGTCCCAATTTTTGGGACGGGGTCACCAATTTAGGGCGTCGGCCTCGATTTGCATGCCGAACCGCCCCAGGGGGTGATTTTTTTTTTGTCCGAGATGTTCTCCTGGTCATTGGGGTGCAGACCGTTTGTCAATCGGATGCCCGATCGTGCATTTATTAAGGTTTAAAGGTTGTCGCTTTTTAACTAAAAATGACTGAAATTTGCATATAAGCTTGATCCAATGTCCGTTTTGGATGCTGTAAAATCCTATATTAGGGTAAAATCATGCGCAGATTCTAAATTTGGGCTCAAAATTTGAAGATTCTCAGTAGAAATGACTCATTTAATAAAATCATTGATTTTTATACCATAAAAACTCATAAATTTATGTATTACATGGACATTTCTTTATTAGTGAAGATGGGTATGTTACATCCTTCCCCCCTTAAAGAAATCGAGATGTCCTCATCTTGTCATGAATTGGGGATAATCCTTTAAGAGTGTAGCTTCATCTTCCCAAGTTGCATCCTCTTCAGGAGGGTAATCTTTCCACTATACTAGATGTTCTACAAGAGTTCTATTTCGGAGTTGCCTTTCCCTAGAATCTATGATGCTACTGGGCTGTAATTCAAGGACTCCTTGAGTAGGGATTACAACTTGTTCATCATCAAGAATATGATCGAGACTGGGTACATAAGGTTTTAACAGACTTACATAAAATACATTGTGGACTTTGATATGGGCTGGGAGTTGGAGTTTATAGGCACTTTTACCTAGACACAGTGGGGATGAAATTGGTAGCCTTTACCTTTGGGAAGGATAGAGATGAGGATAAGTTGACATTACTATCCATGTTGAAGGGAGATGCCAAAAGGTGGCTGTAGACATGGAGAGCCCAGCTAAATCAAGGTTAGGCATATGAAGACATCAAAGGGGCCTTGGTGCAACATTATAAGCAGGGTGAATCCCCAGATGTTTTGTGTGGCAGGAAATCCAGAAGTTAAAGAATAATCTGTCTAATCTGTTTGATAGATTTGTGGACCACTTTGAAGACCTCTGGGGAAGATGGGACACTTTCGGGACTTGAGCATCCACCTATTCATCTTAAGAAGGACATGTTTATCCAGTCCCTTTATGCTGATCTTAAGGAGAAAGTGGAGTTCAAGAGACTTGGAACCTTTGAAGAGGCCTTGAGGATAGCCAGAGAGAAGGAGTGGAAGTTACATAGAATGGCTCAAAAGCAAAGGGAAGGCTAGCTATGGGGAGAGAAGAGCAAGAGGAGCTGCTCCAATAGCCTCGGTGGTTTCTGATCAACTGATGCAAGAGGGTATTTATCATCTAACTCAGTAGATGAAAAATTTGAATCTGAATCTATTTTTTCTAGGGAGGTAGAAATGCCCCTAGGGTATGAGATAGAGATGTTATGAGAGGTAGGGGAAGAGGAGGCCCAAACATGAATGTTCAATGTTTTAATTATATGGAGAGGGGATATATATATCTCCCCAGTGCCCTTATCCCAAGAGAATGGGAGGTGATTTTTATCCCTTGGAACCTAGGAGGGAGGAAAGGAAAGGCATCATGAGGGCAGAGGAGATTCCTAATTAGCCCGTACCATAGGTTCAGCAGTATCCAATAAATGGACCTAGACAAGGAGAAGTCAATCTGATTGGAGTGGAAGAGAAAGCACACATTTTAGCCAACAAAAGAACTAGAGGATAAAAGGTGGATGATGAACTAGGTCCATCCAGAGGAAGAAGGGGAAGCAAGTAGAGGATCATCCCAAAGATGCAAGGAAGAAGACCAGGTCTAGAAGACACATTGGCATGCATGATTTTCCTTTGGGTGTCCATGAGGAAGAGTATGATTGGTGAAGAACCTTCAATAGAAGGGTCCTAATATGACATGGCCCTAGTTGTTGCAGTTGTGCCCCAAACTTAGAAAGACATGGAGCAAGTTGGTTAGCCCAAGATGCACCATGAAGGAGAAGAAGGGTGGTCAGATTAATATAGTGCAAATGAAGGGAGACAAAGGCTATTTGCTAGTTATGGATGCTTGGGTGAACAAACACAGAGTTCCCAAAGTATATACTGATGCTTGGGTGAACAAACACAACGTTTCCAAAGTATATATTGATGGTGGTGCACAAGTTTGTGTTATGACCCACAACAAACAATGGAGGCTTTAAGACTGAAGGTTGGAGCCCCATCAGAGTGGCAAACAGTGCTAAAGTCAGATGTTTGGGAATTGTAAAGAAGTTGTAGGTAAATGTTATGGGGGGATTGGAAGTAAAAATAGATGTGCATGTGATGACAACAAAGTCTAAAGCATGTCATGTGCATGTGATGACAACAAAGTCTAAAGCATATCCATTAATTCTTGGGAAGACATGGCTGATTGCCATGAGGGCAGGGCAGGTGGAGCGACCATCTAATTTTGGGGCTGGACCAGCCTGTGAGAAGACAAGTCAGATATGATATGGCTAAAGGAATGGAGTTGATTCCAGAACGTAGTACATCACAAGAGGAAGATGAGGATACCATCTATACAGAGGATTCAGAAACAGAGCAGGTCAGCTCAAAGGATGATGGAGAAGAAGTCTAGTTTATTGCAGCCTGATTCTGACCCCTTATGTGTATGTTTGTATAGCTATGTACAATGGAAGGGAAGGAGCTGAAGTCTGAAGTTGAAGTACATTCAGGTGGGGAAGATGTGTTACAAAAGATGGTGGCCAGGGATCTAACTGAGATTGAGAGAAAAGAATATATAAGTATGTTGCAAAAATTTCCATACCTATTCATTTCTTCTTATACACAAGTTAGGGGAGTGTCTACAGTGCAGCATCAAATCCAGCTGAAGATAGAAGCTAAACTAGTTGTACAGAGGTTGAGAAGATTGGGGATTGTACAACAGCAGGTGTTGAGGGAGGAAGTTGATAAATTGTTGAAACCACGGTTCATATACCCAATTGACAATTCTGAATGCGCTTCTCTAGTATTAATCACCCCAAAGAAAAATGGTAAATGGAGAGTATGTGTTGATATTAAACCTCTGAATGTAGTAACTAAGAGAGATCATTACCCACTTCCTATCCAAGATGAGATCTTGGATAGTGTGGTAGGACATGCAAGATATAGTGTATGTGATGGATATTCATGATACTTCCAGATCTCAATTGCTCTCTCGAACGAGGACCATAGGAAAACCACCTTTATTACCCCCTGGGGGTGTTTTACTTATAGGGTTATGCCCTTTGGGCTAACAAATTCCCCTGCAACCTTTCAAAGGTTTATGAATTTGGTGTTTAAGACCTATCTAAGGTCCTTCATCAGAGTGTTTATTGATGATTTTTGTATATACAATGGCAGATTGATTTATTGTGAGAAGCTGAGGTTGGCTTTGAAGAGACTTGATGATCTAGGTGGGCAATTGAATCTAAATAAATGTCAAGCCAAATGGAGGGTGGCTGCACAAGGTAGGGCATGACCGAGAAGGCAGCTTGCACAAGGTAGGTTTGCAAAGGCAAAGGGTTGCACAAGGTATGGAAAGGTGGCTGTGCAAGGGAGCCAATGTCAAAGGCAAGTGGAATTGATGCCAAGGAAAGAGATTTAGGGATGGTAGAGAAGGCATGTTAGTGGCTTCACTGGAGTCAAAGGGATGAAAAGGAACATGAGTGGTGGGAGGCCAACAGTGAAGTTACACAGATTGCTTGTTTTCTTTTGTTGATGCACATGATGTGAATAGGAGGGGACTGCCCATGTTGAAGCTTTTTTGTTGAATCGTTGAAGCTTTAGAGTTGATTGATGTTCTTAGCTGTGCTTGGGGATTGAGGGATGCAAAGATTGGTTTCATCCACACTATTAGTTGCTCCAAATACATTGCCTTGATTCCATTACAGTCGACCCCAGATTTTTGTGCTTCCAAACCCCGTTGCCTAACCTATGTGCACAATCAATCAGCTCGCTTTGCTAGATTCTAGAATCCCACTCCTTTTTTAGTTTTTTTATTCTAGTTTTTCTAGTCACTTCTCTTGTCCTCTCTGGTGGATTCTAGAATCCGTGATTAACTTAGAGCCATAGTTTTTACTTTTTTTATAGGTCATGCTTGATCTCAAGTTTTTTCTTATTTTTAGATTCTAGTTTTGATGATCACTTCTTTTGTTCTCTCTAGTGGATTCTAGAATCCATGATTAAATTTTAGCCATGGTTGTTTCTTTTTTTGCAGATCATGGCTTCTCAATCTCATGCAAGCAAGAAGTCTAAAACTTTAAGGTAAGCTTCTGTGCAACCTCAACCCGATTCAAGCTTAAGGAGGGGACACTCAGGAGCATTGATGTCTTCTCAGTTAGTTCCCACACCACGGAGTCCGAGTTTTGAAGTAACAAGGATTTTTGAAAGTCCATCTCATTCTTCTCGTTCGAGAGCTTCTTATTGCTGAACAATTCCCTCAGGAGCCAGTGACTTAGCATACCAAAGAGCATCACCACCAAAAGGTTAGAAAGGGAAAAAGGCAAGACCTAACACTTATGAGAGAGGCAGATACCCTTTATAGCTCTCGAGCAAGAGACATATGGGATAAAGTTCCTGCCAAAAGTAAGTACGAGCATGCTTGGACACTTAGCTTTGGGTGTCAAGAGCATAGGCAATTAATTGATTCAACAACCCCTTTTTTTATTGTTACAAAACACAAAGGACATTCAAGTGATTCTAACAAGTACTCTTTTGCTGGACGCATCGAGAAAGTGCAAGAGCACAAAGGCAAAAATAGGGTATATTTTCTTGTTGAGCGTGATGACTCCACTCGTTTTGCCATTCTTGTTTTATTGAAGGACTTTGAGATGGATGAAATAAATCCTCTGAAATAAAACTTGATGATCGACACAATGCAAAGTCGAGGCTTGGTAAGAACTAAAATTTATCATTCTCTTTTGAACTTTTGTCTCGAGTCTTTTGTTTTGAAACATAACATTAATTTCTTTTTTTTTTTTGTAGACATTTGGGAGAGCCTACACTGAGGTGCTAGAGGGTTTTTTTTTGGCTCAGATAAGAACTCTTCAAGTGAGTACATTGAAGAGGAAGAAGAAGAGTCAATTTCTTCAAGTGATGAGGAGGTTGAGGACGAACGCCCCCCCTCTCCATTGATGCAATGATCAATGATTTCTCACAAATTCCTTGCAAATGTATCCAATTATTATCTTCATTTCTTTGGGAATGGGCTTTGGTGCTTCTTCACTTGAGGCACCGTTGTCTTTGGAAGCTGCAAGCGACTTACTGAACTTTTGACCTTTTAACTTTCCTTGGTCATGTAGCTTAAAAATATCATCTAGTAGATCCCAAATTTCTCCATCAAGAAAGGCAAGTTGAAAATAGTTATCATATTGATTCACATTGGAATTCTGACTTACTCCACGAGCGACCACCTTTCTTTCTTAATTTAAGACCACACTTTTCACAAAGTTCAGCTCGAAACTTGTCATTAATTTTCTCACCATGCTTCAAGAAATCAATCCACTCATTATGAAAGAACCTTATCTTCTAAATGAAAGTCATTTCCATTCGAAAGTCAGAGTCAATATTATGGTCAAGGCAAGTACCTTTGCATCTTCATTTGTTAAACCAACATACACCCAACACACTGCCATTTTGTAAGTGTCAACATGCTCATATTCGGCAGCAAGCTCTTGCTTCGCAAGCAAAGAATGAGTGCCCCCAAGAACCCAATATTTCATCTCTTTAGAGAGCAAATGGGAGAAGAATTTAAAAGGTTTTTTTGATAAATTGAGTCTTTTGTTTTTTGAAGTTTTACTTGTTTCATCACCTCTAATTTCTTTGGTTGTCTATTAGGCAAAAAACCATGCTTCACATGCAAAGAATAATGATTGAAAAGTTGAATTGTTCTAATTGGGATGAGGTAAAGCTCTACCATCCAGACTCAAGCAAACCTTAAGTGTTGGATAAGTACATGTTATTTGGTAACACGATGAGTAGTTCATCTTGCTTTAAGCTTTGTTTAACAAACCTTGCTTTAAGCTTTGTTTAACAAACCTTTTTTTCACCTCACATGTTTCTTGTTGGTTTTTTTAGATCAAAGATCCACGGGTTGCCATCAAGCAAATCCCTCTTGACTTTGAGCAATTTCTTTCCCATTGTCATCTAGAGAGGAGGAGGAGACAACAACCCCAAAGCATTAAAATCGCTCCTAGTCTCACACTTCATTCCTGATGATGTACAGGAGTCTCCAACTCATTGGTGTGTTCATGAAGGCCGAGTTGAAGACATGGACACTTTTGTCACAGCATGTCCTTACACTTTCGCCATTGTGGATGCTCCTTATGGTTTTTGTGCTCCGAACTCAGTCAATGATGATGTGAAGTATGGAGTATCTTGTTGAAAGATACAAGTGAATGGGTGTGTGTGGGAACAAGCCCTTAGCAAGAGGCTATAAAAGAGAATCTGTAAATGAGTGAGAAGCAGTGAAAAGGTGAGAGGTATCTACTGGGAGAGAGAATAAAGGGTAGCATGAGAAGATTTAGGATGTGTGGAGATATTCTGGGAGGAAAAGTGAAGAGGTGGAGAGAATCAAGAAAAAGCGGTGGAGTGAATCAAGGAGAGATGAGTGGGATTAGATGCTTGGATGTAAACTCTATAAATTGAGGCATTGGCATAATGAGAATTTGTTGGTTTTTGATTATCCATGCATGCATTAAGCTATCAATTAATTGCTCACTAATCTCATCTTAATCATCGTCTAATCTCTTTATTAATGATTTTGATTCTTGCATTTGATCCACCATAGCTCATCACATTGCTACAAAATTAACATGGTATCAGAGCCTAGCTTAGAATCCATCAAATTTATGAGCTTATTATCTTGCTAATCACCTAGTTAATTAGGATTAGAAAATAATTAAATTTTTAGCTCTTTTTTCGATTAGCCTCTGTACCCCCAGCTGGTGGAGGGGCTTGATCTCTCTCTTGCCATAACATTAGCCCAAACCCACTTAGCCACATCTAGCAAGGCTACCCACACTTCAGCCCAACAAGTCAAATTGCCAAACCGCCGGGAGAAGCTGCTACAAATCGCGATTTTTCAAGCACCGTTTTTCTGAAGCAAAACTGAGATCTTCTCTTCCTCCATAGAAGAAATTGGTCTAATTCCTCTTAGCCCTAGGGGTTTTCAAGGGTGCTCTACATGTTGGTGATGTCAAATTTGTGAAATTCCTCAAGGAGAAGTGGCATCAAGCTCTGCATCAAATCTGCAGGTGACTTTGGTAGTAAAACAGAGATTAAGCATTCAATGTTTGGTCAAATCTTGTGTTTCTTGGCTTGATCCTCTACTAGACTAACTGCTATTGATGTCTTTGAAAGGAGTTGAGCTCATTTGAACTCTAAGGCCCCACATCTGGCCTCCCCGCACACTCTGTTTTTTGCACACAAAATAGATGATTATTTTGCTAATCAATGATTAATCAACACTAATCACTATATTTTGGTACAATTGAGGGTTCAAATTTACCATTGGGTATCTAATATAGATCCCTATAACTTCAGATTACAGTTCGGAGATGGTTTGATACTCCAACCATTCACTACAAATTTGTTACCCTTGGCTTCTATGTAATTTTTGGTGAATTGATGCTGATAAATCTGTTATAATCATCACCTAAACACCAGATTGAGTTGTAAAAGGATAGACACTACCCCTGAATCTTGAAATTGGATCAAGAGGTAAGACCCCCTTCACATCATCATGAGCACGTCACAAGAGATAGCCAAATTTAATGAGGGGCACTTTTATACATGGCAAACAAAAACCATGTATTTGCTCATGAGGAAAAATCTATGGGGGCTAGTTGAGGGAAGAAATGATTTCCCAGAGGTGAGTGGGAAAAATGAGTGGAAGAGCAGGAATGAGAAAGCATTAGGTCTCATCGCACTCAGTTTAAATGATGAGATCATTCATCACATCACAAGGATACAATGGGGAAAAGATGCATGGGATGAACTCAATAAATTATTTGGCACTCAAGCAAAAAATTCAAAGATAAACCTGTTAATGCAATTCTACAAACTTGATATGAAGGAAAGTGAACCTTCAATCACACACTTGAACAAATACAAAAGCATTAAGCAACAACTGGCAGCCATTGGCAAGAAGGTAAAGGATGATGAGGCACTAGCAGTGCTTCTGAAGAGTGTGGACAAAGGTGAATATGAAAACATTGTAGCAACCTTAAAGAATGTACCTGAATTGAAGCTGCATGAGATAGAAGGAGCTCTAATAGAGCAAGAGACCAAGGTCAAAGAGAAGAAATGGCTGGACTCAACAGCTGCAAAGGAAAAAACATTCTTCACCCGAGGAGGATTCTCATGAGGACGAGGACGAGTACGAGGAAGGACCTTCACTTGCCACAACTATGGGAAGCCAGGACACATGGCAAGAGACTGCTACAGCAAACCCAGTGGAGAAGGAACGACACATCGACAAACTTCATGGTGGAGACTCCTAAGGAAGTGGAGTCAGATCATCTTTTCTGAGAGAGTGAGAGAGAGAGAGAGAGAGAGAGAGAGAGAGAGAGAGAGAGAGAGATAGAACAAATGATGACATGGTAAGTAAAACCTTTGAATATTTTGATACGAGAATTAAGGCGTTATTATGTGTTGCTCTTTTCTTACATGTTAACTTTTGTTTTGTAGGAAAAAGCCAAACATCCATGGTTATAAACTTGATCGTCTCTCTTGGGCTTGTGAGTTTGCTACAATTGGTCTTTATTCATCTTTGGGCATGCAAAGTAGAAGATCATACAATTTTGCTGTGAAACCAAATCGCATAAATGTTTTTGAATGACCAGGATTCTGTAAGAAGTTCAAGCACACAAGTGCTCGTCTACAAGGAGTCATAAATCCATATCAAAAACCTTAGCTTTTGATGATGGATTTAATTTATTTACTTTATATGAAAGGAGAGTGGTTGATGGATCTCTTTTGCAGGGACTAGTACCACAACTGTCAGCGCATTGAAAAGAGGTAGAAATGTGGTTGCAGTGGAGTGTGATCCACTCCAGGTAAAATTTATCGAGCAAAGAGTGACAACTCTCAAGAAGCTACCAGCAGATGAGCTCTAAGGGGTGGGAATGAAGAGCATGGAATCTGGTCCTCATTTTATTTATGCATCTGAAGAGCAACATGCTCCGATTGGTAGTAGTGAGTAGGTTGGGGAGATATTTGATCTTGTGGATTATGAGCCAGATGGCATAGAGGCTGAGGAACGAGTTACTAACACTACTCTTGCAGTCACTCCAATGGGAGAGGAGGCTAGGAATGAGGAGGAAGATGAGCATCCCATTCAAGCATAATTGTCTCATGACTTTTTAGATCACGTTAACACATACTTTTAGTTTCCAAAAACTTGTCATTTTTGTTTGAGAAGATACTTGTTTGAATTTGTAGTTCAAATTGTTTGCTGAAGCTTGCCATGTTTTGAATTTTAATACGCATGTGATGGAGTTTTATTTGTGGGTTATAAATTCATCAAGCTTCTTTGAAAATTACATAAATGTAGACCTAGTATCTTGATATCTATTAAAGTGTTTTTGTGTATTCATTAAATGCCTAGCTTTAGAAGCATTAAAAACCATGAAAGTTGTTTTTTTGAGTCTCAAATTAGATTGAGACTGACTCAGTTTTGCTAAGTTTTGAAAACATAGCTTTGTATGTGGTGTCTATGTTGTTTTTTTGTTAGAAAAATAGCTTGTTTGTCGAGATAGAGAAACCATCGAGTAATGCTATAATGTTTTTTTAAATATCCTTTTTTAAAACAAAATTACAACTCTTTGTCATAAATGGGTTTACATGTTTGAAAAAGTTGCCATTTTCCAAGTTGTGAAATTTTGGATGAGCCCTTGCAAATGACTACTCACGACTCATGCCAATTTTTCATGACTTGCTGTTCTTCTCATACCCAAGCTTACATTCATGAGAATTGTGAGATAGATTTATGATTATTGTTGGAAGCTTGGGATGAGATGGGCCTCCAATGCAGTATGTGCCATTTAGGAGGTTGGAGAAAATTTTAATATAGACTTTTTCATTGATAGTTACATTTGTTTTGCCCATGCTCATCTAAAGTTTCATTAGTTTTTTAATATTTGGTCCTAATATTATATTCCACTAACTTGATCTTGTAAGATTTGGTGTGGCAGAAGATTCAAAAAGATCCATGTTGGCTAGCCCATTATTTTTTTAATATTTTCTTAGAGGGCCCTTTTGTGAGTCCAAATTTTGTCTAATGTTTTTTCTTTACAACCCTTACAATCCTCAAGGCATCATATTCAAATCCTAGGTACTCCAACAACGGTTACATGACCTTAATTTTATGCACAAGAGAACCTGATCCAACCCGTAGACTTCACATTCAACAAATGCCTCTCCACCAAGGACCTAAAAGCCTCATGTTTAACATCCATCAAGAGCCTATCCTCAAGAAGATGCTTAGCTACTATAACAAGTGCCTCTCCACCAAGGACCCCAAAGCCTCATGTTTAACATCCATCAAGATCCTGTCCTCAAGCAGATACTTAGCTACTATAACAAGTGCTTTGGATGTAACACTACGTCTCATCACGTTTGATGACATGGTTGAGATAACCTTCTAGACTTTCTTCACGTCTTCCATGGTGGTATAACTTTTTCCCCACTTCTCTAGCTACTCCCTACCATATTTTATCGATTCTAAGGATTGTATTAAATTAAGGAGGGAGCTATGCTAACCACATTGGTTCACATTATTTCTTATGCATGGTCACCACTTTGTATCAATATTTATAAAGTAATATAGTATGGTATCTAGCCAATCTTATGAAATGTGTATCTTTGGCTAAGATGGAATTTGTATATACACAGCTTAGATATAAGCTTAACTAGATTTTGGCCTCCCAAACATATAATGGGCAGCCAGGTACTTATAAATATGAGGCCACACATATAATACATTTTTAATAAATGAGAAAGGGAACATTGACTTCCCATTATCATAATGTATATAATATGAGGCCATGTATACAAGACATTTCAATAATGAAAAGGAGACAATTCCATTACCATACTTTGAGCTTGAGTTCTTGATCTCTTATGTTGTTGGCTTGTACGCTTTCTTGCTTCTTCTTATTTCATGCTTTTTGTAAATTATGGTGTATCCATAAAGATGTATGATTGATTTCTTCTCTCCCTCTTTATCTTCTTCTCCAGATTCTCTCTTGCTCTCTTTCCATGCACATATTGTCATTGAGGTAGAGGTTGATCTTTCCATAGCTCCTTCCCTCTTTTCTCCGCACATTTGCATAGGGGTGACACCATTAGAGGCACTTGAGATTGATCTTTCCATATTTTCTTCCCTCTTTTCTCCATACCCATTTGCATTGGGGTGACACCACAAGTTTGAGAACCCTAAATCTCCACAAGAGAGGGTTGTCCAACCTTGCCTCCACTTTGGGTTGACATGCTGGAGGCAAGGTTGAGGACCCTAGCTTCTCCATAAGAGAGTTTTCTCTAATATTAGCTAGCTAAAGGTGCAAATTATCATAAACCTTGCATTTTTTCCCGTATTTCCCTCATGCAAAGCTCAAGTGTTTCCAATTTGGTGACACCACTTGAGCTAGATGGTTAGACACGGCTACATAAGGTTTGGTACAGTACCACACAAGCCATATGCAAGTGTAGATGGATATCCCTAAATTTTGATTGCAGTAAAGATTCAAGGAAACATTCTTGAGACCCCTCATTCTTGGGTTGCAAGATTTAAACAAGCAACAAGACAAGTCTGGATGAGCCTAGAAGCTCTAACACAATTAAATTCATGTTTTATAGTTTAATATTATCATAGTCAAGTGGTATAGTTGGTTAGGTGAAGTTAAGATTGCCAACCATGGCCAATCTAAGCTTGTGTTATCACTAGCCTTTTTATACAATGGTAATGTAGCCCCTCATTCATTACACCCATTTTCTTGTGGGTCCTCTTGTGTTCTTTGTGTATACAAACTCCATCTCATTAATGTTTGTGTATACAATTGAAGCTCCTCTTTACAAGAGCATACGAATAGGAAGAAAAATCTATCCATTGTAATCAACTTTCTCCATCAATAATTTAGTATTATTCTTACTGTATCAATTCAATTTCAAGGTGTGCTTAGTTTTACCCATGGAAGGTCCTATGCTTATATTTGCACCATTGTTTATTACAAACAATATATGTAAGAAAGCATGATATTGTAATCTTTTGAAATAAAGTATACCTAGGTAGGGCTCAATAGGAGCTATATTTTCATTAGTAACTAAAACATCTCTCTTTATTTTTAGAAGTGATTATATACAAGGATATATACTAGGTAGCTTTTTAATTTGGTCTTTAAAAGCAAAGATGAATAAAAAATACTATACCTTTAATAGAAATTTCTTTAGACCGTCATAAATGCTAGGACTCTCAAAAGACAAAGTGGAGTAGAATAATATTAGTGGATCAAGAAAATGATAAGTGAAGTATTATATACCTCACAATTATCTACTTCCAAATCTAACTATATCTCAAGACTATTACATGAAGTTATTCTTTTTAGAAACATCATGCACAAAATATAAGCTTTTCGACAACAATACTAATTACACAAGAGTAAATTTTTTTGGGGTTGTTTTAGTTGAAGAAGTTGTTCCATTGAAATAACATATGCAATTATAAACAAGTATACAAGATGATACATAACATAATTGGCATGTTAAATGTGACAATTGAGTGTGTCAATTTTTTTGAGGTGGCAAAAGCTAGTGAAGTACTCTACTTATAAACAAAATATCCAATTATAAACAAGTATACAAGATGATACATAACCTAATTAGCATGTTAAATGTGACAATCGAGTGTGTCAAAATTTTTGAGGTGGCAAAGCTAGTGAAGTACTCTACTTTGATATTATCAAATGGAGCCTCCCCTAAATTTGGCTCAAAATTTGCATCTTGTTTCATGTGGGAAGAAGGTGGTGCCGCTTGTGAGGGAAAGTCCTTGTGAAGAAGAGGCTTAGATTCATGGTGAAGTATGGGGCCATGTTCCACTTGAGAAAGTAATGGTGGTGGCTCATATAGGGTGTAATCTACACTTTGAGTATAGGCATGCTCAGCATGGGTCTCAACATGGGTCTCATCAACTTTGGAGTACATACATTCAAAGTTGTGGCAACTAAGTGGAGCATTGTGGAGATCAACATTATTGATCTGCAAACATATAAACTTAAACAAATTTAGAATATCACACAAATGCAAGCTAGTGGTTAAAAATTTGGGAAATAAAGATGTTATTTTAAATATAGATCTAAGGGTTAGAGATTCAAGATTAGTGTAGGGAAAGTGTTTTATGCTTGATACTTAGCATAACACGAGGAGAATTAGTATATATGTAGGAGCATTAGTATGTGGAGTATGATTGATACTAAGCATAACACAAGGAGCATTAGTATGTGGAGTATGCTTGATACTAAGCATAACACAAGGAGCGTTAGTATATAAAAAGGAGCATTAGTATCTCATTAGCATGTGGAGTATATTTGATACTAAGCATAATACAAGGAGCATTAGTATGTGGAGTATGCTTGTTACTAAGCAAAACATAAGGAGCATTAGTATGTGGATTATGCTTGATACTAAGCATAACACAAGGCGCATTAGTATGTGGAGTATGCTTAGGCATATAGAGGGGTATTGAATACTCACAAAATCTAAATCTCTCTCAAGGAAATTTACACGCAATGAGCATTGTTGTGTAAAGATTACCTCCTTCTTGTAACCTTGGGCTACAGCAAGGCAAATCAACCAAGATGCCACATAACGCCATGCCCAACTCTTCATCAAGTCCAACACAGAGAAACCTGGTTTTTTACAAATCACAAAAAACTTTAGGTTAAGCTGAATTAGCGCGTGCAAATTGGCGCCGTTAATTGCTTCTCATTAGACTAAATAATCTGTTTAACCAATCATTTCGACAAGGTTTTTGATCAGCACGCTCTATTAACAGCCTTCTTACACTTGATACTCTCTTGCTTTGTTGCCGGATTAGAGAGTTGGCATGCGATTACCTGGTTTTGACTAGATCAAGAGTGCTGCTACAGGCTCTTAAGCTGCTACAGATAGCTTGCATGATCATGGTTTGACCAGCTAGTTTACATACAGATTAAGGTCTTGGCCTTGGTGTGCACAAATAAGAAAGATGTGAGGGCTTCCTTTTAGCTGGCGATTAGTACCAGCTGCCATAATGGTTAAAATTTGATTGATGAGCCACTTTGCAGAGCGTGAAAATACATACACACATTATGATGCAGGTGACAAAGAGGCCGGCTAGTAAATGCATGAAAAGATAGCTCTGTGGTTAGGATTAGTAAGAATAATAATTAAATTTGTGGTGGTATATGCCAGCTTAAGGCTAGTAGGTCTTATTGTAAGCCGTCAAATCATGGGAGTGCGTGCCCTAATCTACACATAATCTGGGTAATTAATAATCTGGATTAAGCGCTAATTGTGGGTTGTGGACAGCGCTGATAAAGCAGTGAATTGTACAGTCTTCGTGGATCTACCAGGAGTTACTTTACGTTGTACAGGATTCCTGCAACAGTGCAATGGAGCTCGCTGCTCCATCATCATGGGATAGAAGCAAGCATTGCAAGCTGCCTCCATCAGCCTGCAGGCTGACACTGTTGCAGTAGTATTGAAGAGCTTGCTCACAGCCTGCGAAAACCCCTCGGGCCGCTCGATCTGGCTGTTAATGTCGCTCTGCGCTTTCCAAATTACAATTACGCACCTAGGGCCTTTGCACATTACGGCCTGCTGGCCCTTTACACATCTTGGCAAATGGGCCAAAAAAGGTGATTTGAATCCGCATTTTTTCCTATTCATCCTGCCCACCAAAGTTGGTGGACTGGGTCCTCTCTCTCTCCATTGATTGGTTTCTCTAGATCAATAAAGTCGACGTTAAGCAGCTCCCTCTCTCTCTCCCCCAAGTATCCGGTTTCACCCTCCTCATGTGTAAACACGCTTCCTTTTTGATGGCCGTCATGCCCGTTTTTTCGGACCCTTCGACCATAAAGAACCAGAGGAAATTCTTAAACCCCATAAAATTTGCACTAGAAGTGTAAAAAAACGTTTGATTTTTTGCTCGGTTGTCATCAATTAGGCAACCCATCAAAAGGCAACCATGTGTGTAAAGCTCCCTATATCCCTCATATGTGTGTAAACTCCCTAGGATACTATAGGAAGGCTTCACTCTCGTGCACGCCACCTACAACAATGTTACTATGTTCGGAAAACTATCTTTACCAAACCTCACGTGAATCCTTTCCAACACAAATTGAAGAGGAAATGCTAGTTTTGAACAAGCATTTTTTTTTCATACTTTTACAAGCATATAACTAAAACTTGAAATTTTGAGGAGTTTTTCTTCCTTCTCCCACCATTTTGAGAAGGATTTTCAAATTTTGGACCAGCCCTAGGTTAAAGTGAACCTATCTCGAACCCTGGGCTACCATCTCGAACCCTGGGCTACCATCTCCTTCCAAGGAGAGGTTTTACCATTTATTTTATTTATTTTGCAAGGAGTTTATTTTTTCTAGCTACACCCCTTCCAGGGGGGGTTTATTCTTAAGAATAAGGGTAGTAAAAATAGTAGTATGCCCTTCCAATCTCCATTTCACAAAGTGAAGAAAGTTCAATGTGAGCCGTCCAAATGAAAGTATGGGATTGCCCTTCAATTTTGAGGGCTATTATTGACCGTAACATCGCTAGTGGCAATTCCCACAATAGTGATAACCCCCTTACATAGATGGACACTACCCATCTCATTTTTGGACACATAGACTAAGCAAATATGCAAAAGCATATGAATAGGGTATAAAAGCAAAAGCTCACTAGATGTTGCCCATTAAGATAAACTATGGATTGGCAAGTCTTTCACCATCTATAAGCTTAAATGTGCACCCATCATTCACATAAGCATAAATGTGCAAAAGTAAAAGTTCACTAGATGTCTTGCCCATTAAGATAAACTACGGATTGGCAGGTCTTTCACCATTTATAACCATAAATGTGCACCCATCATTCACATAAATGTGCACCCATCATTCACAGAAAGCACTATGCCTCTCATCACCATTGTGTGGGGCACAACAGAAAGAATAGGGTACATATTTTGACTTTTCCATCATGGCTTCTTGCAAAAGCAACATCTCATTAGATGTTGTCTTACCCATTAAGATAAAGTATGGATTGATAGGTCTTTCACCATCTATAAGCTTAAATGTACACCCATCATTCACACAAAAAGCATTATGCCTCTTGTCACCATTGTGTGGGGAGCACAACAAAAAGAATAGGGCACCTATTTCCAATTCTCCATCATGGCTTCATACACAACCATCTAAATCTTCTTCTTCATCCATTGTCTCTCAACACTCGAACTCACTTAGTCTATGTTTATTGTAACACACAGCACTTGCATCCACACTAGGGGTATTTCTACGAAGATGACTTTGATCCAGTCTTGCTTAATAAAGGAATATCCTATTATTTGTGTTTGTACATAGGCAAAAACCTCTTCTTAATGTGACCTTATACATAAATGATATGAAGCAATAATAATAATAATCTTATAAATGTGAGATCTGGATGTTTATGTGAGCTTTAAAAATTATAATTACACTTTACTGGCCAGGACTAGGGCCTTTACACATCTTGGCTAGAACCCAAAAATAGGCCAAAAAAGTGTTGTGAAATTTTCGTCACATCTTGCCTACCAAAGTTGGTGGACGGGCCCTATAAGGGGTTTTCACCTAAGAATCTAGTTCCACCCTCCCCATATGGGATTTTTGCCTTAAAAATCCGGTTCCACCCATCCCCATATGTGTAAACATGCTTGCTTTTTGATGGCCGCATGCCCGTTTTTGGACATTTCAATCGTAAGAACTTGAGGAAATTCTTAAACCCTATAAAAAATTACACTAGAATTGTAAAAAACATTTGATTTTTGCTTGGTTTGCCAACAATTTTGAAGGGCAAGGCAGCCCTTCAAAAGGTAACCTTGTGTGTAAAGCTTCCTATAGCCCTCATATGTGTAAAGCTCCCTAGGATATAGGAAGGCTTCATTATCGTGCATGCCACCTACAACAGTGTTACTGTGTTCGGAAAACTATCTTTACCAAATCTCACATGAATCCTTTCCAACACAAATTGAAGAGGAAATACTAGCTTTGAATAAGCATTTTTTCCCATAATTTTACAAGCATATAACTAAAACTTAAAATTTTGAGTTTTTGTTCCTTCTCCCACCATTTTGTGAAGGATTTTCAAAATTTGGACCGGCCCAAGGTTAAGGTGAACCTTTCCCGAACCCTGGGATATCATCACCTTCTTCCAAGGAGAGGTTTAGCATTTATTTATTTATTTTACAAGGAGGTTGATTTTTCTAATTGCACCCCTTCCAAGGGGGGTTTAAGAAGGGTAGAAAAAATAGTAGCCTTAAAAAAAAGCACAAAAAATAGTAGTATGCCCTTCCAATCTCCACTTCACAAAGTGAAAAAAGTTCAATGTGAGCCGTTCAAATGAAAGTATGGTATTGCCTTTTGAATTTGAGGGCTATTATCGACCATAACATTGCCAATGGCCATTTCCCCAATAGCGATGAACAATCGCCTTAACCCACAACCAATGACATGGATACTACCCATCTCATTTGAACACATATAAACTAAGCAAATATATAAAACATTTGCACACATATAAATAGGGAGAAAAAGCAAGTGGCTAACTAGATGTCCTGCCCATTAAGATAAACTAGAAATTGGCAAGTCTTCCACCATCTATAAGCATAAATGTGCACCCATAATTCACCGAAAGCACTATGCCTCTCATCACCGTTGTGTGGGATACAATAGAAAGGATAGGAGAAAAGGTCTTACATAGTTAGTATCTCAATTTCTAATAAGTTAGTACGGACATGAATCTATTTCATTTTTCACAAAGGAGAAAAGGATTATACTATTTAAATAATTTAGGAATATCTTCAAAGAATGGATTAGTAGATCTTTTGTTTACATTCACCTTGTCAAAGGGGAAAACTTCACTCGTTTCAAATATTTAAGTCTACTAAATATCTAATAAAATAAAAATGGTTCTACAATAGTATTAAAACAGTTCCCCACGAATGAAGGAAATCAAAACCCAAAATAAAATACAAATGAGTCTTGGAGAATGCAAGAGAAAACAATATTGAGAGAACAAGGTAAGATATTATAAAACTTATTAGAATTGAGATACTAACTATGTAAGACCTTTATGATCCTTGGAGAAGGAATTTTGATTCTCAATACAAAAATTAGAACATAGCATATACTTGCATAAATTAAAAGCATAAACCTTAATAAATGTATTAGTTTAATCTCCTCTAGATGAGTGTGGCCCTTGTACCACTCACCCATATTTATATGTATTAGAAAAAACTTGCTTTTCAAAAAGATAACTTCCAAAAACAAAGCGCAAGTGCTTTTGATTTTTTGAGCATAAAAGCTCTACAAAAATATAGCAAGCTACAATTAAAAAATCTTGGGCCTACCAAAAGTATAAAATACTATTTGGTATGTACAAAGGTATGAGGCCTTAGCCTTACAAAAATATTAATGCCTAGATATGAAACCATGAAAGGTGTTCCAAAATATCTAGATGTGGTCTTGAGACTCCCTCAGAATTCTGCAGTCTGTGTGTGAGTCCCTAGCCCTCACCGTTTTCACCTTGCCGACTGTGTTGTCCCAAGACTTACGATCCAACAAGTTTCCACTTGTTATGCTTGCACCCGAAATGGGGATCAAGGCCTAGCGACCCCCTTGAGCCTGGCTCAAGCTAGGTCGGCTCACTTCACCAAGGCGGGTCACCCAAGCGCCTACCTCACCATAGCGGCCTCACCATGGAACGTGCCCTTGAAGGAGCACCTACACCCCTTATAGTAGCAATTTCAAGAAACGGCACGGTACCCCGCCAAAGCCCCGCGCGCCCCCTGGATAGAAATCCCACCTGTGAGGATTAACACATTATCTGCCACACTCAATCATCGCCTACATCCAAAATAGTATTAGTTAGTGCACATAGCTGATTAAACAAATTAATCATGATCATATCATACCAACACACACAATTGATTAAACATATTAATCCTAGTAAATGATATAAATAAGAGGACTTTCCAAATAAAATATAAGTTGATGGACTGGCCGATTGCTGGTCAGCCATAAGCCCCGGACAAAACCCATGATTAATGCTCTAGCCGATAGGTTTTCAAATCTTTCATGTGCTGGCCGAGAGAATCCTATGGTCTTCCACCACTCATTTCCTTCCCATCTCAGCAATAACTGAAGCTCTCCATTGAATCTTGCAAGTGAAAATGTATGCAAATGAAATGCACTAATTTGCAAACATATAAGGAAAAACATTACAATTTTCCTGAACAATGCTTAACTTTTTTGTGCTGCTCAGAAACTAACTATACCATGACAAACAGAAAGCTTGTTTTGTATAGATGTGTTTAGACTACTCAAACATTGGATTTGGAGTTTTGTAGCTCAAGTTATGGACGGAACAAGGTAAGGGTACAAATTTGGGATACCTGCTACTACAACATTTAGTTATGACATGAACACAAAGGCAAGGAAGATCCAGCTGAAACAAAAGATACACAGTATAACATGAAACAAAAGATACACAGTATAACATGAAACAATAGGAGTGTGCATGATTATGTGCAAGAGATCAAAGCATGTACATATGCATTGGCATCTATCAATGCACCAATAGATGATGATGATTTGGTTTCTATTACACTAAAAGGTTTGGGCATGATTATGTGCAAGAGATCAAAGCATGTGCATATGCATTGGCATCTATCAATGGACCAATAGATGATGATGATTTAATTGCTATTACATTGAAAGGTTTGGGCAAGGAGTACAAATCATTTGACACTTCTATCACTGTGAGAAGTGGTGATCCCCCAGATTTTAAAGAGTTCATTTCATTGCTTATTGTAGAAGAGTTGAAGCTTGAATTAGGTACATCATCGAGTAGCAATAGTAGGCATGCAAGGGACCAAGCATTTTACACACAAAGAGATACCAAAATTAGGGGAAGATCTTCATCTAGAGAACGTACATGTGGATGTGGTTGGTAGAATAGATCACCACAACAAAAAATAGAATTTCAACCCTCGTATGATACACGATGAGGTAGAGAGTCATACTCTCGAGGCGACAGGGAGAGGAAGTAGATGGCAACCTTAACATTAGTATGGAAGTGGCACATTGAGTGTTACTATTGTGGTAAGATTGGACATATGGCCAGGGAATGTTACAAGAAGCAAAATGATTTGTGAGAGGTGGTGAAATTCAACATAGTAACTATGCATCCTCTAGGAATGTAGGTCATGGGAATGAAGATAATTTGTTTGCAATGAAGCATGTGATGGGCACTATGACTTTACGTAGTGAAGGAGATGTTACAAGAAGCAAAATAATTTGCGAGGTGGCAAAATTCAGCATGGTAACTATGCATCCTTAGCAATGTAGGTCATGGGAATGAAGATCATTTGTTTGCAATGAAGCATCATGTGATGGGCACTATGACTTCATGTAGGGAAGGAGATGATACTTGGTACATAGATTATGGTGCATCAAACCATATGACATGACATGGTGAATGGTTTGATAGGAAGTTGCCCACACAAACACAGGGATGTGTGGTTATTGGAGATGATACGCAGCGTCGCGTCACTCATATTGGTAGTGTGCCATTAAAGATGTATGATTGGAGAGTGAAGACAATGTCATGTATGTGCCATCAATCACTAAGAATTTAATATCTATGGGGGTCGTCACTCAAATGTTTAAGCAGGGATTGCAAGTAAGGTTCAATGAGTGGTTGTTTTAAGTATCGTTGTGTTGTTGAGGAATTCAAGAATGGATGTAAGCTGATTATAAAGGGACAAAAAAAGAAAAGAAGACTATTCACTTTGGATGTACATATTTCGGAGTTGAAACTAGCCATGTTTTCACACATCCATGGCATTGTGTATGACATTGATATATGGCATAGGAGGATTGGACATGTGAATATCTAAAAGCTAAAGTCTATGCAAACCAAAGTGATTGTTCATGGTCTTCCAAGGTTCAAGTATGATGGAAGCAATCATGTATGTGATATATGTCAGTTTGGAAAGCAGGAAAAGCTTCCATTTCCAAAGGATGGTCAAATATTTGATCAGGAGGCCTTTAGAAATCATTCATAATGATATTTGGGATCCAACACAAACCCCATCCAAGTATTATGTCACTTTCATTGATGACTATAGTAGAATGACATAGATCTACTTCTTGAAGGAAAAAGGTGAAGTATTTAGGAAGTTCGAAGAGTTCAAAGAATATGTTGAGAAGCAATATGGATAGTGGATCAAATGTTTGAGGACACATGGTGGAGGTGAGTTCAGCTCTCACGTGCATTTAATGATTTCTTGAGAGATCATGGGATAAAAAGGAGGCAACATACATGATGCAGGTATACACCTCAGCAAAATAGAGTTGCTGAGAGAAAGAACTCATTCGTTGGTGAGATAGCACAATCTATGCTTAATGAGAAGAGTATCCCAAATTACTATTGGACAGAAGCATGTGCAACAGCAGTGTACTTGTTGAACAAGACACCTACAATAGCTATTCATGAGAGCACACTAGAGATGAGGATAACTGGCTATAAACCTTGTATTGGGCACTTGAAATTTTTTGGTTGTGTTGTCTTATGTATATGTGCCTGATGAGAAGAGAAGGAAATTGGATCCAAAGGCAAAAAAGTGTATATTCATTGGATATGCACAAGATAAGAAAGCATACAAGTGTTATAATCTAGTGGCAAAACAAGTCCTCATTATTCGTGATGTGATATTTGATGAAACGGCTAGTTGGTACAAGGAAAGTAAGAGTGTCACGGTAATGTGGATGTGCACTTACCACCATTGGAAGAGTCTACTAGTATGTCTAGGCCACATGAGACATGTAATAGTGATAATGTGAGTCCATGCTCAGGGAGATTAAGACATGATGTCAGCATTAAGAGTAATGTATTATGCAAAGGCAAGAAGAAGGTTGAAGACATTGGCATTAGAAATGCAGGTTATGAATCATCTAGTTTGGAGAGTCTTGATGATGAGTTAGGAATTCCAATGATTAGGACTCTAGGTGTAAAGCATGACAGGTATGTATCATCACATGCTAGAGCTCATGAGGCTCGTGTGACCCATAGCCATTGAGAAGATCACAAAGGGTGAGATATCCAATGCAAAGGTTGACATATAGAGGATATGCTATGCATTATGCATGGCATCTATGGTGAAGTATGTGGAGCTACTTGTTTTGATGAGGCTATTGGCAAAGAATCTTGGGAGAAAGCCATGGATGAAGAGATGGATGCATTGGTACATAATGACACATGGGATTTGGTTGAGTTACTAAATGGCAAGAATGGTATTGGCTACAAATGGGTTTATAAGGTCAAATGTAAGTCAAATGGATCCGTGGAAAGATATAAGGCAAGGTTGGTCGTCAAGGGTTATGCACAAACTCATGGACTTGATTATGATGAGACATTTAGCCTAGTGGCTAAGATGTCTCTACCATAAGATCCATGATTTCATTGGCAACATCTAAAGGTTAGGAATTGCATCAAATGGATGTCAAGAATGCTTTCTCTCTTGAATGAAGAGTTACAAGAAGAGGTGTTTATGGAACAACCACATAGGGTTATGTACACCTAGATTTTGCCACACATATATATAGATTGAAGAAAGCATTATATGAACTGAAGTAAGCACCACATGTATGGAGTGACAAGATTACCAAGTATCTCGTTAGCGTTGAATTTCATGTGGGATATTTAGATTCTTCACTATATGTGAAGATGACATAGAATGGTATGGTGGTGATTGTCATTCATGTGGATGACTTGATAATCACAAGAGTGATTATGGGAATGATATAGCTAATGTAAAGGTATCATTAAGCAACCAATTTGACATGAAAGACTTGGGATAATTGACGCTCTTTCTTAGCTTGAGATCATCATGACATCGCATGTTATATGGTCGATGCAAAGGCAATATGCCTTGGATTGGCAAAGTATGGCATGACTAGATGCAAGCCTATGGCGATACCATTGCAGAAAAACATAAAGCTAAGGGCTGATCTTGGTGATGAGTTGGATGATGCTACTATGTACAGGAAGACGGTCGCAGCTGGATTTATTTGACTATCGCTAGACCGAATCTATGCTATGCAATGGGACTAGTTAGTCAGCATATGATATAGCTAATGTAAAGGTATCATTAAGAAACCAATTTGACATGAAAGACTTGGGAGAATTGAAATTCTTTTTTGGCGTTGAGATTATCAGGATGTCACATGGTATATGGTTGCTGCAAAGCAATATGCCTTGGATTGGCAAAGTATGGCATGACTAGATGCAAGCCTATGGCGACACACCATTGGATCAAAACATAAAGTTAAGGGCTGATCTTGGTGATGAGTTGGATGATGTCACTATGTACAGGATAAGGTCGTAGAGTAGCTGGATTTATTTGACTATTACTAGACCGAATTTATGTTATGCAATGGGACTAGTTAGTTAGCATATGCAGAGTCCCAGGAAGCCACATTTGGGTGTTGTTAAGAGGATCATGAGACATGTGAAGACCACTGCCCATTATGGTTTATTTTATGAGCATGGAAAGGATGTGATGGTGGATGGTTGCACAGATGCAAATTGGGTAGGAAGTGCTAATGAACAGGAGATCTACTAGTGCTAATGAACAGGAGATCTAGTAGTGTGTATGTATTTAGCATGGAAAGTGTTGTAGTGGGTATGTATTTAGCATGGAAAGTGTTGTAGTGAGTTGGAGCAACAAGAAGAACCCCACAGTTGTTTTATCTAGCATAGAGGAATTGGAGTATAGAGGAGAAACTATGGCTACATGTGAAGTGGTATAGCTAAAAAAGTTACTTAGTGATTTGGAACAGCGTCCATGATAGACAAGTTGTCATACATGGTGACAACATGAGCAGCATTCAATTGGCTAGTAATCCGGTCTATCATGCCAGACTAAACACATAGAAATCTATTATCATTTCATCGGGATGGATAGGTTGACTTGACATATGCAAAGATAGAAGAACAAGTTGTAGATATCATTACCAAATTGCTTGGTAAAGAGAAGTATGAGTACTTCAGAGACATACATGGAGTACATGAGATGGACATGGTGAGCTTGAGGGGGAGTGTTGAGAATTCAAGCTCATCAATAGTTAGTGGATAACATTAAATTTGTGACAATAGTCTAGCAATGTGTGGACAATAATATATGTGCCTAACTGGCCAAGTGTGTGCGGAAATCAGTACTAGGTTATGTTATGTGTGAACTTATCACTTATAGAATGTGTTGATTTTGGTGAGAATGAAGCTACCTATGGAACTTCTCTACATTATGTGGAATGGATTAATGAGAGCAATTAGAGTTTGTGTGTGTCTCCTCAGGTCTCATCTATTCTCAAATCCACAAAGGCTATGGAGTTTGTTAAAGAGCTACCAGTTGCCTATGATGGATATAATACTTTTGAGTTGCCACCTCAAATAAAGGTTCTCCAATGTCTAGAATGGAACACAAACATGGTAACGGCCACGTTTGGGTGGATTATGCTACTTGTTCTATGGATTGTTTTGATGGCAAGAATGAGTAGATGGGGTGGTCATCTGACATGTTATAATTTGGAATGCTTATTCCTTGAGCGCTTTGGAAGGGTCAATGAAAGACAGTGGTGGGAAAGGAAAATTAAAGAAGGTATGCTCTCCAAGGCTAGTAACTATGGAGTATGGAAATTTGATGTACCGCCACTATAATGATTTTCCCATGAATATGTTGCCTATTTCCCATCCTTGATTTATTATTGTCTCCCTAGGGATAGAGATACCACAACCAGATGTGCAACTCATCTTAGGTTCCATAATCATCCTTATAAGGCAGGTGTTTCAAGAAGGAAGACAAAGATGATAGAAGACACTATCTCAACACATAGCCATCATTTTACTACTAAGATAATAAAAGTTTCTACTATTCAAGACATAGTTATGGAAATGATTATCCAAAACCAAGAAATTCAAGTTGCGGAATTTGGTGATGGGGAATTGAAAAATCTCCTTGAAAACATTACTCCATTTTCTAATAGAAGAAGGTGAGAGGCTATGATATAACTTCATGCCTTGAATTTGAGTTTATGTGTGATTTTATGTGCCTTGACATTTCTAATTCTTATTTTATCTAGGGTTCAAAAATGTTTCCAAGAGGATAGAAGAGATATATATGGGGGCAAGAAGGGTTTGTATGTTGTCTTGGAGTTAAAGAATAAATGCCGATACCCCTTTTTCCATAGTGTACTCTTCCCTCGACAAATGGATGCCTCCTTGCATCCACATGTATTCAAAATATCTATAATTGGTCTAGTACTTGGGCCATTCAATTGAAACTCTGAATGACTCACCTGCATACACTTCATTGTCTATCTACTTGTAAGATTACTTAAACGCACTTAAAAAATAAAAAAGGACATGGGATGAAGAATGCAGGGACATGTCCTCCTCAAGTTCATTTGACACAACAATCCTCTACAACAGGGAAAGCATCAAATCAAATGAGCTAGTATCTTACATTGCTTCAATTTATCAAATATTCACACTCTAATTTTGATGCTTGTGTCTACGTTCCTCTGACCCTCCATCTCTTCTCATCAATTGCTAACCATCTATAGAACCCCGCTAACCTCAATAATAAAATATTATAACCCTCCTTGTGATTGCCGAGAAAGAAAGTGAGCAAAAATACAAAAGGAAGAGCTCACCAAATGAAAAAGAAATGTAATCACTCGCAAAGGCCTCGACCTCGATTAGGTACTCCCAACAATCACTTACTTCTTCATTTACTAAGCCTTCCTTGTTCCTTTTCAAGGAACAACAACCATTGAGCATTCTCTCAATATCAAGAACAATAGCAAAAAGCTTGTCAATTCTCCTCACCACAACAAAGTCTTCTACTCAATCACAAGAACGTGATCGACATTAGGAAGGGGGAAATATTAACCTATTTTAGAATGAATATCTACCACCACTAAAATTTTGCAACAAACAACACACCAATACGATCAAGCTATGAAGCAATGATGTCCAAATCTACAACTTGGATAGGAGCCCGTAATGCTCCAACGGAATACTTATGGTGGTAACTCCCAGTCCAAGATCATGTGATAGCAAGCTCGGGTGAATCCCCTATTAATGTACTTTATGCATGTATTGTGAGATTAAGCATTGTATAAGAAATAGAGCACTTATGAGCCTTGGACACCTGATAGACCACAATTTAAAGTGTGTATGAGCACTTATCGCCTTGTATATAAGTCAATTTTCTCTCATAATGCAAGGCACTCTCTCATTATGCAATTGAATCTTGCTTTTGCTTCTCTACTCTATCATAATGCTTATGTAGCTACCATAGAGAGAGGAGTGTGGCTATCCATTTTGAACGATAACCGAGCCGTGACAACGCGATCGAGAGCAGTACGATGACGTAGAGCTCTCTGAAACAAGAAAGGCTTGCATCCATTGTGATACATTGGTAAGTTCCCCACTACATGTTGAGTTTTATTCTTGTTTTCTCTAATGAGAAAGAAGATAGTTCTGGAGAGAGTCGTAAATGAGCCATAACAAAGTGAAGGCTACATAGAAACTACATAGCTCATCAATTAAAAAGAACAAGGAGAGGATACAGATGAGTGTAGGAGGGATTCTACAAAGCTACACAATTATAGTTGTAGGGAGGATTAGATACAGAGGAGGGAAGCAAGGATTCTACAGAGCACGACAATTACAAAAAAGCACAAGGGAAGAAAAATGACACAAGAAAAAACCTTAGAATAGTGATGTAGGAGATGCAAACAAGGGAAGGAGAGGCATAGGAGGCAATTGGTGAGAAAGTAGATGTAGAGATAGGGGAGGGACAGTTAGCATAGGAGGGGAGGAGAAGGGCAAGAGGAGGATACAAGAGGGGAGGAGGAGGAGAGTTGTAAAAAAAGATATTGTGATGACTTTTTGGTCATCCTCTTTTGGGCTTTATTTTAACACACATGTTTAAACTTTTATTTTAGAAATTGGATTATTTAATGTGCCAATCCTTTTGTTTAGCATACCTCACCATAGGAATTGAATGGTGTCTAACTTCACTCTACCGTGGCAACCTTCAAGTTTTTGTAACTCTTGTCTTCTCAAAAACTAGAGGCATTCTCTCCCCTTCGATCCATCTCTCTCTCTCTCTTGCTCAAGACTTTTTATTTGTTCCATGCTTGAGAAGTGTAAAAGATTTCATTCATACTTGAATGTCACATGGGAATAAATCTTGAGGATTCAACAACTAATCATCCACATATTCTTAAACTCCAATGAATGAAAAGTAAAAAACTTGGAAGAGTCAAGCTTAACTAAGAATTTTCTTCTTCCAACTTAGGCTCACTACATGCACAAAACTTGAAAATCTCCAAGGAATCTAGCATGCATGTTTACAAAACTACTTACAAAAAGGCTTTTGTAGGAAACTACTTACTGAAGGATTTTGTACAAGACTACAAACACAAGTTTTTCCCCCTCAAGACAGGAAGCATCTAAAGCTCACTCAAAGGGACGGGTCTACCCAAATTATGATTTGCCTTGCAAAAGGTAAACAAGGTGATAAACTATCCTTAATCAATGCATTGATCTCTTCAAAAGCAAGAATCAAGTTTGATCCATGACTGCGTGTCCAATTTGGATCAACCAAAAGCAAAAGGTCAATAAAAATTCATCAAAAAGGCACTTCTTGCTTCTCAAGTATATGATGATATACTCTTCTGTTGACTAGAATCTCATACAAGGTTACAATTCCATTTCTATGCTTGAATCAGCACAATGTCCTGCTAGTGGAGATACGATGTTATGGTGGAGCTGGACAAAGCACAAGGTGATCATCGGGTCTACCTGCCCTTCCCTCTCCTTGCTATCAGCAAGATCCAATTTATGGCTTTATCACTAAAACTTGTGCATTTTGCAAGTTTTGTTGGGTTTTCCTATTTTTGGGTTTATTACACCTCTTTTGAATTGTCTTTAACTGGTGAATATACATCTTTAAGCCTACTGCATGTGTCTTCCTCCTGATGCACCACTCTTTCCATCGGTTGTTCACCATTGACCTTTATATACCAGTGGAAATTCAGGCCATTTCCCCCACTCACCCCATGAAAGTCTACTCACAAAGCTTCAAATCATGGACTCCATCATGCATAAACTACTTGATATGAAATCCACACACAACATCAGCGCCCAAGAGTAGATGCAGATTCATGCATAAAAATGCATCACCTTACTAGATAAATTTGCATAGTTTAACCTTTGGACTGAATTTCTTCTTTAAAGGTAAAGGGCAGACTCAGCCATGACGAAGGCTAACAATAAAGACAGCACGAGTGCACACACACACACACACACACATCAATCTAAAACTTCCAACAAGTCATCACCAAACTCCTTCACGACCTTTCCAATAAGAGATGGTCTCACTACTCAACAAAACTCACAAGCAGACTCCTAAGTCTCAGCTTGAGCTGTAGTACTGAAACCAGAAAGCACTGGACTAGAAGTATGCGAAGGTACTAAAGAAGGCAGGGTCAAGTAAGTTCATCAATAGTAGAAGGCCTGTACTTAGGTGATGAAAGCTTGATGAATCAGGATGGAGAACCACCCATGCACTGAGCCATCCACACACCCCATTTCCATTGGCACAATGTTTCATGAACTTCTATTAACTGCTCAAAAGGGGGGACCAACTGGTGACAGAAACCAGCGTTCAAGTGCCGACCCAAAAATGTGCAGCTAGATAAACAGCAAGTCCCCCTTCAGCACAAAAGCTCATCTTTGTTGGATTTTCAACCCATCACAAATAAACACAAACCCACAGGAATGGTTGATAAGAATCATGGTTAAAGTAAGAGTGTCATAGCACTTTAAGGTGGAGTGTATCAATTTTCCCAAGCGATGTATTAGTGTTGGAAAATTGATTCGATTAATGCATGTAACCAGTTGATTTTTTGTATACCTAGGCCGCAGTATACCTGTCAAAATCTTCCCTTGTCAATTTTTTAACTTCATCTTACTATTAAGGCTTTTGGCCTTGAAAAATATGTCTTGCATAGCTGTCCGAATCTGATCGGACACGTGTGAATAAAGCCACTGTAAGACTTTTTCCTCTGGTAAAGGGTGTTTTGCCACAGGAGCAACACTGTTTGAGAACTCCAAGAGAGGAGAGTCTTCATGCTGGCGATAATAGACCTTCCTGACGGCTTCCTCCGCAGTTTGTCTCAAACTCGTGATGTCGAACAGCATGGGCTCACCAACCACAATGCTTATGTTTTTGAAACACAATGGTAGCAATGGTCTCCTCCCAAACCAGTAGTTCTCTGGCATGACCTTCAAATTTGAATCAACATAAGAATCAGTAAAAGCAGATTATTCAGAACTGACTTGATCTAAAGCCCAATTATGACCAGATAAGACCACACACATGCATAAAAAATTAGATAATTGAACAAGAGATCACGAATAATACACGAACTGTGGCATGTGACACATGATATATAATGCATGCCATGATCAGTTGTCATAAGGATGGCCACAGAACATTTAGAGTGACCCTGGCTTCGGGGTGACCAGCCCCAGAATAGGGGTACTAGAGGGAGGACCTGCAACACTCGGCTCTTCATCGTTCTGTTCTTCAACCACACCATATTAGAGAGTCTCGCAGAAGCTGATCAGACTGTTGTGATGTTGAACAGAGTTGACCAGTCTGATCACACTTAACCAGAGTTGGCCAGTCCAACTAGAAATCACCACAATGTTTTAACTGTCAACAAGTCTCATTTGCAGTAATCCGTGGTGATGAAATATTGTATATGCTCTTCCATAATGGAAGAAGTTTGAGAGAGATCCTACTTAAATGATTTCGGGCACGGCAATAGAAAACCTGCACGAAGGCTCAAGAATGCATTGCTTCTTTAAAAAGATGGGGGTGGGAGATCTTACTACTACACGCACCTATGACCATCTTAGAAGATGAAATGGGCATGTGATGTCTTCCCAAAATCTTCCCTAACATAGCTGCCAAATCATGAGGCAACACACTAGCTCACCTCCCAACCACGACCAACAACCACTGATCTCCCCCGAGCCAAGGCTAGGGCTCCTCCACAATCCCATGGGCCCATGTCTAACTCCGGCATCTCATGCCACCGAAGTCTGCCCACCGAAATCCTTTGACATGCCAACCTTCGTACTCACCATGTGCACGGCATGAGCATGTCTGCTCTCCTGGTCCATGCTAGACCTTCAGTAGTGAATCTGCATAACTTTGTCTCATAATAACCCAAGCTCTCACTTAAATAGTGATAACTATGCCATAAATAGCTAACTTGCTATAAACAGCCATTAAGCCCCTCTTATCAATCCACGAACCCTAGCCAAGTATCTACCTACTAATCCCTAATCCCGAGGCCCCCTAAACCCATTGGAGTAGATCACTAATCCATAGATTAGTGTCAAGGTACATAACATACTTCCCCTCTTCAAGCATTTACAATTAAATGAAATTAGGAAAACCCTTACTCAAACTAGCTGCTGACTCCCAAATTGGGAAAACACTTACTCAAACTAGCTGCTGACTCCCAAATTGAGTCCTCCTCCGCCCTATCTACATAACATACTTCCCCTCTTCAAACATTTACTTCTAAATGAAATTAGGAAAACACTTAGTCAATTGTTGACTCCCAAGTTGAGTCTTCCTCCGCCCTATCTTTCCACTTAATCTTATCTGCAGGGATCAACTTGTTCCTAAGTTGTGCCTTTCCTTGAAATCTATAACCCTCTCGGGTTCATGTGGAACATAGGACAAGTCCTCAACCTCGACAAGTTCCTAAGGGGTAACAAGGTTATCCTTAGCTCCCGTATCTCTTTCAGTTGAACGACGTGAAGGAATTGATAAACTTACACATTCGGAGGCAACTCTACTCTATAAGCAACCTCACCAATCTTTTCCGAGATCTTGTAAGATCCATAGAACCTAGGAGATAACTTCCCAACCTTCCCTATACGTAATGTCTCAAATTTTAAGGCACTCTCAAATAAACTAGCATTCCCTAGGTAAACTCCCTTGGTGAACGTTGTCTATTAGTATAAAGCCGTGCACAATCTTATGCACTGTTGATAGCCTCCCGTGCACTGACTAGCATTTCTTGCTTATCTGCTAAGAAATCTCTAGCCACATCTATATGAATACCATTAGGTCCAACTGTTACTAGAGATCTAGATTGGTATCCGTACATTGGCATAAACAGACTGTAACCAATAGACGCATGCTTAGCACAATAATAGACAAACTCGACCATCAAGATGTAGTTCTCCCAACGTATGCACAAAGCATATCCTTCAAAACCTGATTCACCTTCTCTGTTTGCCCATTAGACCGAGGATGGTCAAAAGGAACTCATATTCAGCATAGTCTCCAATCTCAGAAAAACTAGCTGCCAGAAAACTTGGAGTCCCTATCACTGACTATATCAAAAGGTACTCCATACAACCTGAAAAGTTGCTCAACAAACTACTGCACCAATTCAGCTACCATCACTGTCACATTTTGTAGGTAAAAATCGTGCCATCTTCATTAATTTGTCTACCACCACCAAGATAGCATCATGCCCTCTGCTAGTCCGAGCAAACCTACAATGAAGTCCATGGAAGTACTCTCCCATTTACCTCCTGGTATCTCTAAAGAATGTAACATACCTCCAGCCCTAAGGCGTTCAACCTTATTCACTCAACATTGACGACACTTTACCACATAGTCCTGACATACTCCATCTTAGGCCACTAAAATGTCCATTTTACCAAATCTAAGATTCGCTCTACCCCAGGATGACTTGCTGTAGGAGCATCATGACATTCATACAAGATCCTTTTCCTATTTCAGCGTTATCCGGTACACAAACCTTCTCATTCTGGAAAAGCAATCCATTGCACATAAGGCTTGCCACACTCCCAAATGGCATGACTCCTGAGTCTTGGTGTAAATCTATGGAGCTCCCTGCTTGAGCCTGCTGCCAATGCAGACCAAAATGATTGTCAATCCCTCTCGAAGAGTCATAAAGGTCAGCCCTAATCTCAGTGAAGCTCAAAGAGTTCACCTCCCCAATTTCTACTCAAGGCATCCACCACTCGGTTCAGGCTACCCTTCCTATGACACACCTACAAGTATGCAGGATAGAGCCAAATATCAGATACCAACCGACGAGCAAAGGACACGTGGCACTGCCACCTGGCGATGATGATGTGGCACTGATGATCATGTGGCAGTCAAGTACAGCTGGCCGATAGCTACTACTGGCCGACTAGGAGCATTGGTGCATATGTATATGTGGGTCACCAAATTGTCATAATCATCTGCTTTCCTCGGCACTGTACTTCATAGAGTGTTTCTCTGTAGGCGAAGTGCTAGCTAGGAGTGAACAGCAAGTCACAAGGCTGCGATTTGACATCTTCATTCTCAGCCATCTTATACTTGAATTTTAGTTGTAATATGTATTGCTTCCTTCTTGTACATAATACAAAGCAATAGCATAGGAATCGTGTGTGTTGTATGTGTGATTCAGCTGCACTCTTCTTTCTATATCTAGAAAACCCTAGCACATAGGCGCAAGTGTTCTACAATTGGTATCAGAGCCTATGAAACCTGCAAATTTCTTTTCTTTTCTAGCACTCATGTGCGTTCAGGTTTGCGAAAAGTGAATATTTGGGTACCCTTCATTGTTCCTGGGTTTTTTGGGGTATTTTGTGCTTCCTTGCCCCACCAAACCCTTATTTAAGTTGTATTACTTCCTTCTTGTACATAATACAAAGCAATAGTTTAAGACTCGTAATATGTGTGGTTCCGTCACATTCTGAAAGAAAATGAAGCAAATAGAAAACACAAATGTAGGCCCAAGTACAAGACCTGTAAATGCTGGAAACTGATGTTTATTGCTGAAAACTGAGCACGAGGGAAGCCCGTAGGTGCTGTACAATGATAAGAAGTAGAAGCAGCTGCTAGTGACCTCAAGAGGATGCTGAAAATGAGATGAAATGAGGGGAAAGAGGAGCCACCCATATATACTCCTCGTGAGAGCTTGTAGCACGTTGACAGCTCCATAATAGCATAAAAATGCTAAAAAAGGCATAAAAAATGGAAAAAATGCCTAAATAAATATGCATATGCAGGGCCTCATAAATGGCCAGTACAAGCATGAAAAAATGATGTAGTAGACCCTCTAGTGATGATATATAATTCAACACCTCCTCTTCAGCGCCAGAGGGACAGTCCAATACCAGCACGCTGAAGTAACACCTCCAAAGTAGCTCTCGGAAGTGGTTTGGTGAAGAGATCAGCCACATTGTCCTTGGTAGAACAATAGGCCAACCGAAGAAGTCCCAACTCGATCCACTCGCCTACAAAATGATAATGCACTTCAATATGCTTGGATCATCCCTGTATCACAAGATTATAAGCTATAGCAATAGCACTCTAAGAATCCGAGAAGATAGTAACTGGGAAAGTGTCAGCATAGCACAAATGCTCCAGAATCTACTGAATCCAAAGTGCCTCAGTGGAGGAGAGAAGGTAGGATTTATACTCAGCCTCAGTGGAAGAAGCAGAAACAGTCCTCTGCTTTTGAGACTTCCAAGAAACCAATCCAGTACCAAGCATGAAGCAGTATCCAGATGTAGACCTCCAAGTATCAATGCAGCTTGCCCAATCAGAATCTATGAAGCCAACTAAATCAGCACCATTGGAGTAGGTGATACCATAATCTGAAGTACCTCGAAGATAACGAAGAACTCTCAAAGCTACTTGCCAATGAGACCTTCGGGCAGCCGAGGACACTCATAGCATAGGAGATGTCTGGACGGGTGTTGGCAAGGTAAAGCAATGAGCCAACAATCTACCGGTACTCTGTGGAATCCACCAAGGGTGTATCATCCTCCTTGGATAACTTGGCATTGGGATCCATGGGACAAGAGAGAGGTGTACAATCCAACAACCCATAAAGTAAGAGCAGCTTCTTCACATACTTCTGCTGAGAAATGAAGATACAGTTATCTTTCTGCCAAACCTCCAGCCCAAGAAAATAAAGTAGAAGGTCAAGATCAATCACCTCAAATGTTTCAGAAAGCTTGCATTGAACCTATGTGACCAACCCAGTATCTAAGCCAGAAAGAATGAGGTCATCAACATACAAAACAATGACACAAATATCTCCATCAAAAAGAAGCACATGGAGATTGTTGTCAGCATACGCCCTCTCAAAGCCAAGAGATAACAAGAAGACATCAATCTTTTGATGCCAGACACGGGGTGCCTGTTTGAGACTATAAAGAGCCTTCTACAAAAGATACACATGGGTGTCCTGTCCCTAAATCACAAAACTAGAAGGCTACTCAACATAAACTTCCTCCTCTAAATCTCCATTCAGAAGGGACCATTGGCGGCAGGCCCAGCACGTAGTTTTGGAGACTGGCAGGCCTTCTGCAGTCTCCCAGAGGAGATCCAGGTGGAGAGGCTGAGTCACTTCAGAGGGGGGTTGATTATGAGGGATGACATTCAGGAGGCACTCACAGAGGACTGGTTCACGCCTCTCGAGCCCGTGGCCCCACGGTGGATGGGAGCCTTTACTCAGTTGGAGATCCTGATTGCTGTCAGAGCTTGCACTGAGGATGGCAGATGCCTCTACTATGAGATCCAGGATGAGGGCAGGCTTCAGAGAGTGGAGGTGGAGTCGCCTTTGGTTGCAAAGTGCTTCTTTCAGAGGATACGGGTGGTGGCCGCCGCTTCTCGGAAGTGGCATATTGACCCAGACCCTGCAGATGTGGACTCTCATTGGCGCATATGGGCATATGTAGCGCGCCCCTTGGCCCGGCTCTAGTGGGACTGGGCGAGTACGAGTGGCATGATCCTTATGCATCCCTTGAGGCCATAGAGATCACCTTTTTCCAGTATACTATTCAGTTGGGGCGACATATTTTGACAACGAGGAGGATGGTCTCTCCAGCTGCATCGGGGCACTGGCGGCTACAGGGACTCTCTCAGGAGTTCCTGGAGGATTTTTGGACCAGGATCTGGGCTAGTCGACAGGCACGCAGGATCTCGACTTTCCAGTGGCTGGTCGCCCACAGGGGCTCTGCAGTTGGCAACTGGCTGGTCTACAGCGGTCTTCCGGCGGCCTGCGTCCGATGCGGCCACCCTAGGGAGACACAGAGACATTGCCTATGGGACTGCCCTCAGGCGCAACAGATTTGGCTGCGGATGCTGCGCATTCTGGCCCCCCTTTCTCCAGAGGGTATGTATACGTGGGGTGCCGCTGCTTGGTCAACTTCGTCAGGGCCTGCTATGGGCTATGAGACCGAGCAGGACAGCCAGGCCATTAGATTCATTAGGGGCCAGCCTCGCCTTGTTCCTTCACCGGACTTCTCGTCCGCCGGCTGGACACAGGAGAGGGATCTACGATGGGAGCTCCTTAGCAACCTCACCATATGGTTCACCTGGAGGGCCCGGTGCTTCAGGGCCTTTGAGGGGAGACTGGAGCCACCAGCAGAGACTGTTCGGGGGCTCTGGCAGGAGTTGATCCACACCCTGCGAGGACAGTATGACCGCATCCAGGGCGACTCGGATGAGGCGATCTTGCGGCGCCAGGCCTTTCACACCACTTGGCGCAGCAGCCCCTTCTATACCCTACACGCGGGGTCCCCCCGTTGGCACTACAGGCCACCTGTTTGGCTTTTCCCCCCTCCTATTGTATGATATAGCCTCTCAGTTCTTTGTACTGATACTTGTACTTTTCAGCACCTAGGGAGAGTCTCCCTGGCTGCCTTGCTTTGTTCTCTGCTCTGTTTTCTTATGAGCAGAGAGGATCTTTTGTAGCCCTACGGGCGTTTTTTATATAACTAATGAAAGGATCTTTTCTCGAAAAAAAAAAATCTCCATTCAGAAAAGCGGATTTGACATCCATCTAGAACATGGGCCATCTAAAGTGTGCAGCCAGAGCCAAAACAATCCTGATGGTGGTATACTTGGCTATAGGAGCAAATGCCTCATCAAAGTCTTCACCTGCCTTCTGAGCATATCCTCGAGCAACAAGGCAGGCTTTGTACTTGTCCAACTTTATCTTTGGTGTTGTCTTTGTCAGATGCTTTAGAAGCATCCTAGGCTTTATACTTGGCTTTGGCTGCTCGCGAATCATCACGACAAGCAAAGCAGCAAGTCTTAGTACGACCTGACCTACCACTGTAATCACATTCATTGCTTTTGTCCTTGGATTCCTTAGAATCATGTTTACCCTTGCCTTTGCCTTTGTTTTTGTTGTTGTTGTTGGAGTTCCCTTCTTCGCCTTTACCTTTGCCCTTGTCAGAGGCAACAAAAGCAGACTCTGACTTGCCTTTTCCACAAAGCATGCACTTGTCGTGGAGATAACTCACGACTTCCTCAAAAGGGGAGAGAGGATCACGGAAATAAATATTATCCTGAAAGAATCAAAGGAAGCAAGCAATTTACCAAGAAGTTTATGGATGGGATTGTTGATGGTGCTCCTATACTCCTCAAGCTGCAGGCTGCAGCTTGATACAGGTGAACTCTTCAATCTTCTCAATCAAGTTATCTGACTCATTGATTGTAAGCTTCTCCAGATCTGACTCCAATTTGGCAATCTTCACTGTCAAAACTCTCCCATACCTCCTCTGGAACTCTGTCCACATCTGATGAGCATTACTCCGGGTAGAGACAATGGATGGAGTCATGCAATGGATGATGATAAGACCAGCCCAAGCATCCAATATGCTTCTCAAAGCAGGGTCTGCCAAGTGAGGTGTGGAGATAGCCATCCATACACCGGCTCCTTCCAGCAAAAACTGAGTGTAGAAAGACCAAGTATGATAGTTGGTTGCTATAAGCTTCATGGAGTCACTAACTTGGGGAGGATTGTAGCAAGACCTGGATGAGAGAAACTCAGAGAGGAAAGATTGGGAATAGGAAGCACCTGTGGAGCGGGAGTAGGGGATCCAGGCTGTGATGGTGCTGGAGTATCAACAGGAGAAGGAGCAGCAGTAGAGAAACCTCGTGAAGCCATGTCCTGTGACAAGAAACCTTCTCTTAAGAAAGGGGCTGAAAAAAAAAATCAGCAAAGTCTCCTCTCAGACTGTGCACAGCAGGAAGAAAGGGACGAAGAGTGGGAAACTGAAAGGAGAGGAAGAAGGAAGATCTCTCCAAGCTGTAGATCCCTGTCCTCAGCACCTAGAAGAGGGCTTCAGCAATACAACAGTCCCAAGCGTCAGATGAAGAAATGGTAGCAATCTTGAGGAAGCCTCTGCTCCCGGAAGAAAACGCAGAACCTTCCACGCTGAAATCTGCAGAAAATGCAGCAAACTGTCGAAGCCTCTGCTCCAAAATAGAAAACGCAGCTCTCTTCTATTCATAGGTCAGCGTTTTTGCTATGATACCATGAAAGAAAGTGAAGCAAATATAAAACACAGATGTAGGCCCAGGTACAAGACCTGTAAATGCTGGAAGCTGATGTTTATTGCTGAAAAATAAGTACGAGGGAAGCCTGTAGGTGCTGTACAATGATAAGAAGCAGAAGCAGCTGCTAATGACCTCAAGAAGATGCTGAAAAATGCAATGGAATCATGGGAAAGGGGAGCCACCCTTATATACTCCTCATGAGAGCTGGTCGGCTAGCTGTAGCAAGCCGACAGCTCCATAATAGCATAAAAATGCTATAAAAGGCATTAAAAATGGGAAAAATGCCTAAATAAATATGCATATGCAGGGCCTCATAAATGGCCAGTACAAGCATGAAAAAATGATGCAGTAGACCCTCTGGTGATGATATATAATCCAACACACTCTTCTTTCTATATCTAGAAAACCCTAGCACATAGGCGCAAGCGTTCTACAGTTGGTAGTATCAAAGCTTAGGGAACCTACAAATTTATTTTCTTTGTTGGCACTCGTGTGCATTCGGCTTGGGGAAAAGTGAATATTTGGGTTCTCTTCATTGTACCAAGGTTATTAGGGGTATATTGTGCTTCCCTATCCCACCAAACCCTTATTTCAGTCGTCTTACTTCCTTCTTGTACATAATACAAAGCAGTAGTTTAGGACTCTTCTATGTGTTGTATGTGTGATTCCGTAGCACTCTTCTTTCGATATCTAGAAAACCCTAGCACATAGGTGAAAGTGTTCTACAGTTGGTATCAGACCCTATGGAACCTGTAAATTTTTCTTTTCAGGCACCCGTGTGTTTTCGAGTTTGGGAAAAGTGAATATTCGGGTTCTCTTCATTGCACCTCGGTTATTAGGGATATATTGTGCTTCCCTACCCCACCAAACCCTTATTTCAATCGTCTTACTTCGTTCTTGTACATATTACGAAGCAACAGTTTAGGACTCATGTGTGTGTTGTATGTGTGATTCTGCTGCACTCTTCTTTCTATATCTAGGAAACCCTAGCACATAGGTGCAAGTGTTCTATAGTTGGTATCAGAGCCTAGGGAACCTACAAATTTCTTTTCTTTTCTGGCACCCGTGTGTATTCGAGTTTGGGAAAAGAGAATATTCGGGTTCTCTTCATTGCACCTCTGGGGTATATTGTGCTTCCCTGCCCCACCAAACCCTTATTTCAATTGTCTTACTTCCTTCTTGTACATAATACAAAGCAGTAATTTAGAACTCATGTGTGTTGTATGTGTGATTCCGCCGCACTCTTCTTTCTATATCTAGAAAACCCTAGCACATAGGCGCAAGTGTTCTATAGTTGGTATCAGAGCCTAGGGAACCTGCAAATCTCTTTTCTTTTTTGGCACCTGTGTGCGTTCGGGTTTGAGAAAAGTGAATATTTGCGTTCTCTTGTTTGGGGTATATTGTGCTTCCCTTTCCGAGCCCACCAAACCTTCACCTCATTGAGCAGGGCTGAAATCCCTCACCCGGTCCTTGATCGCTAGATATTTGCTCACAGAGTTTCTTCCGAGCACACATGGAGGCTATTTCTGCCCGTCTCGACAGGATGGAGTCAGCACCTCGAACACCTAGTATTCCAAACTTGGAATCTACAAAGGCTCGTGCTTCAGAGCAAATGTTGGACGATTTCGTGGACGAAGTGGCAAAACTTTTTGGTCATCATTCAACACCTGCGCGTAGTCGGCACGACAGACACCATTCACGTCATCGACGGTCTCATTCGCAGAGTCCCTCTCCACCGAATTCTCTAGATAGCTCCCGTTGACCTTCATCGGCTCTACGTCGGGGGACTACCGGTTCACCGAGTTCTTCCTCCATGCCTCGTGAGGAGCGAGCTCAATTAATGAAGATTCTGAAGCCTCCCAAGTTCAATGGGAAGATGGACGGAGAAGTTGTCACCAACTGGACCCGCGAGATGGCCGCCATGTTCGCAGCAACAAGTGCTTCAGATATTTTTCAGCTCCATTTGGTGCGTACGGCTTTGATGGGTGCCGCTCTATTGAGGTGGGAAGACCACCACTCCATGACTTGCTAGGATGACTACTGCAAGGAAGTATTGAAGTAGTTTATTCTTGTAGATTACGAGCATGAATTGAAGAAACAGTGGGAGTGTTTTATGCAAAAACATGGTGAATCGATAACCAACTATCTTGCTCGTTTTTGGAAGCTTTTGCTAATGCTCCCAAGGACCATCTAGCAGTCGGAGCACGTTGAGCGATTTGGATGGTTTGAAACCGTCTTTGCATGCAGACGTTCATGCACATTCACCCCACGATCTTTCAGATGTAGTTCGTCTTGCTACAACCCTCTAGACGCGGAGGTTATCTTCCTCCAGAGGAGCAAAGGAAGTACCAGTCAGAAAATAGATGTTTTTTCTGTCATATTATAGGGCATGGTAAGAAGGATTGCCACAAATGGCAAGCGGCACAAGCCGCCAAAGCTCCTTCTGCCACAGTTGCCACAGCCTCCCCAGCTCCTCCAGCTCCGCCTACTACCTCAAATGCAGTTCAACTTTTACCTTCCATGCATCCTATGCCATCCATGGTATTTGATGCTAAGCAGGAGGGTGAGAGCGATGCTGCTCAGAAGAGCCTCATCCGAGCTTATGGCTCTACCCAGGGCCAACAGTTTGTAGTCCTTTTCGATATGGGTAGTTCTGAAGACGCCATCTCTCCCCAGTTGGCTAATAAATTGAACTGCACATTAGTCCCATATCATCTAGATGTGGACGGGTTTACACCTGGTCTTCGCACCCACATTTCCCAGAAGACACAACAATTTGCCTTTGAAGTTCAGAAGGCCTCATTTCAACGAGATTTCATCGTCTCACCTTTATTGGGGTGTGACATGATCTTAGAAATTCAGTGGTTCCGTCAGTATGAGCCTATTCCCAATTGGGGGCAGGACACTTTTACTATTTGTAAAGGTTTTCCTGAGCCTGTCATGATTCGGGGGGATAGAAGCATTCTTGGCATCCCATTGATTTCACATCTCCAGGCCAGACGAGCTATCCGCAAGGGAGCAGAAGGAGCACTCCTTTATGTTCGTGCTCAAACAGCCCCTCCCTCATTAGTAGCATCCCTTACATCTTCAGTCCCTCAGTTAGCAAACCTCCTATCCAGACACCAGGACATTATGCTTAGGGACGACCTCCCGCCCAGGCTCCCACCCTCTCGCCTTGAGGACCATCACATTGATTTGGTCCCTGGATCAAATCCTCCTAGCAGGTTTCCCTATCGTCTTTCCAAGACTTTAGAGGGCGAGTTAGAAAAGCAGTTATCTGAGCTTCTCACCTATCCTATTTGTCCAAAAGGACACGTCTGCACGCCTTTGTGTAGACTACACGGCATTAAACAAACTCACTATCAAGAATAAGTTTCCTATGCCCAGGATAGAGTACATTTTGGAGCGTTTAGACGGTGCTAAGTTTTTCACTAAGATCGACCTCAGAGTGGTTACCATCAGGTCCGCATTTTTGAAGCTGACATTCCAAAAACAGCTTTTCGGACAGAGCATGGTCACTACGAGTTCGTAGTCATGCCTTTTGGGCTTACAAATGCACCCGCAACGTTCAATAAGATGATGTCCAGGATTTTCGCAGTCCACATTGGGAAGTGTGTTTTCATATTCCTTGATGACATACTAGTCTTCTCAGCCACTGCGGAGCAGCATGAGAAAGATGTGGAGAAAGTCTTGCAACTTTTGCGAGATAATCAGCTCTCCATAAACGCCAAAAAGTCTGTCTTTGGTGTTAAGGAAGTTCAGTATCTCGGCTACATCATCGGTTCCGATGGGATTAGACTGGACCCATCAAAGGTTCAGGAGATCTTAGATTGGGACATTCCTAAGACCGCCCAAGAAATCCGTTCATTCATAGGTCTTTGTCAGGCCTATAGTACCGATGTCCATCAGTTTTCTAACCTTGCAGCACCTCTTACCAACTTGCTCAAGGGGGTGAAGACTCGCAAGCAGAAAGTCTCAGTTACAGGTAAGGCACTTGATGCATTCCATGCACTCCAGAAAGCTGCCTCAGAAGCACCTGTATTAAAGTTAGCATCATGGGACGAACCTTTCGAGGTAATCACCGATGCTAGCAATGTAGCCATAGGTGCAGTCCTCCAGCAGGACAATAGACCCGTGGCATATTATAGCAGAAAGTTGGATGTCGCCGAAAAGAATTATTCGGTATATGACAAAGAGCTTTTGGGTGTGATTACAGCGCTCAAACATTGGAAGCCTTTTCTTTATGGACAGGCTTTCACAGTGAAAACAGACCACCAAGCACTTAAGTGGCTTCAGACTATGCCAAGTGTCCACTGGAGTGATCGACAAGCCAGGTGGAGTCAAATCTTCCAACAGTTTGGAGGTATGATTGAATACATCCCTGGTAAGCATAACCCAGTAGCAGATGCTCTCAGTCGAAAGTCCAGCATCCAGGCAATCCAAGAAGCTACCATTCTCGAAATCACGGGGAAGGACTTGGACAGTATGAAAGACCAATATGTCGACTCCCCTGAGTTTGGTACTCAGTATAGTTTGGCCCTCACTTCTGAGCCTGGCCACTATTCAGTACAGAACGGTTGGTTGTTCTACAAGAACCGTCTCTGTGTTACTCGGGAAAAGCGTTCTGCTCTTCTCCACGATGCCCATGACTCCTTAGTTGGTATCAACAGTACCCTCGAGAAATTAGAACGGTCCTTTTATTGGCCAAAGATGAGGCGTGATATCTATGCACATGTACAAGCCTGTAAGATTTGTCAAAAAGTCAAGGATCCCCATACAAAGAAGGCAGGTTTACTTCAACCTTTGCCTATCCCCGACGGACCTTTCATCGACATATCTATGGACTTTGTAGGGCCTCTATCAACATCCACTGGACCCCGTAACACTCAGTGTTTTACCATTGTGGATCGCTTTAGTAAATTCTGCATGCTCATCCCATGCAAGCATACAGCCACCCCACAGCCGAGGACGTAGCCCGTCTGTTTCTCAAGCATTGGTATCCAATTTGTGGTTTGCCTAGCACCATAACATCAGATAGAGATTCCAAGTTTACCTCGCATTTCTGGAGGGCATTATTTGAAAACTTCGGAACTAAGTTGCAGTTGTCTAGTGCATTCCATCCCAGACAGATGGCCAGACAGAAATTTATAACCAGTTGGCCTTTGATGTCCTCAAGTCATACTGTCATGACCAGTAGTCCAAATGGGAGCACTATCTTCCATTGGTCCAAGCTATCTTGAACGACACTCATTCATCTAGTGTCGGACGGACTCCATATGAAGCAGCCTTTGGTCGCCGTTTTTCTTCTCTTTTGACGAGAATGGTGTCTCCATCTTTAGAGGCTAATAAAACCACGGAAGCATTTTCCGAGATCATTGAGTCAGTCAAGGACCGCTTGACCAAAGCTCAGGAAGCATATAGCAGACAGGCAAATAAGTCTAGACGAGATGTCCACTTCAAGGAAGGGGATAGGGTCTATTTGCGTATCATGAAGCAGAGATTGAAACAAGTGGGCAAACGTTGTCCCAAGCTTTCATTCCGTAGTTTTGGCCCTTTTCCAATAGTTAAGAAGATAAGTGATGTCTCAATGAAGTTAAAGTTGTCTGCCAGTTGGACAATGCATGATGTTTTCCATGTTTCTTGGCTAAAACCATATGTTGGTCCAGAAGTGTTTGATGTTTCAGATGAACAGCAGCCAGACGTGGTAGACGAGGCAGAAGTTATTGAGCCTGAGCAGATCCTTCTTCATCGATGGAAGCATGGTTCCGGTCGACGGATTCGTCAGTTCTATACGAAATTTCGAGATCGAGGCACCCACGAAGCCGTTTGGCTCGACGAGGAGTTCTTCCAGGAGTACCCCCAGTTATTGGCGGACTACTTGGAAGCCATGAATCTGCCGCTTCAGGAGGGAATGTCACATGCACTCTGCACTCAATGCATGGTGACAAGATGGCTCATCATCAGAAGTGCAACAGTTGTACAGTTTTACAACCCAATAGGATGATATTAGTCGTACGCCGTGACCACCCCATTGTACATCCTCAGTCCAGGATAAGTCAGGCACGAGCTACGTAGGTCATTCCTCAGCCTTAGCGGGTCAGTCAGTCAGTCAAGTCCCTTAACCCACTTGGAGAGAATCATTCATGCATGTAGAGTCAGTAGAAGCCTTAGGGTTTGCATCAGAAAGCACTCTACATCTTGCATAATATGCATTCATATGCCTGTGCATCATTTAGAACATCCCAGAAGCCTTAGGAAATTTACTAGGATTTATCTGGTATTTTTCCCATATTTAATAGTATTTATTTAGCATTATTTGCATTATTGGGCATTTATAAATATAAACTTTATTAAATGAGCAACCTCCAGTTAGTATAAATAGGCTTGCATAGGGCTTAGTTATTCATTCAGTCTTCATTGTGCTAAGAGCTCTTCTCCTCAGCCCCAAGAGTATCATTGCCCTCAGCCCTAGACTAATCCAGCCCTTGGAGCTCATAAGCTTGCTTCTCCAGCCCCTTGAGAACCCCTTGCTTCAGTCAGTCCTAGGCGCCTGTCATCAGCATCCAATCAGCCTGCATTCAGCATCACTTCAGGCCTTGATTCAGCATACAGACCAGCCCCAGTTCAACGCCAGGTTTCAGCCAGCAGACCTGCGTTTCTGTCCAGCCGTACAGCAGCATACCTGCGTTTCTGTCCAGCAGCCTCAGAACACCTGCGTTTCTGTCCAGCAGCCTCAGTACACCTGCGTTTCAGTCCAGCAGCTTCCCTACAAGTCAGCGTTTCTGTCTACAGCAGTTCTCAGCCCTGAATCAGCAGTTTGCATCAGTATCCAGCCTTCTGTGCATCATCCATACATGCAGCAGTCATCTGGTGAAGGTAACACAGCATTCATAAGTGTTTACAGCATTCTAACATAGCGTAGAACAGTCCACCATCTTCTTTTCTCAGCCTCAGGTGTGCAGCCCTTCCTCATGCCCTTGGGAAGAGTGCATAGGCTCGAGATCAGGTCATCGAGGTGTTTCTACAGCCGTGTATAGATCAGCCAATCTCCGATCCTCCGAGATCTTGCGTTTGGCTTATCTACAGTCCACAGTCATTCTCTCTAAAGAAATAAAGCAAATACTATCTCGTTATCGGGATAGGGGGCCCTTCAGTGGGTAATTCGGGATAGGGGGCCCTTCAGCAGTGGGTAATTCGGGACCCAATCTGGTGTACAGTTCTCATCTCTCTCTCTCTCATCTCTTTAAAGTTTGAAGTATTGAAATAGATTGCTAAACTCACGAAACTCAGGATACAGAAGACGGTGTGAGCATTTGTGTGACAGGATCTTCCAATACAAAGACTTCCGCTGCATATCACACTGGGATTGGCAGTGTCGAGATTCGAAGGTGAGAGACCTGAAGGGCTAGCCCGCCACCTTCCTACTCATAAGCCATGACCACCTCCGCCTCAGTGGCCCAAGCGACAATGCCCCATGTAATAGTACGGGGAGAGGCCCTGTCCATAGTGAAGATGCGGAGAATCTGCTGCCAAACCTGCTCAGCCTTCGGGCAATCCCAAAGACAATGTCGCTGCTGAGACGCCTGGGCATGGCTACATCTCGAACATGCTGCTAGTCTACCGCCAATGGCCAACCACATGCCAACCGCCAAACTCCGATGGGCCAGCAACCACAAAAAAGAGGGTGATCTTCCGAGGTTGAAAATTGTGCCAGAGCCTCTTCTAGAAATCTGAGAGAAAGCCCAGTGAGAGGCCCTAAGACTAGGTCCCGTGCTCAAAGCTCCCCAGGATGCATGAGGCCGAGCCCCTAGCACTAGGTAAATGGATCAAGGAGTTCCAAATCAAGTGCTGTCGAAGATGCTGCTTAAAGGCTACCGAAACTGACTGCTGCTGGAGGGCCGGCCTAAGGTGATCCCAAGCTCATAATAGGCTGGCTACAAATCTATCTTCAAAAGTTGGGCTAAAGCCGCGGACCCACATCTCCATGAAGATCCATCTAGTGCTTTGCGGCCAAGGGGCCCCAGGCTCGGTGTACAGGCATATATCTTTGTTAAAATATAGAAACAAGAGCTAGAAACTGAAAACTAGAAGTGAAATAAAACAAGACTGAAAGACAAAGAGTTACCTTGAGATGAGTGTAAACAAGACACAAGCTAGATAGATTGCAATGATGTGACCCATGAATATATGGGCCAAAGTACAAGACATAGAGCAAGAGTGCTTATGGGATAATTGTAGAGGTGCCACATGGCACACACTCAAGACACAAAGACTCAACTGAGACTAGACAAATGTAGGCTAGGGAAATAGTACACCTAGTGTGCACTTATCTCCAACACCCTCCTTAAGTGGACACTAGGAGAAAGACTAGAAGACAGACATAAAGACCGATAGACTGAGAGACAAGACAGAAGACATGACAGACAAAGATCCTGAGACACCCCTCCTCAAGTGATATCCTCGTATGGGTCCACAAGGATAGGGACAAGATGGATCTAAAACAAGACACAGTCAGATTGATAGACAAATAGACAGACAGACAAGACTAGATAGACAGAAGACTGACTGTAGACAAACAGATGGACCTTGAAGACATCCCCTCCTCAAGGGCAATCTTTGCCTCTCGGGTAGGGACAAGAGAGAGGTCCTAAAGCAGAATGAGTAAGACATAGAACCCCTTGACCTACATCATCGGTGGTCAAAGTGGTAAACAAGAAAGATGAAGTAATCAGAAAGCCCACTCCTCATCATTTGAGGAATGTACAGCAAGATTTGCTGATGGAGATGCTGCAGCAATGTAATATGCGGAAGCTTCGGAGAAGGATCGATACTTCAAAACTCAGAAATCAGCATTCTTTTCGCGACGGAATTAACGCACAAACTGAAAGACGATGTGCAGAAAATAGAGAGAGAAGGGAGAGATGGAGAGGACACAATATTGGGTCCCAATTACCCTCTGTAGGGCCCCCACCACGGATGGTGTATTTGCTTTATTAGAATGATGTAAATCTGAAAACAAATACCGAAACTTGACCTTTTCTTGGCTGGAAAACCTGCCCTTGACCTTCAGTCCTTCACCCCTTTGCGTTAGCAACCTCTTGGCTGTCCTGGCCCTTGTTTGCTTGGAGCACTTGGTGAATTATGAGATGCCCTCATTGATTTCTTGGCTGGGCTTTTATACCCCCTTTTGCATCCAGTCGGCCAGCTTCAGGAAGCTCCACGACTAGGTCTTATTTAATAAAATGCTTTCACACTTTAATAAATGCTGGCCACTCTACGCCTACCTGCTGGACAGTTTCCAGGCTGCTGGGCACCATGCGCATGGGTGTGGGACTGCCCCCTACACTTGGCCGACTTGCTAGGTAGGGTTTCTAACCCTGTCGGCTGCCTGTCCAGCAGCCCTAGGGCTGGCCGACAGCCCTTCCAGCCCAAGCCATGGCTGGTGGGCACAGCCTGGGTCCTCCTGGCCCCTTGGGGGTGGTTCTACACCTCCCCCATGCCCACACTAAGAGTGCAAGTGCAAATCTTCGCACTGGGGTAGCCCTATGGGCTGGCCCCATCTCTACATGCAAACCTACATGCCTACAGAGGCCTGGCATCCAGTTGCAAACCAGATACACAGAACATCTGACATCATTCCAGAGGGAGACTCACAGCGCAGACTGGCACTGCTTCATGTGCAGGACAGTGCACACCTGACCTTGGACTTATGTGCAAGACAATGCACACCTGACCTCAGACGACTGAGATGGATTCCTGGCTGACTCGTCCCGGACTGGGCTCACATGGGACCAGTTCACCATCCCAGGTCCTGCACCTTCTGTACAGACATGTCTACGTGGCATCCAAGTGCGGGATGCACGTGACAAGCAACATGGGCTGAGGTAGATGCAGGGGCTGGTGTAGAGGTTTTAGAGTAGCAGTCCTTCTCCCGGTGATTATCACGGCCACAAATAGTGCATGGATGAGCCTTGAAGCAGTCCTTCTCCATATGATTAGTTTTTCCACAATGGGTGCAAGGCTTTCTTACCTTAGAACTTCCTTTCTTTGCTAAAAATGCAGTGTCAGTTACCTGTTGGGGTAAAGGCATTATGCCCACCCTTATAGTGTGTACAAGCCCATAAGTTATAGTACATAGTACACTTAGTACTTTTAATGTACTAAGTGCACTATGTGTACTAGTGCAATATACATGTGTGATAGGGGAGTCACACACACTCATTCCCATGAGTTGACTTATCCCCACAACTCTCTCTCTCTCTCTCTCTCCCTTGCTTCTCTGTGTATGTCTCTAACCCTAATTCTCTCTCCCATTGTTGTTGGGGTAAAGGCATTATGCAATATACATGTGTGATAGGGAGTCACACACTCAATATTATTGAGTTGACTTATCCCCACAACTCTCTCTCTCTCCCTCCTTCTCTGTGTATGTCTCCCACATGAAACCCTAATTAACTCTCCCATTCATTACCTTTTGTTGTTGAGTTCTTTCCTCTTCTTGGAGAGCATTGATGATACCTTCAAGAGTAGGATTATTGTGATACTTGAAGGTAGTGACAAGAGTAGCATAGGTGTCAGGTAAGCTTTTGAGAAGCACAGCAATAGCAATATCTTTGGAGATGGGGGACTTCACTGATACAAGCTGAACCATAAGACTGCGAAAATAATTGACATGAGAGGCTATAGTAGCTCCCTCCTGCATATGTAGATCAAAGAATGAGATCATAAGTGCAATCTTAGAGTTTTTAGAGCGGGGTCCAAAAAGGGTATCCAAAGTGATCCATGCTCGAGATGCAGACTGTATGTCGGAGATGTGATGAATGTAATCATCTCCAAGACCGAGCAAGATGATAGCATAGGCTTTGTCATTCTTGGCAGTGGGAGCATAAGTGATAACTTACTCAATGTCGGAATCTTCGGGAGCAGCATGGTGAACAACGTCCCAAAGACTTTCTTTCATAAGATGGCACTTGATTTTGATTTGCCAAGTATGAAAGTTGGACCCATTGAATTTGTCGATAGACATGAGAGAATGAGTAGAAGAGGCCATGTGGGAAGGTCTTACCTCTTGCTAAAATGCAAGGGCAGTATCTATTCCCTTACAAGATTGCAGAAATGAATGAAAGAAGAGATCCAAACTGTTTTTAGAAGCCGGCTCTCTCACCACTTGTCAAGGCCATAGCATGTGACAGCCCATCGAAGCATGAGGAACTAGCAGTTTGCAGATATGAGGATAAGAAAAGGACTGACCAGCAAACTGAAGGAGACAATGCAGACTCTTCAAGAGGAAGCGATGGCAGAATTGAATGCAGCAAATAACTCGTTAACAGGAGGAAAGTCGATCTGCAGCTGCCTCTTGATGATGCGCACCCTTGAGTCGATGAAGAAGGCAGCCAAAGGAGAGCTGCAACAGTACAGCGGGCTGTAGCAGTTCCAATATGACGGGCAGCAGCAGCTACTGGAAAACAGGCCGGAACAGGGCGGACAGCAAGAAAGTGGGCGGACAGAAAGTTCAGGCCGGTGGGCCTGTTCAGAATGTGAATAGGCTGGTCCTAAAAGCTGAGCGCAGCTAGGGAGATGGTGGCCTGAAGCTATGCTGGGCAACACAGGGCAGGAGCAGCCTGCTCTAATACCATGTTAAAATATAGAAACAAGAGCTTGAAACTGAAAACTAGAAGTGAAATAAAACAAGACTGAAAGACAAAGAGTTACCTTGAGATGAGTGTAGACAAGACACAAGCTAGATAGATTGCAATGATGTGACCCATGAATATATGGGCCAAAGTACAAGACATAGAGCAAGAGTGCTTATGGGATAATTGTAGAGGTGCCACATGGCACACACTCAAGACACAAAGACTCAACTGAGACTAGACAAATGTAGACTAGGGAAATAGTACACCTAGTGTGCACTTATCTCCAACAATCTTGACCAAGAGGAAATCGTTCCATGAATCGCCACCTAGAAGTCGTCCTCAAACAACCAACTTGCCCACCAACAGGGCACGGCTCTGAATGGCGGGGTCAATGATGCCCAAGATCCCTCTATGGCGCGGCTGTATGATCACTCTCCAAGCCACCTTGGCCAGGCGGGCCTCCCATCGTTGCCAACCCATAGAAAATTGTGGATCAACCGCTGAACCTGACCGATGCAGGATCGGGAGAGAAGGCCCAGCAAGCAGTAATATACCACATGGTGGCAAGAAGAACCTGGTTCACCACCACGACTCAGCCGGCTAAGGAAAGCCTTGCTGAACTTCAATATAGACGCTTCTTCCGAATGCTCAAAAGAAGAGGGGCTAACTACTGCTCTGGGGAGATATCGACGTCCACCTAGCATCCAAGATAACGGACTGGAGTGCCCCTCGGGATCCACTAGAAAGCCTCAATTGGACACTAAGTTGAGGCGGTGGAGAGCCAACCCAAAATCCATACAACTTGTGCTAGTTGATCTGTGCTCCTAATGCGCGACAGAAGATCTCTATCGCCTCTGCAAATCTCTGAAGATTCTCCACATCTCTGGATAAGTATGCTGCTGTGTCATCTGCGAACTTTGAGTCTAGCAACTCCTAAGTACGGATGGGGGGAGACAGTCGCTGGAGGCCAATCTCCTAAGCTGAGAGAAAACTGCTCATGGCCTCGGCGACAAATAGGGTGCTAGAGCACAGCCCTGCCGGCCGAGCGAGAAAGAGGAAATCTATCGCCTCTAGCTCCCTGAATGAGAACCTAACTGTGAGAGGCCGAGTAAAGTCCAGAAACACCACGGATCCACTCCTTCAGAAAACGCATCAGGTACATTGTGCCCTACAGAAAACCCCAATTAACTCTATCATAGGCTTTCTCGAAATCTAGGAGGAGCACGATGAGATCTTGCTGCCACATCCTGGCCAAAGCTATCGCCTCCCAAAAAGTGAAGATGTCCCAAATGCTCCAATCCTGAACAAAAATTGTCTGAGTATCATGAATCAAGTCGGGGAGGAAGGGCTGAAGTCTCCTCCGGCTGATGGCCTTGACCAAAATCTTGTAGGCGGCCTTGAGGAGGGTGATAGGTCTCCACTGCCGATTCTCCAATCTGTCACCACCCTCCTTAGGAATCAAGTGAATCAGACCCTCTGAAAGCCTCTCTGGCATGGCACCTGTGGTCATAATCTTGTTGAAGGCTGCTCAAAGGCTGCTTTCCATGAGATCTCAGTGACGAAGAAAAAAGAAGACTAGAAGCCCATCCGCTCCCGGGCATTTGTCCCTAAGAAGAGCCGTCAAGGCCTCTGCTAGCTCCTCAATTGTGAAGGGAGTGAATAGGAAAGTCAGGAGAGCGGGGGAAACCACCTCTCTCATGGGCCGCCAGATCCACTCTCGCGCATCCACCACCTGTGAGGATAATGGGATAATGGGGCACCCGTGAGAAGGTTCTGTGGCTATGGCTCTCACATGGGGGAGGGTCAGAAACGATAGATCCATCCTGGCCTCACAACCTGCGGATACCATCTCTCCACCTGTGGGGGCCTGCAATCTCAAAGAAATCCCCAATGACTCTCTTTCCAGCCTAGGTCCAGAAGGAAGCTCTGGAATGGTATCTGTACTCCACCCTCCGCTCCTCTATGGACCTGAGCACTGTACTGGCAGCAGCCAGCTGACCCTCAATCCACAGGCTATCTGGGGAGCTCTCTTGAAATCGCTGAAGAGAAGCAAGTCCCCAGCTAATGCCCCTCTCCTGCTCACGGAATCCAGCCAGTCTGCTCTGTGCTGCCTCCTGCAGTAAACTACTAATCTCGCCAAGGCCTGCATCCAAGGTGCCTGCGGCCGGCAGAACCTGAGAGAAAATCCAGCCCCTCCCATATCTGCTCTATCCTGCTGCATATCTTGGAGTCCTGTATGAGGCCAGCTCTACAGGAAATCTTGGTGGCCCCAACTGCTGATGGCTATGGTGTAGCAAGGAAGCTTCAAGCAATGCAACAGGCCTGATGGTTGATTTAGACCTTGGCTGTTAAGGTCCAACCATTAGGTGGAGACCTTAGAGGATGTCAAGAGACTTTAGAGGATACAACAGGCCCAATGATTGCTTTTAACCTTGACCATAAAGGTCCAAGCATTAGGTGGAGACCTTGGAGGATGTGAGGCCTTAGAGGATGCAACAGGCCCAATGGTTGCTTTAGACCTTGGCTGTTAAGATCCAACCATTAGGTGGAGAACTTAGAGGATGTGAAGAGACATTTTGATATGAGCCAACAATAATGAGCTCACTGGAAGATCAACAGTGAATATAACGGACAATTCCAAATTTACCAGCTTGAAGTCAGTCCAATAATAATTATGATACTCCCAATCACAATAGCAGCTAAAATTACGCTATTTCTAACTCAATAGAGGGGCCACACTGTATCCTCAGATGTATTTTTTCTTTACTCATGGAAGGATCTTGTCTTATGATTAGAAAATAAAGGCTTGGCAAGGAGACAGCCCATTGCCAATCAAAGTTCACAAATTCAACCTAAACTAAACTTAGCAAGGTGACTGCTTGATGACAATCAATGCATAGGATTAGGTCAATTCTTAGCCACTACAAAGACACTGGTTAAAAATAATAATAAAGAGATTTCAAACATTTCAATGACAAACCATTCTCATAAGCCTTGTTTGTAAACCTCATCAAAAAGAACTACTAATTTGAAATGGTAAAATAGTTAAGAGATTATGAATATAAAATCAAAAGTGTCAAAGCCTCTTCTCAAGAACCAGAAGAAGAAATAATTCTTATTCCCTTACTTTCTCAAAACCACTGTGACATATGGGCAAAACTATGGGAGAAACCGTCGCCCTAGCTATCAAGCTTGCAGTTCCCCACTTAAGTCGGCGGATAGGACCATTTTCTTGGGATATTTTGCCTTCAGGAAAAGTGTGCAGCTGAAAGCAAAAAAACAAATCAACCATCAGCGTGATTACTTTTTACTCCATGTCTCATCAATTATCAGCCAATCTGCCAAAGGGCACAAAGCCTTGTTTAGTTAGCACATGTCCACGAATGTCAACACAAGCAACCAGGAGCCAGTAAAGAAAGAGTGTCTACGTTTACATGCTATGGGATGGTTCATGTCTAGCATTCCTTTCCTAGCAAACCAAGAGGTCAAACTATGCAAGCCGTCAGGTTGACATACATATGGCATGCAAAGATAAGTCAAACAATGCGAATATACTTACCCACTCACCCTCATTAAGTCTATCAAGAGCTTCATACATGTGGGGTTGATAGATTCCAGCGCCCCGTATAATGGGGATGCACTTGCCTGCATGCCCAAAGCACAGCAACATGTTAGATGGCTTGGTTGCTTAGGACTGGCATTTAATGGTTGGGTGAATTCTTTTTAATTAATCAATTAAAAAAACGAATAAGGTATGCACACGTTTGGAGGGGTGATCAGAGCTAGCATAGCAAAAAGTCCGTACAAATGTGCACGCACACGTGCGTAGGCACACACCCACACACACAAAGGAAGAGAGATGTATGGGATGATGTTGATACTTTAGAAGTCCTGACCCAGTCGGAAGAAGTACGAAAAGATTGGGTTAGTGAAGCAGATGTCATCTGCAGCTAGAGTCCAACGAGCCAGCTTTGAGTCACTTGTAAAACCTTTTATTCCCCACATCAAAGGATCATCAAGCCTGCAAGAAAAGAAACATTGCATCAACAATGAAGCAACTACAGCTATGATGATACACAAAATAATCGAGGTCAGTAATGGAGTCATCACGCCTGCAAGCAAGGAGGCAAAAACCACAAGGAACAGAGAATATGAAGACAAAGGGATAATACAAAACAAAAATAAACCTTTCATTCAAAAACTGTCAATCAAGGGATTTTGGAGTCCACAAACAAGGAAAAGATGCCAACAAGACATCAAAAATCAAGAAGACAACAAGACGCATGATGATAAGCTATATATACATTGATAAGATTGTAATACATCCTTGCATTTATTTAACAACAAAGAAACACAAACAAGGAAAACAGTAGAAAAAGTTTTGCAAAGAATGCAAGGACATCAAGAAATTTTGATAGAATAACTACTAAAACAAGACACTAAACTAGTCTATAAAAATAGGAGAGCGAAAGAGCCTTCGTAAGCCAAGCCATACTTGTGATCTCATCTCGGTCAGTATCATATCTAATCTAAAGAGGTGATTTGTCACGTGCATCCCGCACTTGTATGCCTAGGACATGACTCTAAAGGATAAGTGCAAGCCATGTGGCTAGTCAACTGGTCCCTTGTGAGCCCTTGTCCAATACATGTCAGCCAGTGTGCCACCACAAGAATGTCAAGATCATGTGTGCACGTCCAACACAGGTCAAGTCATGCTTGTTCTACACACTAATGTAACCCTCTTGAATGATGTATGGATGTTCCAAGCACTAATTAGGCTTGTAGCCAGGTGTACGGGCATCATTCATAGTCAAATGGGTCAGGCATCATTGACACTGGTCGGGCTCAATGGGTTACCATCATGATTGGCAAGGATTGTGTGTGCTTTCTAAACGTATATGCTCCAAATGCCGATGCACGCAAAGCCACCTTCTGGAGTATAGTTCGCCAGTCCCTTCCACAGGCCGACTTTTGGCGTATGGGTGGGGACTTTAACATGATACAGTAGACTCAGAGGAGGCATGGCTACAGTTTCTGGCTCAGAGTACTCTACATGGGCGGAGTTGATCCTGGCTCTTAGTTGGTGGTAGCTTGTGTAACATGCAGCGGAAGTATTCGTAATTAAGGATCCTGTCACACAAGTCTCACACCGCCTACTATATCCTGAGTTTCGCGAGTTTAGCAATCCACTTTTATGACTTCAAGCTTTTAAGAGATTTAGAGAGAGAGAGAGAGAGAGATAGAAACTATACACCAAATTGGGTCCCAAATTACCCACCACTTAAGGGCCCCCTACCCCGTTACCGGAATAGTATTTGCTTTATTACTTTGAAGAGAATGACTTTGGACTGACGACAAGCCAAACGCAAGATCTCGGAGAACCAAGAGTTGGGCTGAACTGTACACGGCTGTAGAAGCACCAATAATGACCGATCTCGAGCCTATGTATTCTTCCCAATGGAATGAGGGAAGGCTCCAAATCAAAGGCTGAGGTATGGACTATTTGGGACTGTTCTAAGCTATGTATGAATGCTGAAAATGAATGAATGTATGTTGGTTACCTTCACCGAAGTGTGAGAGCAAAACGATGATGATATGAATGCTGAAAACTGGTTCTATGCAGAAAACCCAGGTCTTCTGATGGGCTGAATGCTGGGAACTGATGCGTTTTGTTGATGGAGGCTGAGTGCACATGCGTAGATGCTCTCTACAAACACATTTACATGCACGTGCACATACACACCCCCTTCTAAGCACGCGTGCTCACACATAATGCACATGCACACTCCCTAAAAAATATAGCACTTACATGTTCACCCACACTTGCACACATGTTGTACAAATGCCATCACCTACACATGCGTGTACCCACACGCCCTCCACACTTTCACGCATGTGTACACGCTTGCTAAAATGGCAACAAGAATGTTAGAACTTGATTGTAGGAGAAAGGGCAAATGAGGAATGCCTAATACTGACCAAGGAATATTGGAACTTGAGTTCAATAAGAGAACTAACTTGGGAACTATTAGAACACTAAAATGAGCTTGTTCAGTAAAATAAAGTAGCATAATTAAAAAGATCAAAAAAGCGAGGTGTGAGACTGTAAATTAGATTTCACATGAAACACTTTGTTGCCTCCCAAAACATTCTCCTTGACACATCATTTGATTTTTTTACACAAAATTTCTAGATTCCTTTCCATCTCTTTGCCTTTGTGTCACCTTTTCAACGACGACCCAAAGTACTACATAGAAACATAGAAAAAGGAGCTAATATTTGGAGAAGTCATAATGACACTATTGATATTTTTACATATCTCACTTATTGTGATGGTATTTGGTAAGGAAATGCAAATTATAGTAAACTAGTGGATGGAAAAAGAACCATTGCAAAATGTTATATGTTATGAAAATTACTTATTGATGTGGTAATTGGATGTTTGTGCATGGAGCACCATACCAATTGGATGTTTGTGCATGGAACACCATAACAATGAAACTATACCAATCAGACTATATTATAAATTGTAAAAAATGCCAGATTAAAACTATCATCAAAATCAAAGTCACTTGAAAATAAAACACACCTAGTTTTGTGGAATGTGGATTAAGTAGTGTGATGAAACACTGGCTGAAAACGCTGATGGCTGAAGTGCTCTATATGCTGAATGGTCAATCGTTGATGCCCCTTAGGCTGAAGGCTCCAACGCTTGATGCTTGATTGCTGAATTATGTGATGATGGATGGAATGGTGCAAAAGCAAGGCTATTTATACTAACTATGCGCTGGTCGGTTGGCATTTAATGCTGGCAAACTGTAGCATAAAGTGCTACACAACCTATTCATGATAGATAATTGTATTAAATGCTGAAAATATGGGAAAAATGCCAGTCCTAAAAATACCAGAAGCTACTTAAAGGCTTCTGCAATGGTCTATGTGCAATGGATGAATAATATGCAATATGCAGAGTGCTTTCTAATGCAAACCCTAAGATTTCTACTGACTCTACATGCATGAATGATTCTCTCCAAGTGGGTTAAGGGACTTGACTGACTGACTAACTCACTATGGCTAAGGAATGACCTATGTAACTCGTGCCTAACATACCTTGGACTAAGGATTACAATGGGGTCACGGCGTACAACAAATATCATCCTAAAGGATACTAATACTGTACAATGTTGCATTGATGATGATCAGCCATCTTGTCACCATGCACTACAGTGCAGACTGTATGTGACATTCCCTCCTGCTTAGCTTGGCGACAGGTACATGGATTCCAAGTAGTTCGTCAACAACTGGGATACTCTTGAAAGAACTCCTCGTCTAGCGAAACGGCTTCGTGGGTACCTCGATCTCGGAACTTCGGGTAGAACTGAAGAATTCTTCGACCAGAACCATGCTTCCAACGATGAAGAAGGATTTGCTCAGGCTCAATGACTTCTGCTTCGTCTACCACGTCTGGCTGCTGTTCATCTGAAACATCAAACACTTCTGGTCCAACATATGGTTTTAGCCAAGAAACATGGAAAACATCATGCATTGTCCAACTGTTAGGCAACTTTAACTTCATGGAGACATCACTTATCTTTTTAACTATCGGAAAAGGTTCAAAACTACGGGAAGAAAGCTTGGGACAGCATGTGCCCACTTGTTTCAATCTCTATTTCATGATGCGCAAATAGACCCTGTCTCCTTCCTTGAAGTGGATATCTCGTAACGACTTATTTGCCTGTCTATGAATTGAATAATGGCCAGGCTCAAAATTGAGGGCCAAACTGGGTTGAGTACCAAACTCTGCAGAATCGACATGCAGATTGGTCATGCTATCCAAGTCTTTTCCAGAGATTTTGAGAATGGTAGACTCCTGAATGGTCTGGATGCTAGTCTTTCTACTAAGAACATTTGCTATGGAGTTATGCTGACCAAGGATGTACTTGATCATTCCTCCAAACTAGTGGAAGAGCTGACCCTGTCTAGTGTGTTGATCACTCCACTGGGCACTTGGCATCGTCAGGAGCCACTTAACTGCTTGGTGGTCTGTTGGTGACTGTGAAAATGCGTCCATAAGGAACAGGTTTCAAATGTTTTGAGTACTGACTGCTGTTCTAGCTTGCCCTTGAAAGTCTTGGAAAGACGATAGGAAAACTTGCTAGAAGGTTTTGCCTCAAGGACCAAATCGATATGATGATCCTCAAGACAAGAGGGTGGGAAACTCGGAGGGAGATCATCCTTAAAAATGTCTGAATGAGAAAGGAGATCTGCCAACAACTGAGGGACTGAAGAAGAAGATGAGACAGCGGTTATCGATGAGACAGAAGCTGTCTAAGCATAAATCAATGCTCCTTCCGCTCCCTTGCGGATACCTCGTCAGGCCAGGAGGTGAGAAATCATAGGAATGCCAAGAATGCTCCTATCCCCACGAATCATGATAGGCTCAAGAAAACCTTTAGAGATAATAAAGGTGTCCTGCCCCCAATTGGGAATATGTTCATACTGACAAAACCACTGGATTCCTAAGATCATGTCACACCCCACAAGAGGAGAGACGATGAAATCTCGCTTGAATGAGATCTTTTGAACCTAAAAAGAAAACTGTTGTGCCCATTGAGATATGTGGGTGCGGAGACCAGGTGTAAACCAGTCCACCTCCAAATGATAGGGCACTAAGGTACAACTCATGTTGCTAGCCAACTAGGGAGAGATGGCATCCTCTCAACTGCCCATGTCAAAAAGGATTATGAACTCGCGGCCCTTGGCAGAGCCATAAGCTCGGATCAAGCTTTTCTATGTGGTTGTAGCCTCACCCTCCTGCTTAGCATCAAGCACCACGGATGGCACGAGATGCATAGAAGGTAAGTTCTTAACCGCATTGGTGGTAGCAGGTGAGTCTGGAGGAGCGGGGGATACTACGGCAACTGTGGTAGAAGGCTCTTTGGAGGCTTGCTCCACTTGCCATTTTGGACAATCCTTCTTACCATGCCCAATGGTATGACAGAAAAAACATCTGTTGTCTGACTGATACTTCCTTTGCTCCTCTGGAGGAAGATAACCTCCAGTGATGCCTATTGTAGCCTTTTCCTCACGGGTTTTCTTAGGCTTGGGTTCCTTACCCCCTGAACTCCATTATGCATAGTATGGACTAGATACTACGACATCCCCACTAACGTCATCAGTGCCCAATAGTGGGTGTAGAACTCTGTATCAAGATATGCTCTCTCTCTCTCTCTCTCACACACACACACACACACACTCACACATCAGAGCATATATTCACACAAAGCCCTTCGTACTGAGTTTCTATCAAACCTCCGAAGATGCAGGGCAGACTCAGCCATAATGAAGCCTAGCACTAAGGAAAGTAGCAAATAGAAAGAATTAGTACAGCAAATAAGTAGTTGATAGGGTTTTTAAATGCACCACTAAAGATAGAAAGAATAAGCACAATATCAACTGGCCGCAACTCGGACGAAAACTTCACAATGTGAAATTTGCATGTCTGCTAATACGACTGAATTATATACCTAGATGAATCCAAGAGCTTGCCCAAATTCACCTTTTAGGAACGTGCATGTTATATACTCATGGTAGTCAACCCACAAGACTACATAACTATCAACTCCATTATGCATAGTACGGACAAGATACTACGACATCCCCACTAACGTCATCAGTGCCCAATAGTGGGTGTAGAACTCTGTATCAAGATATGCTCTCACACACACACACATCAGAGCATATATTCACACAAAGCCCTTCGTACTGAGTTTCTATCAAACCTCTGGAGATGCAGGGCAGACTCAGCCATAATGAAGCCTAGCACTAAGGGAAGTAGCAAATAGAAAGAATTAGTACAGCAAATAAGTAGTTCATAGGGTAAATGCACCACTAATGATAGAAAGAATAAGCACAATAGACATTCTGTCATAGGCACTGTCATGACCCTGTGTTTTTCTCTGGACAGTATGCAGGTGTGCACGGGGACATGGTGGACAGTGTGAATGGCATCAGTTTGGAGTTGAAAAGGAAACCCATGTGTGGACAACCCCAAGTGTGAAGGGGACAGATTTTAATTTAAAAGGTTTTATAACCTTTGGTGGCCCAAGGGCCAAAAGCTAATTTGGGAGACACGCCTCTTCCTATCTCATGCTTTTTGGTAGGCGCCTGCTGAATCTGAAGTGTGTGCGCGTTTTTCTCTTGGAGGGGCTGACGGACTGAAGCTGCGGCACATGTTCTGTCTCTCCCTTTTTCACTTGGCACACGGATGACTGGACTGCTTGTTGAGGGGGGCACACACGCTTATGGAGGGGCTGGCGGCCGTAGAGAGAGACTTCTCTCTTGATAAAAAGCAAGGCGGGCAGGGCCCCAAAGCCGGCTGCAGTACACGCACAGCCTGCAGGAGCTTTTGCTTTTTGGAAGGCTGGTCGGAGCTCTCTCTCTCTCTTTCGTGGAAAAGCTGGGGGCTGGACTGCATTCGCTCTTCCTTTCTCTCTCGCCCTCTCTTGGAAGGAGGCACAGGGCTGTAGGCGGCTGCAGGAAGTGCACAGCCGTGTGGGTTTCTCTCTTTCCCCTACATACTTGTGGGGCATCAACTTGGTGTTTGGTGGTTCCGAACACATGAACACAGACATCATGTCGATGGCGTTCAACGGATGGAACTTTCAGCTTCTCTTTGCTTTGGTTCAGGACTGTTTTGGAAAGGGTTTATGGACTGTTTCGTGGCAGTGCATGTGGCTACGAACATGAGCAATTCAGAGGCTGTTTTCAGACTGTTTATGGGCTGTTTTTGGTTGGCTGCAAATTCAGCTATGTGCTTGGGTTTCCGGCTGCAAGTACAGGTCACTTGAATGTGTTTCTTGGCATGGGAGTGATGCAAGCTCGCATGGCTGCATGCTCAAGGAGCAGATTGTTTTCTTCCTGCTGGAAAGGAGCAGGGGCCTACAGTTATGGGCATCTCTAAGTTTCCAAATGTTTTATGAGGGAACAGGTACCTAGATGTATGCCATTGTTGGCACTGTCGTTGAATGGTGCTGTGAATGGTTCTGTATGGAAACAGGACAAAGGTTTCAAAGGGAAACATGCCTAAAGGTTTCACGAGAAACAGGTCGTAGGTTTCTCAAGGAAACATGTTTATGGTTCTCCAGGAGATAGGTCACATGCAGGCAGAAGGTACAGGAATGGACATATGTTTGGTACAACCTTGCTACTGATTGGACAAGGGACAGGGAATCCATGACAAAGATGGATAGTACCCTTGGAAGGTAGAGAGGGTTGGTACAGGTGTGTCGACTATATGGTATGCTGTGCTGTGATGCGAGTTCTCTTTTGGGAGTCTGTGTTGTGATGCAGAAGCACTGGATGTGTCAGGGTGTGATGTTGTTCATAGGGTGAGAGGCTATGGATGGTTGTGGCAGCCCTGATCATGGGAGACAGCTTCTGTATGCAGGACTCAATGTGAGAGAGTCTATCGATGTGAACAATGGTGGCTGGACTTGTTTGTGTATGCCGAGTGGACAAGAAGCCATGATGCAGGGTCTTTGCAAGCTTCAGGGGTTCTACTATGATGGCTGAGTTTCCAACCTTACTGTAATCAAAGCTTTCTTATAATCAATTAAAGAAATACCGCAAGGGGCGCCACTGCATTTTGGGGCCAATCCATGTCCGTGTACTATTTGCAAGAGCACTCTAGCTCCCCCTGTTTGTTTTCCTTTTCTTGGTCCTCAAAGGTGTTGAAGTGTTTTGTGTGTTTGTTTTTGCACCGCCCTTTGGTTTCGTCTAAAGACCGATGCCGGTTTACAGGCGGTATCTGCTCAATACTAGATGTAATGACGCGAACAGAATTTCCATCAAAGTCAAGCCCAAAAAAGCAACTCTCCTAAATTTTAGGAGTGTGGTCCTTTGCATTCCAGGATAATCCCCCATTCCCAAAGCTTGTACTTTCCAAATATTTAAACATCATGGAGTCCACCAGACCCCTTTCATACTGGGAAATGTCCAGGCTGGTGATGGAAAGGAAGCTGAGTGTGTGATGATTTATGTCCGCCCACGACAGATAGCGGCATCCGCAACTCCATTAGAACCCCAGATGACCGGCCTCCTCCAACAGTTTCAGGACATCATGTTGAGGAATGATCTTCCACCAAGACCCCCACCCTCTCGTCCTGAAGACCATCGTATCAAATTGGTACCTGGAGCTAAGCCACCCAGCGTCTTTGCAAGGCATTGGAAGCTAAGTTGGAGACGCAACTAGCACAGTTGCTGAGGTTTTGCTTCTTCCTCTCCATTTGCTGCACTGATTCTCTTTGTGCAGAAGAAAGATAAGACCGCACGTCTCTGTGTGGATTACCGAGCCTTGAACAAGTTGACAATCAAGAATAAGTTCCCAATGCCAAGGATAGAGTACATTCTTGGAGACGCAAGTAGCACAGTTGCTGAGGTCTTGCTTCTTCCTCTCCATTTGCTGCACTGATTCTCTTTGTGCAGAAGAAAGATAAGACCGCACGTCTCTGTGTGGATTACTGAGCCTTGAACAAGTTGACAATCAAGAATAAGTTCCCAATGCCAAGGATAGAGTACATTCTTGAAAGGCTCAACGGTGCTCAGTACTTCACAAAGATCCACCTCAAAAGTGGCTATCATCAAGTCCGGATTTTCAAGGCCGATATCCCAAAGACTGCCTTTCGAATAGAACAAAGGCATTATGAGTTTGTGGTCATGCCTTTTGGTTTGACCAAACCACCAGCGACATTCAACAAGATGATGTCACAAGTCTTCATCGTACTCATCGGTATACGTCTTTTTATTTTTTTGGATGACATTCTTATTTTTTCTGCTGCTGCAGAGCAGCACGTGAAAGATGTACAGAAGGTCTTGCGGCTTTTACGAGACAACGAACTCTACATTAATGCAAAGAAGAGCATATTTGGAGCTCAAGAAGTCCACTACCTGGGCTATGTGATCGGTTCCGATGGCATTCACCTTGATCCTGAAAAGATAAAGGCAATCCTCGATTGGGACGTTCCAAAGACAGCCCAAGAGATATGTTCCTTCGTGGGCTTGTGCCAAGCATATAGCTCGCATATGGATCGGTTTTCTAACCTTGCAACACCATTGACAGATTTGCTCAAGGGCGTGAAGACTAGAAGACAGAAAGTTTCAGTCATCACCGGTAAGGCTTTAGAGGCTCTCTTTGCTTTGCAAAAGACAGCTTCTTAAACTCGCATCATGGGATGACCCTTTTGAGGTAATCACCGATGCCAGTAATCTCGCCGTAGGAGCAGTTTTGCAACAAGAAGGCAGACCAGTGGCGTATTACAGCAGAAAGTTGAATGATGCAGAAGAAAATTATTCTATATATGACAGAGTTGCTAGGGGTTATCACAACCTTGAAGCAGTGGAAACCTTTTCTTTATGGAAGGGTATTTACTGTGAAGATAGATCACCAGGCCTTGAAGTGGTTACAAACTATGCCAAGTGCCCAATGGAGCGATAGACAGCATCGGTGGAGTTGATTGTTCCAACAATTTGGAGGAATGATTTGAGTATGTACCGGGTAAGCACAACCCTGTAGCGGACGCTCTAAGTCGCCAAGGTAGTATTCAGACAGTACAGGAGTTCACTCTGTTGGAGATGCAAGGCAAAGATTTAGATAGTATGAAGACACAGTATATAGATTATCCAGAATTTGGAACTCCTTACAGTATGGCCCTTTATTCGGAACCAGGTCATTACACCATTCAGGACGGTTTGCTCTTTTACAAGGGTCGATACTATGTGTTCTCAGGGAGAAAAGACCAGCACTCCTCCATGATGCCCATGATTCACTTGTTGGTGGTCATCGCGCGATCAACAGTACCTTGGAGAAGTTAGAAAGATCGTTTTAATGGCCGAAGATACGCAGGGATGTGAACAACTATGTTTCTCAATGTTCCATATGTCAAAAAGTGAAAGTCCCTCATACCAAACAAGCAGGGTTGCTTCAACCATTGCCCATTCTCGAGGGTCCGTTTCACGACATTTCAATGGATTTTGTTGGACCCCTTCCCGCATCTACTGGATCTCGGAATACTCAGTGTATGACGATAGTTGACAGATTCGGTAAATTTTGTATGCTTATACCATGTAAGCAGATGGCCACAGCAAAAGATATAGCCCGGCTCTTTCTCCGACATTGGTATCCAGTTTGTGGTTTGCCACGGACCATTACTTCGAATCGGGACCCAAAGTTTACATCTCACTTCTGGCGAGCTTTGTTCAACGACTTTGGTACCAAATTGCAATTGTCCAATGCATTTCATCCCCAGACCGATGGCCAAACCGAGATTTACAATCAGTTGGCTTTCAATGTGCTTAAAGCGTACTGCCATGATCAGCAGAGTCAAAGTGGGAGCTTCATCTCCCGTTGGTATAGGCAATTCTCAATGACACTCACTCATCCATGGTTGACAGAACTCCATACAAGGCAGTCTTTGGTCGAAGATTTTCATCCCTTCTCATGCGGATGATCTCTTCTTCCTTGGAAGCCAACAAGACAACAAAAACTTTTTCAGCCATCATTGAGTCCGTCAAAGAGTATCTTACCAAAGCTCAGGAGGCTTACACCAGACAGGCAAACAAGTCACGAAGAGACGTCAATTTCAAAGAAGATGAATGGGTATATTTAAGGATCATGAAGCAAAGACTCAAGCAAGTGGGCAAGCGCTGTCCAAAGTTGTCATTCAGAAGTTTTGGTCCTTTTTCCATCATAAAGAAGATAAGCGACGTCGCCATGCAACTCAGATTGCCAGACAGTTGTACGATGCACGTCGTCTTCCACGTCTCTTGGTTAAAGCCTTATATCGGACCTTCATTGCAGAGTGTTCCACAAGAGCAGCAACAAAAAATGGTTGATGAAGCAGAGCTAATAGAGCCTGAGAAAATGTTAGAAAAAGTGATCTATGTCATATCATAGACAAGGTCAAAGGGATGTGGATGAATGTGGTGAAGGCTAGGAGTTATCCCACATGCAAAGGCAAAGCCCATATGGTACTTGGACCTATATAAAGGGTCATTTCAATGTAATGTAACACAACAATTCATTCTCAAGTACACAATCTCTTGGTCAAGTAAGTGCATCTTGTGTTGCTTTGTATTGTTTTTGTCATTTGTTTATAATCATGTTTAGCATTATGTTTGAGCCTCCATAGGCTAGCCTAATCCTAGATCCATGATTTCCAACTAAGCTAAGCCATAGCCTGCCAGGCTCTGATACCATGTTTATGTATGTTCACCTCTGACCACCGATGATGTAGGTCATGTGATGTGATGTATGCTCACAGTTCTCCTACGTTGGCCATGTAGCCCACAAGGGGGGATTGATGGGAGTTGGGTCTCCATGCTCAACACATGATGGTGCACATGAGGCACAATGTTCATGGATATGATGATGATGATGCTATGATGATGATGGGGTATGGGAGAGGAATGTTTTCATGTAGGAATGTTTTTCATGTCATTTCTTTTCAATATGGTGCCCGCAAAAGGAAGTGCCATTGAGAAGAAGGAATAACAAAATTATTGCATTAGTCTTTGCACCATTAGGGATCTGGTAGGTTCAGCTCTCCAATAGCTTAGATCCTTTCTCTCTTAGCATTGATTTAGGTTTTCATTAGAAAAAGATTTAAGGTTTTTTAAGTCTTAGGAGTTTCTCCATCCTCCTTAGCATCCACAATTAGGGATCACAAGTAGTGCTTGAATCCTTTGCAAACATAGTCACTTGAGAAGCAGCCATTTGCAAAGCAAATCCTCAGTCCTTCGAAGAGCACTAACTCCACCATCTTCACACAAAGCAATAGCAAGGAGTGTTGTATACTTTTGAAAGAAAGCTATGTGTGGGAGAAGCTGAAGACTGAAGTGTTGAAGCTGAGAGGACAGTAAAGGGAGAGAAGAGGAGGCTCCACTGTGGCAGAGGGTGCTGCGACAGAGCCTGTAAGTGGAGTAGCTGATCTTGTTGAATAAATGATGGCGCAAGCTAGGGCTGCAGTTGAAGAAGTAATCTAGTAAGCAGAACAAACGTAGCAGAGATCGTCTCATCATCATCAGCAGAAGCAGCGCGACGCATCAAAGTAGCAACAGCTACTCAGATTGCTTTGTGATGAGCAAGGGGCCCTTCAAACAGCAAGCCTGCCCACTGTAACCCACTTCAGCTCCTTAGCCACCACTGCGTCTACAGAAAGGCCGTCCACGAACTTTCAGCAAAGAGCAAAGCAAGAAGCTGACGGCAGCGAAGTAAGTGATGATCAGCACCCAGCAACGAATGCGCCAGAAGACAGATACAATCAGCCGGAAGAGAGAGTGCTTGAAGCGAAGCAAGCAAAGCGCAGCTGACCAGATCCGAAATCAGCGTGGAGCTCCTGACAGATTCGAAATCAACGCAGCAATAAACGCGCAGCGCCGGTGGAATAAAAGCTGGCCGTTTTTGCATTTGAAATAAGAGATTCTCTTCTATTTAATGAGACTAAGGTTTAAAAACCTTAAAGTAATTTAAGAGGTTGTTCCTATGGCACTTAAGGAAGAATGTTCTTTTACTCTTTTTTGGAAAATTCTATGCATTATGCCGATGCCTCAAGGATGGGAATGCACACAATCTATGAGCAATGTCAAGACAAAGAAGATGCTATGCAAAAATAAAGATGCAGACCAAGACGCAAAAATGAATGAAGACAAAGACGAAGATGTCAATGAAGATGAACAAGATGCTGTCTATGTTGATTATTATGTCATGGCTCACATGTCATAATGACGAATGAATTATGCCCTCTCTTACCCAAATGTTTATGTATGTTCACCTCTGACCACCGATGATGTAGGTCATGTGATGTGATGTATGCTCACAGTTCTCCTACGTTGGCCATGTAGCCCACAAGGGGGGATTGATGGGAGTTGGGTCTCCATGCTCAACACATGATGGTGCACATGAGGCACAATGTTCATGGATATGGAGTATTGGAGAGACACATGATGGTGCACATGAGGCACAATGTTCATGGATATGATGATGATGATGCTATGATGATGATGGGGTATGGGAGAGGAATGTTTTCATGTAGGAATGTTTTTCATGTCATTTTCTTTTCGCAATGTAGGAGCTATACTCCTTATGAGTTAAGCTTTTCCTTTCATGTAATGTTAGAAGCAAGGAAGGGCATTATGATATGCCATGATCAAGGAAGGGTGTTAGAAAAAGTGATCTATGTCATAGGTGGTCAGAGGTGAACATACATAAACATGGTATCAGAGCCTGGCAGGCTATGGCTTAGCTTAGTTGGAAATCATGGATCTAGGATTAGGCTAGCCTATGGAGGCTCAAACATAATGCTAAACATGATTATAAACAAATGACAAAAACAATACAAAGCAACACAAGATGCACTTACTTGACCAAGAGATTGTGTACTTGAGAATGAATTGTTGTGTTACATTACATTGAAATGACCCTTTATATAGGTCCAAGTACCATATGGGCTTTGCCTTTGCATGTGGGATAACTCCTAGCCTTCACCACATTCATCCACATCCCTTTGACCTTGTCTATGATATGACATAGATCACTTTTTCTAACACCCTTCCTTGATCATGGCATATCATAATGCCCTTCCTTGCTTCTAACATTACATGAAAGGGTCATTTCAATGTAATGTAACACAACAATTCATTCTCAAGTACACAATCTCTTGGTCAAGTAAGTGCATCTTGTGTTGCTTTGTATTGTTTTTGTCATTTGTTTATAATCATGTTTAGCATTATGTTTGAGCTTCCATAGGCTAGCCTAATCCTAGATCCATGATTTCCAACTAAGCTAAGCCATAGCCTGCCAGGCTCTGATACCATGTTTATGTATGTTCACCTCTGACCACCGATGATGTAGGTCATGTGATGTGATGTATGCTCACAGTTCTCCTACGTTGGCCATGTAGCCCACAAGGGGGGATTGATGGGAGTTGGGTCTCCATGCTCAACACATGATGGTGCACATGAGGCACAATGTTCATGGATATGGAGTATTGGAGAGACACATGATGGTGCACATGAGGCACAATGTTCATGGATATGATGATGATGATGCTATGATGATGATGGGGTATGGGAGAGGAATGTTTTCATGTAGGAATGTTTTTCATGTCATTTCTTTTCAATATGGTGCCCGCAAAAGGAAGTGCCATTGAGAAGAAGGAATAACAAAATTATTGCATTAGTCTTTGCACCATTAGGGATCTGGTAGGTTCAGCTCTCCAATAGCTTAGATCCTTTCTCTCTTAGCATTGATTTAGGTTTTCATTAGAAAAAGATTTAAGGTTTTTTAAGTCTTAGGAGTTTCTCCATCCTCCTTAGCATCCACAATTAGGGATCACAAGTAGTGCTTGAATCCTTTGCAAACATAGTCACTTGAGAAGCAGCCATTTGCAAAGCAAATCCTCAGTCCTTCGAAGAGCACTAACTCCACCATCTTCACACAAAGCAATAGCAAGGAGTGTTGTATACTTTTGAAAGAAAGCTATGTGTGGGAGAAGCTGAAGACTGAAGTGTTGAAGCTGAGAGGACAGTAAAGGGAGAGAAGAGGAGGCTCCACTGTGGCAGAGGGTGCTGCGACAGAGCCTGTAAGTGGAGTAGCTGATCTTGTTGAATAAATGATGGCGCAAGCTAGGGCTGCAGTTGAAGAAGTAATCTAGTAAGCAGAACAAACGTAGCAGAGATCGTCTCATCATCATCAGCAGAAGCAGCGCGACGCATCAAAGTAGCAACAGCTACTCAGATTGCTTTGTGATGAGCAAGGGGCCCTTCAAACAGCAAGCCTGCCCACTGTAACCCACTTCAGCTCCTTAGCCACCACTGCGTCTACAGAAAGGCCGTCCACGAACTTTCAGCAAAGAGCAAAGCAAGAAGCTGACGGCAGCGAAGTAAGTGATGATCAGCACCCAGCAACGAATGCGCCAGAAGACAGATACAATCAGCCGGAAGAGAGAGTGCTTGAAGCGAAGCAAGCAAAGCGCAGCTGACCAGATCCGAAATCAGCGTGGAGCTCCTGACAGATTCGAAATCAACGCAGCAATAAACGCGCAGCGCCGGTGGAATAAAAGCTGGCCGTTTTTGCATTTGAAATAAGAGATTCTCTTCTATTTAATGAGACTAAGGTTTAAAAACCTTAAAGTAATTTAAGAGGTTGTTCCTATGGCACTTAAGGAAGAATGTTCTTTTACTCTTTTTTGGAAAATTCTATGCATTATGCCGATGCCTCAAGGATGGGAATGCACACAATCTATGAGCAATGTCAAGACAAAGAAGATGCTATGCAAAAATAAAGATGCAGACCAAGACGCAAAAATGAATGAAGACAAAGACGAAGATGTCAATGAAGATGAACAAGATGCTGTCTATGTTGATTATTATGTCATGGCTCACATGTCATAATGACGAATGAATTATGCCCTCTCTTACCCAAATGTTTATGTATGTTCACCTCTGACCACCGATGATGTAGGTCATGTGATGTGATGTATGCTCACAGTTCTCCTACGTTGGCCATGTAGCCCACAAGGGGGGATTGATGGGAGTTGGGTCTCCATGCTCAACACATGATGGTGCACATGAGGCACAATGTTCATGGATATGGAGTATTGGAGAGACACATGATGGTGCACATGAGGCACAATGTTCATGGATATGATGATGATGATGCTATGATGATGATGGGGTATGGGAGAGGAATGTTTTCATGTAGGAATGTTTTTCATGTCATTTTCTTTTCGCAATGTAGGAGCTATACTCCTTATGAGTTAAGCTTTTCCTTTCATGTAATGTTAGAAGCAAGGAAGGGCATTATGATATGCCATGATCAAGGAAGGGTGTTAGAAAAAGTGATCACTGTGGTACACGGTGACAAACTGGCTCATCCACAGTGCAAGAATCATGTACAGAAGTAGAGTCCCTTTTAGGATTTATTTGTCGTATGCCGTGACCCCTTTGTGAGCCCAGTTCGGGACATGTCAGGCACGAGCTATGTAGGTCAGTCTCCCAGCCTTAGAGTGTCAAGTCAGACCTCTTAACCCACTGTAACATGCGGAAGCTTCAGGGAAGATCGGTAACTTCAATACTCAAAAATCAGCACACTTTTCGCCACGGAATTAATGCACAAAACTGAATGAAGATGTGCAGAAAATAGAGAGAGAGAGAGAGAGGGGGAGAGGAGAGGACACAGTATTGGGTCCCGAATACCCTCTGTAGGGCCCCCAGCACCAATGGTGTATTTGCTTTATTAGAATGATGCAAATCTGAAAGAAAATACAGAAAATTTGAGCTTTCTTGGCTGAGATAACTCTGCCCTTGACCAGCAATCCTTCACCCTCTTTGCGTTAGCAAATCCTTGATTGTACTGCCCCTTTGATTAGCCTAGCTCTTGGTGAATTATGAGATAACACAATGGATTGTGGGCTCGAGTATTTATACTACCCAATCAAGGCAGTCGGCCAGCTCTAATCTATTAGCTATTTTTCTGCCGTTGCGCCCGTCGTTTATATAGCCATTGCAGTCACGTTTCCAGCCGTTTCCAGCTGCCACTTGCTTGGGCCTTGGCCCTTGAGCCTTTGAGGCTTGGCCCTCTCTCTCTCTCTCTTGCCCTTGAGGCTTGCCTCTCTCACTTGCCTATCTTTATAAGAACAAGCCTCTACAAGGCTACAAGCACACACAACTTTCAAGCTTTCAAGCTTCTTTTAGCTTCCAACTTCCAAGTTCCAAGCCTCTCACACAAGGCCCGCGGGCCGCTGCCCTACTATCTAGACTCTCTCTCTCTCTCTCTCTCTCTCTCTCTCAAGCCTCTTGAGTCTTGAGTCTTCCAACTTCCAAGCCTCTAAGCTCTAGCCTCTAGGCCTCTCTCTCTCTCTCTCTCTCTCTCTCTCTCTCTCTCTCTCTCTCTCATTCCTCAAGGCTCAAGAGTCAAGCCATCTTGAGTCATGACTCATTTTGTTATTAATATGACTCAAAAGCTTACCATTTTAGTGTAAATTTGTGCTCATTTTGATGTACTTCCAAAGTAGAATAAGTGTAGAGTAGAAAAATTTTTAAAAAAAAAGTATTTTTTGAGTGCCGTTCCCTCCCCCGTCCCTGTTCCCTACTTATGGCCGTCCCCCGTCCCTTGTGACTATGACTTGGGGTAGCCCTATGGGCTGGCCCCTTTCCTATATGCAAACCCTAACTATCTACACAATGATCTGGCATCCAGTACCATACCAGATACACAGAATCACTGACATCATTCCAGAGGGAGACTCAGCGCGGACTGGCACTATTTCATGTGCAGGACGATGCACACCTAACCTTGGACCCATGTGCAGGACAATGCACACCTGACCTCGGACAACTGGGATGGAACCCTGGCTGACTCGTCCCGGACTGGGCTCACATGGGACCAGTTTACCACCCCAGGTCCTGCACCTTCTGTACAGATATGTCTACGTGGCATCCAAGTGCGGGATGCACGTGACACCCACTGTGGAGAATTCAGCAAGTGTTCATCATTCAAGAGCATGTAGATGTCAGCCATAGCAGCAGTTGCATTTTAGGCATTTAATTGCATAGCATGTAGATGGGGCCAGCCCTAAGGCCAGCCCCACGGCAGCCCCCAAAGTGTGGGCTAGCCTTGCAAGGGGTAGACCACCCCTAGCCCTACATACAGGCTCAGCCGACTAGCCTTTGAGAGGCTATGGAGCATGTCGGCCAAACCCCTTGTGGTCTTGAGTCCAATCGGCTAGGACTGGTAGCCACCCGACCAAACACAAGCAGCCGACTAGCATAAAATGCTATTTGTGAACAAGTTGCTACAGCTGATTGGCATTTAATGCCAATCGTGGACATTTTCAGCCAGCCAACACGCTTATGGACAACCGACTGGGCACCCTGAAGCATATAAAAGGCAAGTGCTATTCATTCCATAAAATCATCAGTCATAAATCAGCGATCATCATCAGAACTCAAGCATGTATGCTTAGGCTCTTGCTTGCCTGTGCATACTTATAGCCCTACTTGTGCTGTCAGCCCAAGGCAAAGAAGCTCAATCTCTTCAAGAGTACTCAACACACCTTCCCTCAATTTCAGTGTATTTCTCTCGAAGATAGCTTCCAAAGCTTATGCGCAATTCTGCCCAACATTTGGTCGCTTTGTCCTAACTCCTTGCGTCTGGCAGTCAATGAGTCAGTTTGTCCGCTCAATTTTGTTGACACAGTTCAGCTTGTATACAGTTCTCCAGAAGAAGAAATAAAGCAAATACTCCTGCTTGTAGGGGGGGCCTTCAATGGGTAATTCGTGACCCCATCTGGTGTCGTCTCTACTGCATCTATTTTCAGATTCATATATGCTGTTTTAAAGGATTGCTAAAGACTCACTAAACTCGGGTTTAGAGAAAGGCTTTGTTGTTTCACACGGTCCTAGCTTGGCGCATGCTACACATGACACCTCATCAACGAGGACTTTACTGCCAGGACAGGCACTATCACCTTGGTTGATTCTTCTTCTGTGCCAATTCATGGACGTGGCACCATTCCCATCATAGTCAGCAGAGACGTTTCGAGTTTTGAAGGTTTTTTTTCGAAAGGTTTCGTCCGTCACCTACAAAACCGCAAGTTTTGGAAATATATATATATATATATATATATATATATATATATATGAAATTTTAATTATATATACATAGTAGAGGAAAGAGAGAGGAAAGAGAAGATCAAGGTAAGGAGGGCAAAGAGGGGGAGGAGGAGGGGGAGGAGGAGGTACACAGTAGAGGGAAGAGAGAGGAAAGAGAAGATCAGGATAAGGAGGGCAAAGAGGGGGAGGAGGAGAAGAGGGGGCAACAGTGGCAAGTAGGAGAAAAGGGGGCAGCAATGGCAAGTGCTCATTGCTTAGAGGGCACAGGGGGCATCAGGCAGCAAGGGACACAGGGCGCAGATGTGGGGCGTTGGGGTCTCCAGCGTGGGCAGATGTGGGGCCTGGGCACAACAGCATGGAGACTTACAGCAGACTCGCGCATAGGTGAGGCAATGACAGAAGCGCGCAACGGGCAAATCGGGGGCAGTCGATAGTCGCACACGTTTTTTGGGGGAAAAAATGACTTTTTAAAAGTGAACAAAACGTTTTGTCAAAGGTTTTGTAGAAACGTTGTGTCACAAAACGTTTCGCAAGTTTTGCCGGACCAAAACGATGATTCCCATATTCAAATTCGGCTCCTCCAACGACAAGGGGTACTTCTATGACGTTCTTTACATTCGAGATAATCCGGGAGATTTTACAACAAAGATATATCCCCACACGAGTAGTGAATATCGAAAGCCTCTTTGAGCACCTCATTCATCCATGTTGGACATTCTTGATGGATGATGATTATGTTTCTATACTATTATTTGTACCCACGAGCCCATGATATATTTGCTCTCTCTTATTGTACCCACATGATCCCATGATGTATCTCTATCTTGTATTCACATGTTATCAAGGCATAGATAGCTAGTTTATTTTTATTTTCTTTTGAGTTTTTCATGATTTAATATTCTCATGGAATCTGTCATGATGAGGGGAGAGGATAATGACCAACCACTCCACACACCTTGTATGCACAGCAGCACCAAGCCAAGAGCTGAATCTGCGACATGAGGTACCTGCTTAAAGTGTGCACAATAAGATCCATACCAAGATAATCCTCGCATAGGGATCGTGAACATGTTCCATGTACAAATGGAGATCATTTCCCTCAAAGAATGAGATTTTGAGCCACTCATGTAACCCCATTTCCATAAGAGAGAGTAAGTTTGCAGTTCTTGGAGATGCACACACATGGCCAGAGCCCACTCGTTTCATTGGACTGGTTCAAATCCCATCCCCACACTTAGGTGCAGTCATATGGATCATATATGGTCCACTTCTGCTATGAAGTCAAAACCTAATTTGGCATCCTCTCTCTCTCTCTCTCTCTCTCTCTCTCTCTCTCTCTCTCACACACACACACACACACACACACACGATCTTAGTTGCTAAGAGCCTGTTTTTCTGCATAAACAAGAACTAATCCTGGCAATTACACACAGGAACTTTATTTCAGGCTAAAGAAGATGAAGAAGAACAAGAAATGTGAGCATTGAGGGAACGACGGGATACTAACGTGGTCATGTGGTTGCTGACGGTGAGGAGAGGCGTCCCTTGGGGGCGGGATCGGACGAGGTGTGTGAGAGTGTCGAAATTGTGGACGTGGGCGGTGTTGAGGAAGGAGGTTACGAGCTTGGAGATAGCGCCCACGCCCAAGAACACCAGGCGGCGGGGGATACCCCGGAGGTGCGAGCTGCGGGCAGCCCATGGCAATCTCATTGGCCCACCGCGCCGTTGCTGCACTTCCTCATTCATCCCTCCCTTTCCTGTACCTACACGTGCACTGCCCAGCTCTCGATTGGGAGCAGGATTTGAAAGCTCAAGGCATGGTTTCATATATATATATATATATATATATATATATATATACACTAGTATTGGACCCCAGCATTGCTATGGCCACCAAGGTTTTAGAAAAGAACCGGTTTCTTTCTACAGCCATGATGAACCCACCTGGGTTCAAGTCTCTCCGTCGATTGGGTGTACAACCCTTTAAGTCGACGTTAAGCAACTCCGTCTCCGTCTCACATGTACATGATGTTGGAGCTATATATATCACACCCTAACTTAACATAGATCTCACTTATATATACAAACTCATAATCAATATGAACTAGTCTTTTGGAAGCATATATAGTGTAACTCTCTTCCTCCTTCTCTCTCTCTCTGAGTTACTCTGTCCCTATCTCTTCGTGTGCGTGTATTTCCAACATGGTATCAAATCATCGTCGATCTTGCTATCATGAAAAGAAGAGAAAGGATGTATCAATTGTGTCAATTCCATTCATGTGCATGTTCTACATTTCATTCAATCTCTTATTCATATTTGTAGAATTCCAATGATGGTCGATCTGGACCACCCTATCTTATCCTAATTGGAATTGTATTATAGAAACGCAATTGGTACCATTTTGGGTGTGTGCACGACGTCGCAAGCTTTCTATAAAGTCAATTGGTTTGTCAATCTGATATTCCTATCAAAAGTTATGTCATTTCAAATAAACAACACTTAAAACATGAAAACAGGCAACGTGCAGCTCATGCGGTAAATTATGAGTATTTGCTCGGCTTCATCGGAGTTCGAAGTTGAAAGATATGGTGTTTTTTGTGCAACAGACTTTTGCTCATTTTTCGTGTGCTTCACACTTTTCATGTTTTAATCCAAAAATAGCTAATTTTTGGGCTCGTCCACATCTCAAAATAGCAGTGCTCCAACTATTTTTTGAGCTACTCTCTTATTGCATATCACGTTTCGTCTATTTTCGGGTACTACTTTTCATCGCCACTTGCTTTTCGTAACTTGTAAATCACGTTCTATATTTGACGAGTTTATTGCCACTCGCTTTTCGTACATGTATCTCATATAACTTTCAGGGTCCTCCTTGTTTATGTTCTTATTTCATGGTCTGCAAATTCTGTGATCTCGTTCTATTTATATTCTCACAATCTGAGATGGTAGCTTCTATTCTTCCGTCTCAACGTGTTGATGCAGAACAAGATGATGCTCTTATTGCTGTTGGTCCTATTTTTGAGCAATGGCAAACTGATTACTCAAATTGGATCCGTCATGATAAAGCTGCTTGTCAATATATCTTATCTACTCTTCATGATTCTCTTATGCTGGATGTATTCAATCTTCCTACTTCTCATGATATATGGCAATATTTTCTTACTACTTTTGATAAGAAATATGTTGCATAAATTCTTTATCTTCATAATCTCCTAAACAATTTACAATACAAAATCGGTACTCCTATGACTTCGCATATTGAATCCTTCAAAGACATCGTCAATCAACTTGCTGCTACTGGTGCTCCTATTGCACGAAATCAATTGGTTACACATCTTCTTCATACGGTCAAGGATCCTTTATATGATAATATTGTCACTATTCTATCTAACAAGGATGGCATTGATTTTGACACTGCTTGTCTTTCTCTCGTTGAATATTCTCAATGACATAAACATCGTGCAGAGAATTCTGACACTGTTTTGAATCACAAGAAGTTGCAGATTCCGAAACGGCTTGTATTGCTCGTAAGCGTTCCTTTTCACGTTTTACTCGTGGTAGTCGCTCTTATCAAGGTGGCAATTCTTTTGGACTTTCCTATCCCAATAAACATTGTTCCTATTGTGATAAGAATGGTCATACTGTCTCTGATTATTGGGCACGTCAATATGATGAGGAACATGGCATCAACCTCATTCAAATTCCTCCAAAAATCGTACTCCTTATGACTATTGTGGTCGTAGTCTCATCGTTGTTTCAAAAGGCGATATGATCAAGATCGCAATTGCGCACATGCTGCTCAACATACAAGTAGTGATGAACATAATCATCAGGAGGTAAACTATGTTCATCATCATGATATTTCTCCTGGAAGAGTACTTCTTGTTCGGGATGGTTCTCTGTTTATTGTTGATTATGGTGCTACTGGTAATATAACTTACCAATCTCAATGGCTTCATAATTATCATGCTCTTCCAATTAAGAAATTGGTGTATCTTGCTGATGACACTACTTGTTAAGTCATGGGTGTTGGTGATCTATATCTTGGCACCCTTTCCTCCACCAGAATATTGCGAGGAGTTTTCCATGTTCCAGATCTTCAAAGGAATCTTCTTTCTATTGCCCGGCTTGTTGATCTTGGTCTTTTTGTTGGTTTTGATCATACAAAAGGTCAAATTGAGAAGGATGGGCATACTATCGCATAGCTCCTCGATGTGGTAATCTGTTTGAGCTCTCTTTGAATGATGATGTTGCAAATGTTATTACTGCTCTGGCCAGGAGATCTTGATTGCAAGTTATGGCATCATCGATTTGTCCAAATGGATTTTGAAAAGCTTCTTGATATTCAACGTCATGATCTCGTCAGAGGTATGGATCTTAAAGCTCGTCCTCATATGGGCATCTGTGAGTATTATACTCTTGGCAAGCATCATCGTCGACAACCTTTTCATATCTCTACCTCTACACATTCACATGCCCTTTTAGATCTCATTCATATGGATATTTGTGGACCTTTTTCTCCCTCCAAATCTCACTGTCATTATTTCATTACCTTCATTTTGATGATTTCTCTCGTTTCACATATGTTTTTCTCTTGAGGCATAAGTCTGAAGCCTTATCCATATTCAAGCAATATCAGAAACCAATTGAACTTCATACTGGTCACTCTATCAAGACTCCGTAGTGACAACGATGGAGAATATATTTCAAATCTCTTCGATGACTATTGTATTGAACAAGGAATTCATCTCATGAGTTCACTGTTCCATATTCTCCTCAACAAAATGGCATTGCAGAGCATAAGAATCGAACCATTCTTAATGCTATGAGCTGTATGCTTATTCATTCTGGATTATCTAGGAGCTTTTAGGCTGAAGTAGTTCATACAATAGTCTTTGTTCAAAATCATCTTCCCACTACTGCACCTACTGGTAAGATTCCCATTACAAATTGGACAGGGAAAACTCCTTCTGCATCACATTTTCGTTCCTTTGGATGCATTGCTTATATTCACGTGCCAAAAGAAACGCGACTGTTGCATGACAAATGAAGATCAATACAAGGATGCAACAAAAAAGACACTTAGGGCTCTTGAAAAGAGTTCCAAGTTGTAGATGAATGTGGGAGAGGGCTTGACAATAATCCCACATGGGAACTTTTGGGAGTTCTAGAGTTTTTGTATAAAAGGTGGCCCATTTGAGAGCTAGGGGGACTCTTTGGTCATTTGGTTGAGAGGCTCATAGAGAGAGCTTGCTCCATAGCTCCTTCTCATGTGCTCTCCCAAGACTCTCCATCTCCATTCATGCTTCAATCTTGTACTCTCTATTCTCTACATTTTCAATGATATGAGGTTATGGTCTACACACTTGCTAATCTAGATTTCTTAATGATGTTTTGATGCTAAAATCTGATTTGTAGAGTGCATGTGATGAAGCTTGTGCATGAAATGATGTGTAGTTGAGGCTTGTGTGATAGCTCTTTGCATGTTAGGTTCTTTGCATAAGTTGCATTTTTGTGCTTAAGTGTAGCCTAATCTTGATGCTTTGATTATGTAAGATTGATTGCTTGAGTGATGAAGAAGGATTGAGTAGGACTAGAAGTCATTAGTGTGTGGTTAACTCATCTTCTCCCATTCGGGATAGCCTCTATGCGCTAACCGGGTTGCATTCACGGATTGACAAAGTGTGTGGGTTGGAGTGTAGCCTCCGCTATGCTATGATGTCCCAAACAATGGCGCCGCTGCCGGGGAACGCACACCTAAGTTAGTGAAGGGTGTTAACCATTACTTCTTACTAAGTGCTCCATTGATTGCAAAATCGTGGATTAGGGTAGATTAGAGTAGAGTTGCAAGGGCATTGAGTGTGTGATCTCAAGGGCGCCTTGTGTGTTTTCGGTTTTTTGATTAGAAGCAAAAAAACAAAATTAATTAAAACCCCATTGCGGTAGAGAAATCCCGCCCATTAATCAGATTTGAGTACTTTCTGTTTTTGCATCTTTGACGAGATTGGCGAGAGATAGGTAGGAAGTGATTGGAGGCGGCCTTTTTTTTTGTTTTGTTGTTTTGTTATTGTGTGGGGAGGCGTTTCCATCAAGCATAGCAAAGAAAAATAGATATATATATATATATATATCTATTACATGCATCTGTAAGACGGCGTGTAGAAGCAGTGTGAAGGCGGCCAAACACCAGATATATATATATATATATATATATATATATATATATATATATATATATATATGTATGTATGTATTCGATTGAAGCGCAGCAGAAGTTGGAGGCGGCCAGCTGAAAGCCTGCAGTGAAGGCGGCTTTTAAAAAATATATATATATATAAATATATATTTTTATAATGAAGTGGCAGCAGCCTGCGTTGGCTGCATCGAAACCTCATCGAAACGCTGGTAGAAGCGCTGGCATTGGCTGCAGAAGCGCTGGTAGGAGGAGCAGAGGTCGGCTTACACGAAGCAGCTAATATATATATATATATATATATATATATATATATATATATTTTACGTTGACATTCTAAGCTTGCAGAAGCGCTGTGGAAGGGCCTGCGTTGAGCGCTGCATCGAGAAGGGCGTCGTCTGCATTGGGCTCTTCGTGGAGGGGGCCGTCGGCATCGAGCGCTGCTAGTACAGAAGGCTGGTAGAAGGGCCGACAATGTTGCAGAACATGCAACTGTGGGCGGCCGACTGAAAGTGGAGGCTGAGGGGTCGGCAGAGCTGAAAGGAGTAGAAGGAAGGCGTGTAGAAGGCGAAGGGCCGCCTAAGGCAGTTGAGTTGAAGGCGAGGCAGCGTGGAAAGAGCTGAAGTTGTGGTAGACTGGCCGTGTGTGGAAGTGAAGGAGGCGACTGGCCGAGGAGAAGGTGCCTGGCTGTGAAGAAGCGTGTGAAGGAGGCGTTGAAGGCGAGGCAGTCGTGCAGGCGTTGAAGGCGACCCACGTGGATGCAACAAAGAATTCGGGAGGCGACGAGCGGTGGAGGATAAGGTTAGTAATTTCTTATTTTTTTTATTTTTTTTATTTTAGTTATTTTTCATGTTTTTGCATTTTTTAAATAAAAATAATAATAATAAATATAAAAAAACAACCAAAAAAATATTTTTTTTTAAAAAGAGATAGAAAAAAAAGAAAGAAAAAAAGAAGAAAAAAGAAAAAGAAAAAAAAGGAAAAAAACCATTAAATTTTTTAAAAAAAGAAAAAGAGAGAAAAAAAAGAAAGAAAGAAAAACGAAGAAAAAAGAAAAAGGAAAAAAAAGGAAAAAAAACAATTAAATTTATTAAAAAGAGGAAAAAAAGAAGAAAAACAATTTTTATTTTTGTAGTTTGAATCCATTTTTTAAAATTTCTGCAAAATTTTGCATAAGTAAAGTAGCGTGCATTTTTTATTTTTATTTTCGTGCATAATTAGTAGATTCATATTTTTTGTAATTGGCACGAAATTTATTAGTTAAAAAAAACACAACAAAAGGAGAAAAAAAAACAAAAGAAAACAAAAGAAAATTAAAAAAAAAATCTATAAATTAAGTGTTTTTTAGGAGTCTACTTTTTTGCATAATTTGTAATTCTTCATTTTTATAATTTTTTGCATAATTAGTGTAACTTGCATTTTTTTTAGTTTTTGTAACTTTGTGCATAATTAGTATCTTTTTTAGTGTGATTCATAATTTTTGTGTAATTTTTTTTAAAAAAAAGTAAAAACATAAAATCATTAAAAAAATCATTTAAAAAAATAATAATAAAAAAATAGGATAGATAGTTACGTCACACATACTCATTTTAGTTACATTTAGTGATTAGGTAGGTTAAAATATATATATATATATATATATATATATATACATATATATATATATATATATATATTAATAAAAAAATAAAACAAAACAAAAACACATAAAAAAACCAAAAAAATTTTGACCTTATGCACTTGCGGTCGGGACGTCTTATAGATTATGCCATAGGGCCTAGGGCACCTTCTAGAGTACCTACGCAGGAAAGTGGGACCCAATCGGTAGGCAATTTGACAGATATTGCTGAAACCCTTTCTGAATCCCAATCCGATACCCTTTCCTCCAGAACAACTAGTTCATTGTCCATGGACAATTTTGGGCCGTCAAATAGTCAGTCCGTAGCCCCAAATAGAACACCCACAAGATCTTTTAATCCATTTGAAGCCGACACCATGGGGTTAACACTCAATGTGAGACTCCAATATGTCTACACAAATGCTCAAGGAGCTGAGATCTTTAGGGATCCACAACAACGGTATCTTGTTAAGATCGCAGACATTTTCTCAGAACTTAATAGAGCACCTCTAGTCAATGACCAGGGTAACATGTACATGGGTGGAGATGGTGTTCGCTACGAAGTCACCTACCATCCAGAAAATGTAGACAAATTAGGGGAGCTCTCTAAAACCGAGTTCTTAGACTTATCAAAACTCTCCAGAGCAAGGGAGTCTAGAGATGACTGGCTCATTGAGCCGGACATGCCTGGACCCTCCAATGCCCAGTCCTCGAAGCCATCCATAGATGATTTACTTCTTGTAGATCTAAATTTGGAAAGGGATAGGAAAGGCAAGAGCAAAATGGATCAGGGGGCTGAGAACCAATGGGAGTTTGTACGACAAATTCCAGTGACAGGTCTTACAAGATGACCCACTTCAAGAGGTCTATAAGGAATCGTTAGAGGGATATTATGCCACAACTAAATTGCCAGAGCTGGATCTTCCTCTAGCTCATGTGGTGGTAGTTGAGAAGCTTGCAGGACACATGAACAGAATAATTGATAAATGGGCCAATGAATACCGAACCTTAGATTGGAAAGAGATTCGGGAACTCACGTGGAAAGGACAACCATTATTCATGGAAGTGTTCTCAACAAATACAGCCAAAACGGGGGAGACAGCCTTTCTTGGAGAAACTGTTGCTCCTCCCCTACGAGAGTTCACTAGAGAGGGACCTTCAACATCCAAGTGGACCACTGCTAGTAGCCCAACTCTAGCACCAAGATATCATCCTACACCAAATGTGCGACCACCGGTCACACCACAACATCTTTCTCACTATGACAATCGGAGGAGAGGGGAGCCAACTCGGCCTCCCATTAATGCACCTCCTGAAATGCGGGTGACAAGATCTTTGGAGGGGTTTGGTGAGGCTGGTAATAGGGGACCCACACCAATTTTGGAAACATGTGGACCATCTTTCCAAAGAGAGGAACAATTCCCACTGAGAGTGAGAGGCCGTAGGCCCTATGATGAGTATTCAAGACAAGTAAGGCCATCAACTCTTTAGAAACTGGTAAAGAAGTATGAAGGGTTGGGAGATCCATACGACCATGTAGCAGCATTTAGGCAAGCAGTTCGAGCTGAGCAAGTGGCTGATAAGCATACTCAAATTGAAGGATTTGGACTCACTCTTGAGGGAAAAGCCCTGGCTTGGTTTCAGGCATTAGAGGCTTCAGACAAATCTTCTTTACGAGTTTTGGAAGAGAGATTCATTGCTGCATTTTCCTTGATGGGAATTCAACATGACACAGTAGCACACATCTACTCTTTCAAGCAAGGCGAGAATGAGAGTGTTAGAGACTGTGTAAATAGAATGAAGCAGTAAATTAATCGTTGCCCAGAGGATGAGAAGCCCGCCCAAAGTCGATTAATTTCTCTCTTCCTAAAAGGACTCAAAAATTCAACACTGCATACACATCTCTATGCGAAGAAGCATACAAATTTCAATGAGTGTTGCCATGATGCTATGGATTTCACCGATAACTTCAAATTCCAAGATGGTTCTGGCCCAGAGGTGAAACCTAGAGATCAGTGGGGTGATGACCAAAGTTCAGGGTCTAGCGCGCTAGTAAATCCAGACCAGATAGCTAACCTAGTACTACGGAGATTGGGACAGACCTATCATCCACCCATGTAGCCACAACAACAGCAGCAGCAGAGAATGAGGAGTGTACTTCCTACAGGTCCTCATCTTTGTGAAGCATGTGGCGGTAACCATAAAACAGAGGAATGTAATACCTTTTCTCCTCTAGTCACAAACCAACCCACAAAAAAGTGGTGCCAAGCCTGTGCTTGGAACTTTACCCACACCACACAGGAATGTACTCGCATTGCGAGAATGAGACAGGAACGTGAGCAGCCAAGGGGTGGAGTGGCTCCACAAATGTATCAACAGTATACTAATTTTGAACGTAAGCCACCGATGGCACAAGAGCAAGCACAACCTGTTCTTGGTGCTCAACCTCCTGCTCCTGGGACTGCTCCTGTGAGGGTTGTTGACTACGACAATTCAAATATGTGTAGAGACTTGGTAAACCCAGGCTATGTGGAAGAGGAATACGCATCATATTCATCCAAAGAAAATCTCTTTGAAAGTCCCGCATACCCAAACCCAGCACTGGCAGGGGAACAAAACTCTTTAATGTTGCTAGGCGGCTACCAACCTAGGACTCCAGGCCCCTCAGGTCAATGGTAGCCAAGGAAAGTAGAGGCCAAACCAATGGGCCCCTGTTATGAGTGCGGAGAACCCCATTGGGCTCGTGATTGTCCACATCGCTCAAGGCAAGCATCTCGATCCAATACAACAGTACAACAGTTTCCACCAATTGAAAGATATTGTCTAGGGTGTTGTGTAGAACACTTCCCAAAAGATTGTCTGCTGAAACCACATGAGGAGGGCACCTCTCAACCAAAGGTCTCACTCAACCTTGTAGGGGCAGTTCCATCACCACCTTCATCTGAGAATGAGAATGTCGTGCCACTTAGAGTCATGACTAGATCACAGACACGAAATGCCGAAATACAGACTGATGAGACACCTCGAACTAGGGATGCAAAGACAAATCTAGTGGACAAGACCCTACAGTCCAATAGAAAAAAGACCACTTGGAGGAAGAAGAACCGAAACAAGCGAACTAAAAGTGCATCCCCTAGTTCTCAAGAGACCTCTAAACAAAACATGAGGGATAAAACTTTTACATCCCAAGAAGTGCATGAGGAACATCAACCTCTAGTGCTAAACAAGATGAGGCTAGTACGACTGAGGATAGTTCTGGGGGTTCTGTTTTTGTGGATAAAGTGAATGAGACTCTAGAGGCCATCATTGATGCTCATAGAAGTCGCATTGCAGCTTTATCTGAGCTACCCAAGAAGCTTCAAGAATACCCAAACCCTCGTGAGGAGAAGATCAATCTAGCTGTACATCAGCAACTCATTAGGGAAGCTCAGTCAATACTTGAGAGACCACCACCACCTATTCCTCGGGGCCCAACCTCTCTTAAGCCAACATTAGAACCCCAGGTCCTACCAAGCATTCCACATGGCTGTAGACACGTCATGTCTCAATTTACTTTGTATATATTTTTTTAGGGTATAATTTTTATAAATTTTTATTACTCCTAGCACCTAGCTCATATCTAAGAGGTAGCTACCACTAGAGATAACTAATATACCTTGAAAGCATAAGAACTTGGCATATTCCATTGGTATATATCCTACACTGTCTTTAGATAGAAATATCTTTTACTAAGTCTTCTAAGAGTCTAGAGTTTACTCACCATATTTTAACAACTAATAAAAAACTTAAACCAGCCAACATTGTGTGAACATGCAAACCATATATTCAAAAGATAAAAGCACATAAAGAAATAAAGATTAAGATTTGAATACACCTGTTGTAGTGCCCTGTTGATGTTGTTCGTTTGCATTGATGCATTGCTGATTTTGTGCAGATTGCTCCTCCTTGATCTTTGTAGGCGTAGCATGTCTCCCCCCTTCCTAATTTGTGTGTATAGTAGGTGGACTATTGGGGCGTGTTTGATGCTCTTTTTTTAGCGGAGATCTCTGCAAAATTTTTATTAACAAAAAAGAAAAGAAAAGAATAAAATTTGCCATTGGTGCCAATCACCGAATATAGCCGAGGGGAAAAACCCAATGGGAGAAAAGTGCCCTGGCTTGTCGATCTTATTGTGGAGTCGCTGAGCTTACCCTTGCCCTGGTAGTGGAGATCATCTCAAAAAGAACATAATCCTCTAAAGGCATAAAGAACCACTCTATTCAAACATTGATCTACCAAAGAGCTTCAATTGTAGTGCTAATGCCTTATCTTTGGGTTTGGCTATGTTCTTCTTAGGATGTGGAAATTTCAGCAATTGTCGAGGAATTTGAGCAAGATAAGCGGATTTAGGCATTGATGTGCTAGAATCTCTGCTCAAATGAGACTCATGTGAAGTTGGATGTGTCTTAGGTACACCAGTTGAGGGTGGAATTGTGTAACAAGGAGAATTTGGGACAACTGGTGATTCATTACTTTTTTTGGGAAGATCAACACAAGTAGATTTGTAGGTGCTATCACAGCCACCTATCCTATCTTGAAGAGTTTGTGTTGATTTCTTTTGCACCCACTGATATGGAAAATCAAGGGTGGCTTTTGGAATTTTTCTGAAACACTCTTTTACTCCTAGCAAACCATGGCATTTTGGAAGCCAAATTGCTGTTGCACCCTCATAATAGCCTTGTGCTTTAAGAACATGTTTTGGAACCCATCAATCCGAGGTTTAGGCTTGGAAATGATGTGCTTTTTAGAAGGCTTAGCAACTGGACTAGATGGTACAAGTTTGTACTCATCTTTGGGTAGCCACATTGATAATTCCTTCTTGCCTGGCCTTCTTTGAGCAGCAACTAGAGTAGTTGGAACATGCCAGCCATGGCCCTCACTTGAGTACTCATCAATTATCCACATCATTTGTGTTGGAGTTTCAAGAGCAGATTTTCTTAGTACCTTGGGGCCGATGCCTTGGTTTCCATGGGGTGAACACTGATGTCTAAAAGCTTCAGAAAAAGACCTTTGAGGAATCTATCGCCTTGATAGATGTTGGTAGGACTCTGGGGTACACTATGGGCCCTCGAGACCGATGCCCTCATCTTCAAGGGGTACTCCTTATGTCATAAAAGAAAGAAAAAGGGTCTGTCGCCCTTGAGATACTTAGCGGTCTTTAGATTCTCTTGGCGGAGGTCTCTTGGCCATTGCTTGGGTCTCTTTGGGATGGAACCTTAATCTTTATCACCTTCTACACACACATCAAAAAAAAAAAGAAGAAAAAAAAAAAGAGAGTTCCAATCACCTTTGCTCATATTTAGGAGTAGGTTTGCCACTTAGGAATAACTTACATACTTGTAGGACATTGAGACTGCGGTCATAACCGGCGGTGTACAAAGCACACTTGCCTTTGCATAGCACTATCTACCACTTAAGTCTCACTTTGACTAGTCTTTACTCACCTATTTTAGTACTCATTAAAACTTTAATCAGCCTTGCACTTGTATGCTCACGTGTGAAATTATCATTGCTGGTTTTTCTTTTCTTTTCTTTTCTTTTTTTCAATAAAAGACTTTACTTGTATCCATTGTTTTTTTGTTGCAGCTCTTGCTACTACCGCGCTCGAGGACGTGCGCAAAATAGGAAGGGGGGAGTGTTGCATGACAAATGAAGATCAATACAAGGATGCAACAAAAAAGACACTTAGGGCTCTTGAAAAGAGTTCCAAGTTGTAGATGAATGTGGGAGAGGGCTTGACAATAATCCCACATGGGAACTTTTGGGAGTTCTAGAGTTTTTGTATAAAAGATGGCCCATTTGAGAGCTAGGGGGGACTCTTTGGTCATTTGGTTGAGAGGCTCATAGAGAGAGCTTGCTCCATAGCTCCTTCTCATGTGCTCTCCCAAGACTCTCCATCTCCATTCATGCTTCAATCTTGTACTCTCTATTCTCTACATTTTCAATGATATGAGGTTATGGTCTACACACTTGCTAATCTAGATTTCTTAATGATGTTTTGATGCTAAAATCTGATTTGTAGAGTGCATGTGATGAAGCTTGTGCATGAAATGATGTGTAGTTGAGGCTTGTGTGATAGCTCTTTGCATGTTAGGTTCTTTGCATAAGTTGCATTTTTGTGCTTAAGTGTAGCCTAATCTTGATGCTTTGATTATGTAAGATTGATTGCTTGAGTGATGAAGAAGGATTGAGTAGGACTAGAAGTCATTAGTGTGTGGTTAACTCATCTTCTCCCATTCGGGATAGCCTCTATGTGCTAACCGGGTTGCATTCACGGATTGACAAAGTGTGTGGGTTGGAGTGTAGCCTCCGTTATGCTATGATGTCCCAAACAGCGACAAAAGTTGGATCCTCTTGGTTTAAAAGTTATATTTATTGGATATTCTAATAATTCTAAAGAATACAAATTTTATGATCCTACTTCTCAGAAAGTCATCATCAATGTAATGCTCTATTCGATGAACATTCGATGGGAGATACATGGTCTTACTCACTGCTTTTCCTTTTCTGTTTGATTATCATTGTATATCTCAAGATGTTGTGCATCCTTCTTCTCCTATGAAGGATTCTGAAGACCATACCAAGGATTCTAATGATAATCTTGATATATACATTGATCTTCCCATTGATATTGAACATGGTTCAAATCATGTCTATGATGACAGTTTTGATGATGCTATGAATGTTCATGAAGATCCAGCAACTTATAGAGAGGCTATCTCTTCTCCACAAAGGATCACTGTGGCAAGAGGCTATGCAAGCCGAATATGGTTCTTTGATTTCCAAAGGTACATGGGTTCTTATTACTGATTTGCGTGGGTATATAAAACAAAGACAAAGGCTGATGGATCTTTTGATAAGTTCAAAGCTCATTTGGTTTGCAAAAGGATACTCACAAGTTACAAGTGTTGATTATCATAATACATTTTTCCCTTTTGTTCGCATGACTAGGTATGTGTCCTTTTGGCATTTGCTACTCATTTTGATTTGGAGATTCATCAGATGGATGTGAAAACTGCTTTTCTTAATGGTGATCTCAAAGAAGAGATTTATATGGAACAACCAAAAGGATTTTCAATTCATGGCACATCTTGTGTGTCGTCATCGCGCTCTTTATGGTTTAAAGCAGGCATCACGTTCTTGGTATATCAAAATTGATCTCTTCCTCACATCGAAAGGGTTCGCAAAGGTATTCTATTTATTATTCTTGCTCTATACGTCAATGATACCATACTTGTTTCCAATAATCTTGACTTTATGCAACTCATAAAGAAGATTTTGTCATAGGCTTTTGAGATGGTAAATCTTTGTGAGATTCACTCTTGTCTTGGTATTCAAGTTCAGCACTATCGCTAGAAAGGTATCTTGTTTCTTCGTCAATCAAAATTCATTAACGATATTATTGAAAACTTTGGTCTTTTCAATGCTCATTCTGCAAATACTCCATGTCTTGTAAGCTCCACCAAGTATACAGTTTTTTTTTTAAAATATTTGAAATTCATAGAACTCATCAAAAGATACCCAAGTTTATAGTCGTTTTTACCATATTTGGGCCTTTTGAGTCCATTTATGATGTTAAAAGTTTGAAATTCAGCACTTGAAAAAATATTATTTTAAAAAAAAAGTTTGGGAAGTCCTTAGAAGCTAGCGCATGCACTTGCTTTTGAGGGTTGGGAAGTCCTTAGAAGCTAGCGCACTTGTTTTTGAGGGTTGCCCCTACTATTTTTTTTCCCAATATTTTGAAGGGGATTTTTTGCATGAAAAGAGAGATGAGATGAACTTGAATGTGTATGAGCATCTGAGACTGATAGAGAGAGATGGAGTAGGAATGGCTATTCATGTAACAAGAAGAGAGAGCATCCATGAGAGTGTTCTATTATAGGTGGAAGAAAGACCAGTAGAAAGAAGAGTGACAAGAGCTAATCCATTTAATGAGCTGCCTACTATCTAGTGTAATGGGAGCTCCTAATCCTAGTGTTAACAATGATCCCGCGCTGCAAGAGCTAATCAGTTTAATGAGCTGCATACTAATCCAGTGTGATGGGAGCTGCTAATCCCATTGTTAACGATGATCCCATTGACGAGCTGCCTACTAATCTAGCATTGATAGGTGCTGATAATTCCACTAATGAGCTACTAATCTTGACTATGAGCGTTTAATCTCACTAATGAGCATTAATCCTCCTTTGCTAATCCATTTGATGAGTTACTAATTGCTAATTAAAGCATTAATGAGTGCTGTTAGATCTCAAATGTGAGCTCGTAAGTGTGCCAGTGCTAAAAATAAAAGTCCCACATGCTGATCGGTTGGCACATCGTGATCATCCCAATGCCATGTTATCATCACGATAGTCTAGTCATCATCGTGATAGTCCTGTCTCACCATCACGATACTCCATGTCAGCAAGAGGGCTCAAGCCATCACAAGGGATAGTCCCATTACAAGCGTATCCAGTCAGCATCGCAATAGCCAAGTCAGCATCGCGATATAGCCAAGCCAGCATAGCGATAGCCACATCGGCATCGTTAGCCACGTTAGCATGTCAGATCAGTCAACACAGATCGTTTTGCAGAGTGCACCCGGAGATTGTTTTAGAGTTGGATCATGCGATCGCATTATGATCAAAACATACAATTCAGACTCTAAAGTCAAATCGCCTAAAACTCAACAAATCATGCGATCGCACCTATAGGTCGGATTGTCCGCCGAAAGTTGGATCGCCAACTCAAATCGGCACAATCAGACTCAAAAGTCAGATTGTCTCAAAAGTTGGATCGTCTGAAGATTGGATCGTAAGGTTGAATCTCCCAAAAGATGAATCATCTGATAGTAGTCGAATCGCACGATCCAACTGGGAGCATGTCGACTCTCGAGGGAGCTTGAAAATGTGAAACCCTTAGTAAAGGGATAGATACAAATGCTTTGAAACTCTCAAAAATATAAAAAACATATAAACACTCACAAAAGATCAAAACATTTAAAACTTAGAAAATCCCCCAAAAATATAAAGTACATTAAAAAAAAAGCAAAATTCTTAAAAAACATTAAAATTCACCAAAAGAGACCATTATTTTTGTTTTAAAAAATTGAGGTGGCAACTCAAAAGTAATGTATCCATAATAGATAACTCAATAAACTCCACAACCTTTGTAGATGTAAAGAGCTATGCAATGGTAAGTTACTTACCATCAACAAAATGCTCTTAGTATTAGTATCTCTTTTCTCTCTTATCCCATTAGGATTTTTTTGGTCCACCATCTATAAGGATTGGTGAACTTGCACTAACAACATTAGATGTTAGTATAGGCACCACTCTAAAGTTCAAACACTGACATCCATCCAATGAATAACCATCACTACCGTCAGAAAAGGTAATCAATCTCTACATTGCAAAACAAGATTCTTCACTCTATCGTAGAACAAGGCCACATCCTTCCAAACGAAAATGTTCCTTAAGGTCTGTCAAGGATACTTCACAAAGATTGCAAAACAAGATTCTCCAATCTATTTAGAACAATGCCACATCCTTCCAACTAAAAATGTTCCTTGAGGTCTGTCAAGGATAATTCACAAAGCTTAGTGTCATATCTTATCACTAATTTGATGTTTAATTCCAAATAAGAAATTGTTAGTTGCATCCCTATATGTGACAGAAGCAACATGACAAAGGAGAGAAGCTTTAAAGCACAGAGTAGATAGAATAAATATAGTTGGCTAACATCTCCTTGTTTTTGAGTTAATTAGCTGTGTAAATAAGAATCTCTATCCCTCAATTCAAATTGCCGAAAAGGTGACATTAATGATAACACTCATTGTTGTCAAATTAAGATAACGGAATCTTCATACGTAATTATTGATAATCTTCATCCTTGATCTCATTAAAGATGACATTAATTGTGAAATTAAGATAGCATCATCTTATATTTAATTATTGGTAGTTTATGTTTTCTTTTCATATAAACAAATATATTTTTTAAAGTTAATAATGAAACCAATGCGTAGTAGTTCTAATTTAATTATTTTTAATCATTTTTTTGGATAAAGTTTTAGTTGAAATTCATGAGCTGAATTTATTTTTCATGTAGAGTTATTTTAAACATAAAATATTATTTATTACCACATGATTTTAATAAATGTTGTATTGTATGAATTAATTTCAAGATCATATTTAATTGCTTAAGAAGATAGCATTGTGTTCAGGTGCTTGAGAAAATTAGATTTGTATTTAATGAATGAAAAGATCACATGATTTAATGACAGTGAAAATAATGAGCATTGAATGAAAGATACCAATGAGTTATCAAATTGTCCATTTTGGGGGTCATTTATGAAGGGTGTGTCATGATTCCGACTTATTTTTTTGGGAAAATTTCCATCTCCCCAATTTAAAATTCAAAAAATATTCCTTCCAAACAAGGAAATTTGAATTTTCCTCTAGACTTCCAAAAATTAAAATAAAAAAAATCCGTGAACCACCCAGTTCACACCGTGAATCATACCTATTGTTTCACGTGTTAAGGTCTTTCACGCCTTAAGGTCTCACACCCAAAAAAATTAAAATCGGACGTTTCATACGTTAAGGTTTCACAAAAAAAAAACAAATTTAATAAAATCCGTGAAGTTCACTTTACGTCATGATTGCACCCTGTTGGTTCACGTTGTGAAAGGAGGTCCATTGGCAAAAAAAAAAGAAGTCTAGAAAACAACCCTGCTTATGGCTTCCCTCTATGGTTAGGGTTTGCAATATACATTAGGGTTTGCTCCTGTGTGTGTGTCTCCTCCCCCTCTACCGTTCTTTCAACATGAAGAACTTGGAAAACTAGGTCATGCGGAGACGAGAGATGACACAGCTCATCCTATTCCTCATATTGGGAATGTGCCATTGGCTATGCAAAATGGCAAGGTGAAGTACTTATCTTATGTACTTCATGTGCCCAACATCACAACAAACCTAGTTTCTATTGGAAAGAAGATGATTGAGCAGGGTTTGTAGGTACGCTTCAATCTTTTGATGGCATGTCTGTAGAGGACTTCAAAATAAATTTTGTTTGGTTAAGGACAAGAGAGTGGGTAGAATGTTTAATTTGGATGTAAATGAACAATGATTAAAATCCATGCAGAATTTTGAAATTGTTATAGGTTTGCCAAAGTTTAAGGTGGATGAAATGCATAAGGTTTGTGAAGAATGTTAATTTGGGAAGCAAACAAAGAATGTATTTCCACATGACAAAAATGTAAGCAAGAGGACACTTGATGTGGTACACTCAAATGTATGGGAGACAACAAAGACGGCATCAATGCGAGGATGTTGTTATTATGTATCTTTCATTGATGACCACACAAGGAAGGTGTGGGTGTACTTCATGAGAAGAGAAAAGTGAAGTGTTGACTCACTTTCACAATTTTAGAATGTTGGTTGAAAAACAAACAAGTTTGTAGATTAAGTACCTAAGGTCAAATGGAGGGGGAGAATATTTCTCCAATGACTTCAATGCATATCTAAAATAGCATGGAATTTAGAGACAATTTACATGCAGGTACACTCCACAACAAAATGGTACCTTTGCCTAAGGGTAAAAAGGCCATTAGATATAAGTGGGTGTAAAAGAACCCAATGTTTCATGTGCAAACCAAACACATAGAAGTCCACTATCACTTCATCTCATAAAGAGAAGGTTTTGGTAGGAGATATTGATCTCGTGTATGTCAACACAGAGAAGTAAATTGCTTTTGGCATTTTCACCAAGGCCTTGGGAGCTGAGAAGCTTCACAGATTCTGCAACATGCTTGGAATCTTGGAGATGGAGTTGAGCTTGAGGAGAAGTGTTGAGATATTAAGCTCAACCAAAGTTGACACTCACGACGTGCCTAGATGATCGTTCCACATTTACATCACTGGCGCGTTTGGTAGCCGACACGATGAATCTTCGCCAATGATTCTATAGCTAAAGTACACCTACATAATCCACCCACCGAGTTATGGCATACTTATCTTGCCATCTCACCTACTTTAGCGTGTTCACATTATGGACCGCTTATACACAGTACTCTAGTACTTATGTTAGTTTTCACCTATCTTTTGTGGCCTTCTTTTGAGAGAGAAGAAGAAGAATATTTCAGCCTTCCATCTTTGTGTGTGTTATTGATTATTGTGTGAGTGCATGTGTGCTTGCAAGAGCTCAAGCTCTCTCCTTCACCAAATCTTTTTAGGTAAGTCATTCCATCATATACTCCTAAAGATAAAATCTAAACTTACACACTCGGTCAAGTTTTCATCTAGAGAGAATTGAATCACGTCTGCCACCTACCTCATGGCACGTGAAAAGAAATTTTTCATTAATGAATTTTACTTTTGTATCGGTTTACCTTACCTCTAGGCAATTACTAATTTATGCAAGCATCGAGGCGACATGAATGAATGAGTGCTTCATGAATTAACCAAAAGCTTAAAATTGTTACCTCAGCAATTTGTTGGGATCTGGATTATCAAAAACTATTAATTTTGACCCCGAAGCTCAATGGCAGCATGAATCCTATCTCTCTCTTCTTGTTCTAAGCCAACAAATTGTAATGGCTTTAGATGCATTTGATTAGGTTGGAAATTATCTTCTCTGATTTTCCCAATTCTAAGGTCGGGGTCCTGCACTGAGGCTGAAGACATCTCTGGTATTATGATCTTGGTACATTTGAGCAAGAAAAGTGATAACCACATGAGAGTTTGGGTAATCACTCATCATATGTCCCAGCTATCTGCCATCTATTGCATTTACGTTATCTCTTGAGTTGGTTTTGGAATTTTTATGACAAATAGGAATGTTATTTTCAAGGTCCTGTGGTTGAGTCTTGACTCTGATCTTGTACCTAACTCCACTTTGTCTTGGGTAAACCGGAATCGTATGTCAAGGTCTAAGTTCTCTTTAGGGGGAGGAGGCAAGGATTTCAACTAATTTCTCTCCTTAGAAAAGGCCTTAGGGAAATCCTGAGCCATCTTCACCACTTTTGATATAGATGAGGGTTTAACATTTTTCAACAACCTATCCCAGGGGGATCTAACTTTTTAATGAATCGATGAGGAATTGTTACACCATTGCTAGGGCATAATGAACAAGAGTGGCATAGGATTGATGGAATTCTTCAATAGAATTCCCTTCCTGAGATAGCTCCAAGAATTCGTTCAACTTGTCTTCTTGGAATCTTGTGTCTGTGGGAGGGGGGGATATGGGAAAAACCTCTCATGAGGTATTGCTTTTATGTCTTTCCCACCTAAGCTAATCTTGATTCACATGATTTTATTCAACATGGTTTCTCTAACTATTTCAAGAAACTCCCGATTATCTTGAGATGAGAAAGGGCCATCTTGCTACGATCATTTTACTCTGCTATATTGAAATTTGGAATACTCATCCATAGAGTTGGTCTAATTCAAAACCTCCTCACCAAGGTTATTCCCTTCTCCTTGGAATAGACATGTCAAAGCATGGTATTATATCTTGGTTAGAGTCTAAGGATTGTGAATCTTTATTTGATGTGCCTTGCATGACTTGTGAATCTCATTGAAGTAATAATATCTTGGTTAGAATCTAAGACTTGTGAATCTCATTGAAGTAATAATATCTTAGTTAGAATCTAAGTATTGTGAATCTTTGTTTGATGTACATTGCATGCCGTGTGAATCTTAGTTTGATATGCCTTGCATGTTGTGTTATAAGCATCCCTTTGCACCATCTATTATAAACGATCCACGGGCTTAACCATAATGATAAGTTGCAATACTCTTACTAGTACCAGTAAGTGTTACGTGAGGTCTTCATATTGAAATCCCTGCTACTTGGTCCCTTGAGAGATGCATAGAGCTTGTCCTTCTTGGTCATCTTGTCCCTGTGGTACCTATCTAGCACCATGGGCAAATTCTATCAGAGTATCCCATGGTAGTGATGGCCCAACCTATCCTTGCCATGCATGCTTTGATCCCTAGCCTCCGAATATATATAAGCACTTCAGAGTTGTGAATGATACACTTTCAAGTGCATAGATTGTAGTATTCAAATGCATCCCCTTAAGCTCCTTATGAAACTCATTTCCTATACCTTTTCTTGATCGCTGACTCTTCTTGGATGGAGTAACCGGCGTGACTACTTGTTCACTCTCCATTCTAGCTTTGGATCTCAATCGAAGTGGGTCCTAGTGCTCAGTATTTGCAAGTGTGATGAGGTTCAACCTTGGTAATTATTAATACTATTGTGGAATGAATAGAAGGGTCATATGAGTGGAGTATGAATGCAACTTTCTGATGGCCTAGAGAATTTAATGGAAGCTAAATGAAATGCATAATGAATAGGGTGGGTGCTCACAAATTTTCAAGTGATGAATTGCATGCAACCCCAAAAACCCAAAATTTGAAATTTGCTAACTTGTGATGTTACCTCCTTTGTTGCTCTTATTCTGTTTAATACTTGTTGTATACTTTGTCTTATTCTTTTTTAATGCTTGTTGTAGATTCTTCTTGATTCAGCATGGTTGCTCAACCTATGTCCTCTATGCTGACCCTCTAATAAGACTCAACCCTTTTTTTTTTGAAAAAGGTAGTCATAACAATAATCGCAACAACTATGTCCTCTATGCTCACCCTCTAGTAAGACTCAACCTTTTTTTTTTTTTGAAAAAGGTAGTCATAACAATAGTCGCAACAACAAACTTGGTGGTGATAGTAGTGGTAGTAGTAGTAAAAGATTTTCTTCTCGAATGGAAGATGATAAAAATGGAGGCAGAGCCGATGGAGATGGATCCTAAGAGAAAAAGAAAAAAAAAAAGAGCATGTCATCTTCATTTCATCATAGTTCTATCTTTATAATTTGGCAGTGTCTTCTTCACAAGAGAAAATTATTTTTACTCAAATAGTATGTTTCTCACAAACATACTTCTGAGGTTTTTATGTTGTGATTCTAAGGGTGTAGTCCACATATCTCTACCCATCTTTTTCTTCAAATCTTTGAACTATGGCTTGCATACCTTCACGTAACGAAATATATTTGATTCAGATTGCCCTTGGAGATTTTCATGCACTCAAGTGCTTACGCTGCATTAGAAGGGCATTGTTCTCTCCTTTACCTTAGGCTTTTGTTGATCAATGGAATCAATGGTCAAGCTTACAGAAAGGCCTACTTCAAGGTGCCTATTCAAATACAGCTGCCTACTCATGGTGTCCCTAAGTGTTGTGGAGGCACTCTCAAAAGAAGCCAAAACAAGAAAAGAGAGGCCTCTATGCTCTTCTTCTACAAGTTGGCTTTTCTTTCTTGCAAAGGTAGGAAGCCTTCAACTGCCACTGTCAATCTTGGTCACTGCTCCATGCAGAACACAGATTGATCTAGAGTGATTTCTAGACAATTTGAAGTACACCCATAATAAGACTTGTTCCTCCAAACACTGGATTTTGAAGAGAAAAGGTGTTCTTTCAAAACACACTCCTTGCCATTAAGAAACACCTCCATACTCGTCCACCTTTATGATTTATCATAGTCTGCTAGCAAGAACAGTCACATTCCTCACCATCTTAAAAGAATCATAGCCTGCTAGCAAATTACTCACCATCTTAAAATAACTTACATAAATCTAGAAAACCACACAAAGCCAAATGTAAAGAACTAAAGAAAGAAAGAGCGCCTTCTCTAAAGGAAGACCTCCGGTCCTTTCAGCATGAAGCTGCCAAAATCTCTCCTGCCACCCGGCACACTTTCAAAGAGAGCAATCTAATGCTATATGATGCTTTCCAATGTGAGGCAATTGTTGAAGGATGTGTATAGACAGCACCACCAAGGAAAAACAAGAATGGAAGACTAAGCTAGTCCATCATGTCACTTTGCCATTAGTTTTCCCCGATAATGCATGGGGAACAGCACAGCGCGGGCCTGCAATAGTTGAGAGGTATTCAGACAATGCATCCATCATTACTTTCGGAAAAGGGTTGGATCAAGGCTTGTAAAAAATGCAGATGCAAGGAGTTTTTTCCCAGGCTCTTGTATGGGCAAATCATCAAAAGGTTTGGTCTTCCCTTCATAAAATAGCATGTGCGACGTGTCATCAGAAACACATCTGTCCCATATTGTAACCACCCAGAATATCACTGCCAAAGCACGCAGCATTTTCTAGAGAGCTTCAACTATCAACCTTGTAGGGCTTCAATCAAAGCTCATGAAAGCTTTTTCTGGCATACAACACTACAATAAAACGGAACAAAGTAACCCATTCTATGCTGATGAACCAGCGACAAAATCAGCTTCGTTCCACATTGACTGCAGGCTCACCAGTCAGCCGGCCACCAGAACTTTCAAAGGATAGCACACCACTGGTGCTTGCTACATTGGTGGATGCACCTACTCTGATGAGAAAACCTTGATCGTGAACTTCACTAATAATTCTTTCTTCCCATAGCCTATGTTCATCTCCTGCTACGGGCAGCTCCATGCCTCCACTGCCATCATGTTGACACTGGACTCCATCCACAAAGTCATCACACCCCTCTATCATCAGAAGGGAAGTCCGGCATATCGGACAGGTCACATTCTTTGCCAGCCATTCATCTATGCATTGCACGTGAAAGAAGTGATTACATGCTGGTAGCTGGTGTATCTTCTCATCCAGTTGATAATCACCGAGGCAGACAGCACACCTACACACAGAACAGTGCATTAAAAAGATATCTTGAATGACTGAAAAAGAAACTCTACCAAAACCCCGAAACGTTCCACAGAAGCAGCGCCACTTCACACCATATTAGAATTTAAAAAATGATAGGATGGTGCATAATCGAGCACTAACTGCATGTCTTGGCAAGTGGATGAGAATTTTTCATCGTATGGCATGATGGGCAGCCTCTGCCTGAATGATTTGCTGAGGCCATGCTCCAGAGGTGGCTGCAAAAAGCAACATCAATTCACGTGTCAAAATTAATACTATGATCCATGTGACAGCATTGAAGCACAATTAATGGCAGGTTTGTACCCCGGAAATGGAGGAGGATGCATTGAAACACTAAACCACCACAGATTTTTATTCCAGAGAGGCAAAGAATAAGAGACTTACAGTGGCCAGGAGTCCTCCTGCAAAGAACTGGCCTCTCATCGGCGAGTGAATGCTTGCACCGCGGCGCCTCCGAAGGTACAGCAAGCAGAACAGCAGCAGCAGCATAAAAGAAAAAATCACAGGGGTGGCAAAAATGATTACCTGATAGAGCTGAAGAGGGGTTGGACAGGAACCTCCACAACCAGCAGCAGCAGGAGATGGCCTACCCTGGTCTGACATCTTTTTTGAACAAAAAAGCACTTAGGGGGGGAGCTTATGCTTTTTTTCTTTCTTCAATCTGCTTTTGCTTGCAACATTGCTTTTCCCTTTGGCTTTGGCTTTTGACCTGCTGTCTTTCTTTTTCTTTTCCCTTCTGGTCAGTTCTATGCAGATAAAAAGATTTTGCTGAACCAAGGAAAGCTATGGCTTTTTGCCTTTTGGCCCAAGGCAAATCTGCAGGAAACCAAATCTCTACTGGGACAACTGGGCATCCAAAGCTTCTTGTTGCTCTAGAGTCTAGAGATAAAAGAAAGAAAAAAAATAATGATAGTAATGGTAATAATAATGAATGATGATGATGGTCTTCAGTAGACCTTGCTTCTTGGACCATAGTATATGGAGAAAAATAATTATATTATATTTAATAAAATTTCTAGTCAGAAGGTCTTGTACTTGTAGTGTGCAATAGGCCCACTGTCAGCCTAAGCATTTTGAGCATCCAATAACCTCAAAAACGAGTCCATCCAGAACATTTATTTGAGACCTGAGACCTCTAGCCTTGTGTGAAAAAAAAAAATCAAAGCAGAAGGAGTTCTAGCCTTATCTTCATCCATTTTGGATTTTTTTCTACTTGAAAATAATCTGCAGTGCAGAAAATAAATAAATCAGTGTGTGTGTGTATAGAAATGAGCACAAGCAAAACATCTCTCTCTGTCTCTCTCTCTCTCTCCCTCTCTCTCTCTCTCTCTCTCTCTCTCTCTCTCTCACACTCAGAATCCATTTTCTGCATTTCTTTCGTTTCCTATGCACAATCAGAAACATGGGTTTTCCTATATGTACAAGGGGGAACATGGGTTTTTGATGGCGTAGAACCTCGAGCATTCCCAAGCAAGCAACGCGCGCGCGCGCGCGCACACACACACAGACAGAGAGAGAGAGAGAGAGAGAGAGAGAGAGAGAGAGGACCTCATCGCAAGGTTGATTTGATCAGAACTGAGGAAGCGGACAATGGACGCCCAACGAGGGAGACCACTGACCATGGACATCTTGTCTAGCCTACTACTTGGCCTATTTGTAGAATTCGCCCATATCATCATTACCGAGAAGAAGCTGCAAAGGGGGGCCAGCCTGGTCGACAAAGAGGGGAAACCGTGCACAGCTGCACATCTGGTTTCTTGCATACGGGAAAGCGACGCCCTAACGTCCCCCCCTCGCCTCGCCTGGACAAAAGAAAGGACGCCCACGTTGAGAGCACACACTACCCTGCCCACATTCAACGCAGATAATGGTGTCCAAATTGAGAACCTTCTCCATTTCTAAGAGTCTGACTTGTGGACGGGCATCTCTATCTTTTGATGGTCACTACACTCTACACGGGAGGAAAATTCCCTTCCCTTCCCCTCATGCCCTGACACCACGTTTCCGACAAATACAAGTTTCACTTTATCTTGGAGCTTGCTCAACTTGTGATAGATCCCCCTAAGGAAGGATAATCACCCCCTCTAATTTTTCAAAAAGTAGTAGTAATTGGAAGAAAGTATGAAGAAAATACTTGTTCTTTTTCCTCTTCAACCGATGGCGACGAGAAGGGTTCATATCTTTTTCCACGAACATCATCTGACACTCCAAGTCCACGCCCATAGTCCGATGGCTTTTGTCTTTTTCCTCGGGCGGGGTAAGTCCATATAGACCCTAAGACATGGAAAACTTTCCCCAAATTCCACCACCACAAGTGCATAGGTGGAAAGATAAACCAAATTAATGAGCCCCAACTTGGGTTGAAATTTGCAATCATGCCTAGGCTTGAACTTCATAAATTGAAGGCCTCCAAATGTACCTTGAAATTTGGCACCAACCATAGCGTTTTAGGTCTACCCTCTACTAGACTTTGCATTCACCTTGTTTTAGGCCTACCCTCTAGTAGACTTTTTGTTCACCTTGTTTTAGATCTATCCTCTAGTAGACTTTGTGTTCACCTTGATTCTTGAGTACCACGTTAAACTTCACTTATTACTAAGCTCCCAATTATGCCGTTTCGTGGGCCTATTTCTTTCATAAGGTAACATCTATACATAGGTGCTAATAAATAATGCTTCAATGTCTTAAAAAATGGCTCCCCTCCCTCCTTTATTCTCTCCTCCCCCTCCTTTATTCTCTCTCTCATGCTTTTGTTTCATCTTTTCCCTTTAAGTGTTTCACCTCTCTCTCTCTCTCTCTCTCTCTCTCTCTCTCTCTCTCTCTCTCTCTCTCTCTCTCTCTCTCTCTCTCTCTCTCTCTCGCGATTACTCTAAATTCTTTCTCGTTTTGAAGAGAGATTCCTTACACAACCCTTATTTGGCCATGAAAAACGTGCTCTCTCTTTTTCATTACTCTAAATTCTTCCTTGTTTTAAAGAGAGATTCCTTACACAACCCTTTTTTGGCCATGATACAAACGTGCCCCAAAATCCATTACCATAGGGAGAATCATAAAATAAATTTCAATATTGGCACCGACCATGTAGCTTTAGGTTTGCCCTTTGGTAGACTATGTGTTCATGTCATTTTTTTAGTACTAATCAAACTAAGTGAACTTGTTGTTCTTAATGTTGGGCTTATTTCATCTGTAAGGTTATGTCTATACATTACTGACACAATAAATAATAATGACAAGACTCCATAAATGGACCCTCTCCCTTGTTTATTCTTTATCATTTCAAAATTCCCTTTTAGTGTTTCATCTCTCTCTCTCTCTCTCTCTCTCTCTCTCTCTCTCACACACACACACACACACACACACACACACAAAATTCCCCTTTTAGTGTTTCATATCTCTCTCTCTCTCTCTCTCTCTCTCTCTCTCTCTCTCTCTCACACACACACACACACACACACACACACACACACACAAAATTCCCCTTTTAGTGTTTCATATCTCTCTCTCTTTCTCTCTCTCTCTCTCTCTCTCTCTCTCTCTCTCTCTCTCTCTCTCTCTCACACACACACACACACACACACACACACACACACATATAGGGTAGATCATTCAGAATTCACACTTGTTTCAAAGAGAGATTCCTTGCACACATACAGGGTAGATCATTCAGAATTCACATTTGTTTCAAAGAGAGATTCCTTGCACACCAACTTCTTCTCTCTTTCCTTCAAGTATCTAGAAAGACTCAAGAGTTCTAGTTTAAATAATATGGAAGAATTTAAGTCTACATAAATAATCCCTCTTCAACAAGGGAAATTGTTCTTTGTCATCTCCTATCTGTATTCCTTCATTTCTCTTTACTTGATTTGTCTCCTTTATTTCTCTTTACTTGATTTATCTTCTTCATTTCTCTTTGCTTGATTTATCTCCTTTATTTTGTAAAAGTATAAAAATTGGCTGAAGGATATTGACGTGAATGAACATCTCACAAATATGAGAAAATGTGTTTAACCTTTAAAGCTACTTAGGTTTTGAGAAGGGTGGGGATGGGTATTTTCTATAAGCCAATAAAAATGATAGATATAGTGAATCCCGAGGGATTAAAAAAGAAACATACGGGGCATTTTAAGTAAAGAGAACCTAGAGATACGTGATAAATGGGTGTGGTAGAGGGGGGATTTTAAGATTTGAGAAAATGAGAGATCAAATGTCTCATCCAAGTTTATTTAATTGTCTCATCTAAGGTAGATTAAATGAGAAATCAATGTACTTATCCAAGTTTATTTAATTAGCTAGTATACTAATGATCGATTTTTTTTGTGGATGCTTATATATAAAAGTACATTTTTTTGTGGATGCTTATATATAAAAGTACATTTTAAATTTAGTAAATGTGAATATGCATTTTGCCATCATTCATTTTGGATATTTAAGAGTGTTTGCATTTTGCCATCATTCATTTTGGATATTTAAGAGTGTTTTTGAAGACCAAGCCTAGGTTGGCACTATGCCATTATCCACAAATACTACTTTCACTTAACCCTTGTGGAGCACATCTCAAGTTTAGAAGGTTTAAGGACGAAGACAAGGGACACGTATTTGAGAGAGATGAGCTTATAAAAATACTTCACCCTACCTTCATCAGCTTAAGAAATGTTTTAGGACTTTAAACAATGTTAAACGTCTTGATTTAAGACTTAGCTAGGACTAAACATGGACTCATGTACATGTGAATAAAAGAGATTGATACCCCACTCACACAATAAGGATGTGGTTCAAGGATAAGGTGAATGGCATGTTTGTGTATACTATTTCCACACAAGCGGGCATGCACCCACATAAACCCCATTTTAAGGTCCTAGTTATACTTACCATCAACTCTAAGGTTGTAATTTATTGGGCTACTCTAATTGTTTGTGTTGAAAATGGCACACTTTACTCTAAGAACAAACTTTTAGGTTATTATTATTTTAGAATGCTATCTAAAATTTACAAGACTTAAATGTCACTCCTTCCTTTTATCTTTATACTAGTTAGCCATCTATAGCTCTCATGCATAGCTACACTTATCCACTTCCCACAAAATATTTCTCTTTTAAGGCAAAAACACACACACACACAAATACATATATACATACATTCATATTAAGTAAGAATCCACGTTACAAAGCAAGGCATGTCAATACATCAAACTTCGGGTAACATAATGTATGTGTCCCGAAGCCTTAGAACTCTTGATATACATTCAATACATTATGTTAGGCATTCATGGTATGTAAGGATCCCCATAGTTGATACACATATACACCTTCAAGATCAGTATGCTATTTGCCTCCATATAGTAGGTTGGTACATCTCTAGGGCTGGAAAACTTAGGTACATCCCTAGGGTTGGTGTACCTAAAGGTTAAAATATTTCTCAGTTATTATGGCATTAAAAGGTATATTGTTTATGTAAGAAGGGTCGTTAGTGGAATTACCTCAATTGTTAAACCATATATTGGTTAACACATTCCTACAACAACTATGTCCGCACGTTTATATAAAGGTCACCCGCACTATATTGTAAATCCCATCATTTGATGAGGTGTGCAACTCAAATCTAACATGTGTGGCGTGCTTAGGGTCAGGGTTTAGGAGTGCTAATCACTTCTTTTCTCTTGCTTTCCTCTAACTTCTTCTCTCCATCTTGTTTGAGTGATTAGGCTACCATCGCAATTATCTTCCACAAAGATCCCACATGATCTTTGCAAGAGAGGTTGCACCACCCGTTGGATTAGCAACCGCCTCAGTGTGATAATGAGCTACGGTGGATCTCTTGAGCATAGCTCAAGTTTGGTGGATCGGTAACTTCCCACGACATTTTAGGGTGAGCTTAACATCTTTGGCGCCATTTCCAGGGAGCGCCAATCCACTACTTGTCAAAGACTTCTTTCATTCGAATCTGACGGAGTCTCCATAGCCTGGTGCCAAGTAAGTAACTATGGCATTTGGTTTTTGGGTTTTTTAATTTATTTTGTTGAATTTTTCTAATTGTTTTTGTTTAGATTTTTGCATAGCTTGTGGTTAGGAGTAGGATTAGAAAGTGTTTGAGCAAAAAACTAGAGATTTGAGTGATTAGAGAGCTCAAAGAAGAGGATTTTTGCTTAAACATAGAGCGTTTTTGGCTAATTTTTTGCTTTCAAACATATTTTTTATTAGATTAGTGTACATAGGTAGCTTAGGAACATAAGATAGAACCCTAATCAACCAAAAAACCTAAAAAAACACAAACAATCTCTTAATTTTTACTTATTATCACTAATCTACTGGTTAGTATGATTAGTGAGCTTAAAGAGAGCTAAAAATCATAAAAATTGAGCCTAATTTCTTGCAATTGGACTAATTGGAGTGGCATTAGTGTTCTTAACACTTGCCTTGACCTAATTCCATGCTTGGACCACTCCCATTAGGTCACAATTAGTAAGAATTCGCACTAATTAGGTCTCATTTGCCTAATTTTTCCTCTTTTGAGTAGGTTAATTAGAGACCTAATTAGAAAGATTAATGGGGGATGATCACCTCATTGGGTTAGCCTAAACATTACTAATCCACCTATCAAATCCCCATCTTTAAACTCTTGAGCATTATGAAGTAATTAGAGAGCAACGAGACGAGGGTTAGAAGGTGATTAATAGTGGGATTAAGAAGGATTAAATTTTAGTTAAGTTAGAGTGCCTTTAGATTAGTTGAAAACCACTAATCTAGAGTTAACCTCTAACTTTAGCCTTTTCCCACCTACCTTGTATTAATGAGGGGATCTTAGTTGTCTCTCACTCTCAGCAAAACAATCACTCAACCTCAATTCAAATTCGCGGCGGCGGCCCTATGAGCGTACTCGGCACAAAAAAATATATATTATTTAAAAAAAATATTTTAAAAAAGAAGCTTTGGCACAGCCATTTCCACCTTAGCCATGGTCATACCTTCCTAAAGCCACGGGCGTCATATGCTCATAAACGTACAAGCGTACCGTACCGAAAGCCACGAGTGTACCGTACCGAAAGCCATGAGCGTACCGTACCTTCCTAAAGCCTCGGCTATACCTTCCTATAGCCACGGGCATACGCTCATAAGCGTACGGGGTATGGTACCTTCCTAAAGCATACGGACGTACCGTACCTAAAGCCATGGGCGTATCGTCTCATAAGCATATAGGCATACCATACCTAAAGCCATGGGCGTACCGTACCTTCCTAAAGCATATGGCTATACCGTACCTTCCTAAAGCATACGGACGTACCATACCTAAAGCCACGAGCGTATCATACCTTCCTAAAGCGTACGGGCGTACCGAAAGCCACGAGTGTACCGTACCGAAAGCCATGAGTGTACCGTACCGAAAGCCATGAGCATATCGTACCTTCCTAAAGCCTCGACTGTACCTTCCTATAGCCATGGGCGTACGCTCATAAGCGTATGGGGTACGGTACCTTCCTAAAGCATACGGACGTACCGTACCTAAAGCCACGGGCGTATCGTCTCATAAGCATATAGGCATACCATACCTAAAGCCATGGGCATACCGTACCTTCCTAAAGCATACGGGCGTATCGTACCTAAAGCCACGAGCGTATCATACCTTCCTAAAGCGTACGGGCGTATTGTACCCAACGCCACATCGTACCATACCTTCGTAAAGCCATGAGCCTACACTCATAAGCGTATGGGCATATCGTACCCAAAAAAAAAGAATCAAATCATTGGAGGTGCTTATGGTCTACCTCCCCGACTCACTAGGGTGGTTTTTACACACATGAAACACCTAAAAAGACCTTTTTTCACCTTAAGGGGATACATTCACGTGCAAGGGAAAAGAGAGCTAAAACCTCTATTTTGGATCTGCACGCGCACCATTGAAGCTTTTCTAAGGCTCAATGCACACCATGCACACCTTTCGACCATGGTTGCATTCCCCAAGTGTCTCCATTCCATTGGACAACACCCCGACCATTGCACATTCACATGTGGCCACCATGCCACACACGTTTGGCTATGATGGCAAAATGATTTGTGAAGAGCCCTCATCTAGTGGTGTACCTCCATACATGCACCCCGATGTGAATAGACGCGAGCATATACACGTGTCGCCTTATATAACCATGGGCCTATACCCACCCCCACCCATGTACCACCTCCCCTTGATCCCCAAATTGACATTGCGAGCTTAGCATAAGCGCTAGGAAGGGGAGTGACACAACACTTGCACCCACATACATCACACACAACCTATGTGTGTGAAAATTTTCAAACTTATGCCGAAATTCCATGGAGTTGGAGACCCCGTATCCCACCTAGTTGCCTTCAACCAAATCTGTCAGGCATTTGAAATTTTCGATGATGCAACAATGGTCCATCTCTTTGGACTTAGCCTTGAAGGCAAGGCGGTGCAATGGTTTCAATCCTTGGATCCTCGGCACAAAGTCACTTTCAAAGTAGTAAGAGAGGCCTTCATTCTTGGATTTGCACCCTATGGGCCCAAATGGAGCCTCGTAGTCTAATTTTCCCATTGGAACAAAAACCACAAGAAACCTTACGCGACTACATCGCACACATCAAGTACCTCGATTCGTGTTGTGAAGAAAGGGAAAAATTGAGTAACAAGCACTTAGTGGACCGTATCTAAGGCTTCATGACCACATGTTGGTGAAGGACCCCTCCACCTTTGATCAAGCCTACAAATGGGCGATCTTTCTCGATGTGACAACATGCGAGAAAGCCATTCCATGCAATTGGCCATCGAGCTAATGACCACCCAAAGATCATTTGTAACATTACCCTCATCTCCTCTCGGCGGGACTATGCATTCTGGTGGTAGCACCCCAACTAACCACTCACACATAGCCCCACCATGACCTTCTACAGTGCCCATCTTTCCATTTCAATCGTTGCCTCTCAAGGCAAACCCCATTAAGATCCAAACTGGGTCCATTGCTAAACCCCTGGAGCCTATGCGCTCTGCCACCCCTGAGGCACCCATAACACATCATCTCCCTTTGCATGTGTCTCACATGTACCCTAAACCAATTTTGCACACTATAGGTGCACCCACAGGGAAACCACCTCTTCAGTGTTTCCTCTACCAAAAGGACCCCATAGAGTGGTTGAATGCCCTCAAATGGAACGCCTGCCACAGTGGCACCACAATGTCACAGCTGTGGAATTGACATTACTTCAAGGATTGCCCTTAGTTTCACACTTCACAATCAAAAGCAAGACATCCCTCAATGTGTTGAGAGTTCAACATGGGAAGATATCCACTGTCCCATTGAATGTCATCACACGGTTTGCAAACTGAAAAACAGATGTCATGGTGGGCGCAATCCTAATCCATAGTACGACCCATCCCCTGGATCTTCTTAATCACCCCTACTGCAAAAACGGTTGGCTGCATATCCCAATCCCAACCTTTTCAGGAGGCCCAAGAACTAGTAGAGAACTACCAAGCTCAACTTAAACCACCGCTCGTTTTTGGGTCCCTTGAACCAATACCCGAGTGCATGTAGTCCCCCATAATTACTTGATGTTCGGGAGACAAGAACATGAACTTTCGCACCAGGTAAGGCAAGAGCCCAGGTTATTCTCAAGGCCAAGAAAGATCCGTCACCAACATGACATTGACAAATGAAGATCTTTCCCCCTCTGTGCCTCCTAATCCTTTAGTGCCTATTCCACACAGGCGGCCAAGCCTAAATCCCACGTTCGCATCAAACAACTCGATGTGGACACTGACATAGAGTTCGACAAAGGCTCACAAGGTGCCCACATTGAGATATTTTACCCTCCTACGAAACCCAAGTCTCAACCTCAACCCCCGTCAAATAAGGACCACATTGAACTTCCATATATCATTGCCAGTCCACCCTTTGAACAAGCCCCTGAACAAGAGGAAGTTCCTCATCAACATGACCTTGCTGGCCTCTTAGCCTTCCTTTCTTCCTAAATCCAAATGCCCATTGGAACCTTGTTAAAAAGAAATCCAAATTTATGGAATGACCTTCGAGATTGGATGGAACGAAAACTACAGGTTTTCGTAGAGGAGAGAGATAACTCAGATTCTTCGGATGAATCTGAGCCCCATCATCCTGGACTACTCCATCAGCACAACCCATAACCCAAAAGCGCACTAACAATTCGAATAATGCACTAGGCCACTACTTTGAAGGTGATGAAACAAACGTAGCCCTCCCCATTTCCTATAAAATGGACATAACGTCAGAGGCATCCTAGATGGGGGTGCTGGCGTAAGCATCCTTATAAGAACATACTAGGAAAACTGGGGACAACCACCCCTTGATCCCACCCAATTGGTGATAAAGCTTCGAATGAGACATCTGCATGACCCCTTGACCTAACAAAGGACCTCAAGGTTAGAGTTAGTGACATGACCTTCAAACTCACATTTGTAATCATGAACTATCGTAAACAACACCTATGACAACATCATGGGAAGACCCTTCATGAGACAAACTCGACTGGTTCATGATTGGGACACATCATGCCTACCTCTACAAAGGGAATCAAATAGCACACACATCCCATGGTCAGAGGTCCCTCACCAAAGATTCTGCGACCATAGCCAACACCAATGATCTATTTGTTTGTGATCATGAACTATCGTAAACAGCACCTATGACAACATCATGGGAAGACCCTTCATGAGACAAACTCGACTGGTTCATGATTGGGACACATCATGCCTACCTCTACAAAGGGAATCAAATGCTCAAAGTGAATTTACATACCTAGCACACACATCCCATGGTCAGAGGTCCCTCACCAAAGATTCTGCGACCATAGCCAACACCAATGATCTATTTGTTTGTGATGCTTGTCATCATCAAACCCTTGATGATGTGTGGGAGCCATATACAGTCGCTTCTGTCAATGATGTGTGGGAGCCATATACAGTCGCTTCTATCAATGATGATGTGCAGGAGCCATATGCAATCGCTTCTATTAATGATGACAAAGCCAACCCACGACTAGATAAACATCCTAATACCCTCCCCAATCGCAAAATCGGAACGTAATTTGTGGTCCCAACCGGCCAGTACCTTCATGAACCCTACAAGGCCTTTTCCTCTCTTAACACCCTAAGTGTAAGCGTAGCTCCCCAACACAAACTAGAAACCCTTCGAGTATGGTTAGATTTCCCCTTTCGTAGAAATATGTAAAGAAAACGTGCCTTGCTAGCCACAAACTTTTGCCATGGGAAACATGTCCCCAAGAGAAAACCATCCACACACCCTCACCCTCAACTGTCGTTCCCCTTCAAGTACCATCCTCATCATCGGGTAGTCTCCCATGTTACCACACCCCGTGCCTCACCAACGCTAGTCAAAAGGGCACTGTCGACACCATCCAACATCGACAATCAAGTCTTGACAATCAAGTCTCGACAATCACCCCTAACTCTACATCCTCAACCACCCGCGCTACAAGCACCCTGACCTCTTACCATTCTCATGACAATCAATGGTGGGTGACCACGAATCTTCTTACAGCTCAGGGATTCTATGATGGCTACACACAACTCTAGATCCCAAAATGGCCATATCCAAAACCCAAGTGTAAGAAGCAAACCAAGCCAACAAAAACCAACCCTAAGCAAAAGCCTCCCCGTTGGCTCGTCCTCCCCGATCGCCTGCTAAGAGCACAAGATTACTATGAAGGCAACACTTGCCTCTGGCTACCCAAGAACGCCGCTGCTCATTCACCACCACAACAACTCTCCAAGGAGCTGCGATAAAAGGCCCAATGCCCAAAGGTTAGGCAACCCCAAGCACAACGAAGCCACGATGGGTGCCTACCAACGTGCTCACAGCTCAAGGCTTCTATGATGGCAACACACCCCTGTGGCTCCCAGAGCCACAATCAAAAGCATGTCCTCAGCGTCGACAACCTACTTGTAGCTCAAAGCCTTGTTGACAAAAAACCAAGAAGCCCTGTCAACCACGATGGGTGCCTACCAACGTGCTCACAGCTCAAGGCTTCTTTGATGGCAACACACACTTGTGGCTCCCAAAGCCACAATCAAAAGCATGTCCTCAGCATCGACAACCTACTTGTAGCTCAAAGCCTTGTTGACAAAAAACCAAGAAGCCTCGTCAACCACGGGCATTCATCACTTGGCAATGATGGGTGCCCAAACATCTCCTAGAAGCCCAAGGCTTCAATGATGGCAACTCCATAATTTGGATTCCACGGCATTACCCACCACCCCAACCAAGCCCATACCTGTACAATCAACAAAGATGGTTTGGCGACCAACAGGCAAGCAAGTTCCCGCTTCATCAACTAAATTCTATGGACTTTCCCACACACAACCCATGGGCACCCAAAAGCTCAATTCACCCAGTCCTTTCAACCCAAGGAGCCTTGTCCATGAAGCTCCATCCCCGCCCCTCAACTTCGTTCACCAAACCAAGGGGCAGTGCCACAAATCTTAGAGCTTATCTAGCCACTCAAAGACAACCTCAAGGGTAAGCATTGTGCCTCAAGCCTTAGGAATGAATGATCCTGTGAAGCAAACTTGTCTTTTGTGGCATATGATTGTGTCGTTACTATGTTGATGTGTCTTTAAAAGTTGTAAGATAATAAAGGGGTCTTATTTAGGACTTAACTAAAAGTTAGGGTTTTGAATATAACTAAAAATAAATGACTAAGGTTAGAAGGCTTGGGTTGCCACCCTTCATTGGGTCTGTTGTTGCTGCTGCTACTACTATTGCCCAAATGCGTTTGGAAAGACTTCTCAATAGGAAGGATAACTTCCAACAAAGCGTCCAAATAGGGGGTCACTAAGAGTGACATTCTTCACGAGGAAGGCGGCTTTTTCTTGATGAGGACAATGGCTTTTTCTTATGCATGATGGTGTGCGTTGGTTGACAAAGAGGTGGAGGTCGAATTACCCAATTTACAAGTTCCATGTAACATGAGAACTCTAAGTTTGGCCTTTGGTTTAGATTGATTTAAATGGTCCATTTAGCATCTACATAGGTTAATGTAGGCTTAGAATTTGCCATTTCCATTATATTAGGCATTAGGAAGCATTTTAGAAGTTTTTCTCTCTTTTGTATTTTTTACATAGACTTGAGATGTTAATTTATGAGTTTTTTTTTATGTATTTGAGTAGAGTAAAATGTTAACATCTATTTTAGTTAGCTTAATTATCAAAGAAAATAAAAAAAGACCATAAAATACTCTTAATTTTGCTAATTTCACTAAATTAGACTACTTTTTTGCATTAGAAAAATGATTAGTGAAGAGAAAGAGTAGCAAGAATAGAGGTTTTAGTGGTTGTTGGGTTAATGTGAGCTTAGAAAAAGAGATTATGAGTGCATAGAGTGCATTTTAATGTATCATTGCACCAAATCAACACAAAAACTCACAGAATTAAGGATTCTAGCTCTTTTTTGCATAAGAGAAGAGCCCATGATTTGGAGCTTAATTAATCATTCATCATTTATTAATTCACACTTTAGGCAATGCACATGCCTTAGCAACTCACTGCTTAATCCAAAGATGTGCTTAATTGTGTGAATTTATTAGTGATTAGTGGTTAATTAATGCTTATTAATCAAGAATGATAAATTAATCTTAGATTAATCCTTAATCACTTTTTCTCACAACTCATTAGTGGCTAATCAACATTCAATGTGAAAATGAATTATGAGATATTCAAGCACCCTTACATGAAAACCCAAAGAAATTTACGTTAAAAAAAACGTAAAAATCACTTTGTGATTTGAGAAATTTCCTTGCCAAGCCTAAAAAATCTTATCTTGAAATCTCATTCTCATATTTTGAAAAACAAATGGCCATGAATTTCTTGTCCAGAAACTCAGAATTTGGGGATGGGAAGTGATTTTCAACCCGAAATTTGAAAACATTTTGGCGTAAAAAACTATAGTTTTTCATGGTCATGATTATCTCAAGTTTTTATGTCCAAAATTTTTCATTTTTGAGATTAATAAAGTGATAACCTATTTCGGATTGGCAGTCAGACTTCATTTTGGAAGTGATTTTGAATCTAAAATTTGGATTTTTTTAAATCGTGAAAAACTAAAGTTTTTCATTATCGTGATTATCTTAAGTTTTTCATGCCCAAAAATAAATTTATTTTTTGATGTTGGTAAATAACATGTTTTGCTATGACTATTTACTTCATTGGAAGTGATTTAGGTTTCCAAGAGTTTCGGGTTTTGTTATGTTATGATATTTATACTCTTGGTGGGTATGCATTATAACAAGAAAAATGACAATATCCCCCTTCGAAGTGATAGAGGTGATGCCTGGCAAGCCTTTAAAACCCTCAATACTCCAACACTTGTAGAAAAGAAACAAGACATGTTCCCTTCTTCAAACTAAAAGGCTAGTAAGCATGGCTCAAAGGCCAATGAGCATGGCTCAAAAATGCTTAAAGGCTCAACAAGCATAGCTCAAAGGCTCAAGCATGGTCTTTGTGAAAGACTTAAAGGTCAGGTCCTCACTTTGAGTCTTTGCAAAAGACTCAAAGGGTAGGTCCTCCCTCATGACATAAAGATGTCCTACATGAGCATATTAAGGGAATCCCTTTGAGAAAGACTCAAAGATCAAGTCCTCCCTCGAGACATAAATATGTCCTATATCAACATATCAAGACAACACCCCTTGCTCTAAATAAGGTAGAAGGGGAATGAAGGATCGTTACAAAAAGGAAATCAAATATTCAAATTTTAGGGGATTTTTGGGCAGAGAACCCATAACTAAAAAATATTCAGAGTTTGGGGACCTCCTAGGTAGAGAACCCTTGACACAAATAAAAAGGACTAGAAAGAGACCAATCATAATCTTCCTCATTAAGTAAAAGATTAGACATGATAGTGAGGGATTTTTCTTCAATTGATGAAGATGATTTAACTTGATCTTCATCATCTTTTAGTTCCTACACCAAATTAGCATGGTTCTTTTCTTTCTCTTTGGCCAGTCTTTTGCAATAGGTGCACTTGATGATCCTTCTTTCTTGTTTGCCTTTCATCCTGAAAGGAAGCCTTTCTTTGACTCAAGCAATACTTTACCTAGCTCTTTAAGATTGTGGTATGTATCAATAAGAACTGCCACCAACTCATCATATTCCTTATCACAAGGCAATAGGTGCACTTAATGATCCTTCTTTCATGTTTGCCTTTCATCCTAGAGAGGAAGACTTTCTTTAACTCAAGTGATACTTTACCTAGCTCTTTAACACTAGTTTGATAATAGGACAAAAAAGTGTCCCTAGACATATTTATGTCCTCATTACTCACCAAATTTATGGAATTATTTAGAACTCATGAATAGTGAAAATTAAAGGTTTCTCTTTTCATATCATGAGGTACATAATAAAGAAAAATTAGGATTTTTTGGGATCACATTGGTTATCTCTCAGCTTTTCAATTTCATTAGAACTCATAGGCCAAATTACAGTCATAATACAAAGCTGCTTGAACTATATTTGGATCAAAGGCTTTAATTAGATAATTTATAGGCTTTAATTAGCTAATTTCTTATTTGGAGGTGCATTGCTTCACAAATATAATATGGTATAATACAATCCATCTTAGGCTCAAAAATCAATTAGAACTCAAAAATTTAGGTCTTCATGAAAATTCTAAGGTATTTAGCTGTCTCATAAAAATTTAACTTTGATGATTTTTATAGCTAATTAAACAATCATAGAGTAGGACCAAATCTTACACACATGTTTAGTACAATGTTATACTTTGTTAGTGCATTTTGTGAGAGCTAATCATATATATACCTATCCTTTTAAGCACTTTGTTTTAGACAAAAGTTTACAAGTTTTAAACCATATTCATTACTATAGAATAAGAAACTACTTCACACATTTTTATACATCTCATAAAAGGCTTTAAGTGGAATATCCATACATTTTATATAATAATAAACACTATTTTCATAAGTTTCTCACTAGATGATCCAAATATAAGCAAGGGTTCATATACGTTGTTTCGTTTTCGCATTTATGCTTAGCATCATTGCCCGTAGGGAAATCTAACCATACCATGATAGAATCTTCAAGAGGAACCATGGATGTTTCAGTTTTTGTTTCAGCTTCAGATCCCATTTCGGTTTCATATTCCCATTCACTTGCATCCTCGTTTTAGCTCTCAGCTTTTTCAAGAGTCCCTAATGTGTACAATGGTACACTCGGTCCTCTAACAATTCTGATTGAGGTCTGTTTGGAAACTTGTGAATTCTCACAGTCCTGTCCTATGTAGGTCTTTATGTCTTGGTATAACTCATGTTTAGCCTTTAAAGGTGCAAGTGCTGATGCTATGATGGCTTTACCCCCATGAGAGAAGAGCACTCCTCCAAATGAGGATTTGAGAGACTACTTTAATTTCGTAAGGGATTCATTGAATTCCTCACGTGCTTTTTCAACCGCATAATTCATGCAATCTACCTTAATGACTCCTATTTAGAGGGTACATATTCCTCTTGAAAGGGGAAGCGATACTCCTTCGGTTCAAGCACAACCGGTGATCCTGTATGACACTCAACAATGCTACGCATGCTCTCGTGAGCTTACTTTTTGCATTCCACATATGTCATGTGATCATGATTTTTAATTTGGGGTGGTTGGGCAGGTTCTAGTTTCTAGATTGGTCTCTAGTGTCGAATCAAAACTTGATTCATCCTCACTTAGTAACGTACTAGAACTTGTTTCATCTTCTGACTTTCTTTGGATCGTCAAGTTTTCATTATGTTTACCCATGTGACGAGAACGAATTTTCTTTTGGGCTTTTTGTGACACACATGTGGGTGGTGTGGTTTGTGTGGTAGCCTTTGAGGTGGATGCTTCAACATCATGTGTAGCTTTTGTCTCTTTTGGATTTATTTCCTCCACAAGCTCTTTTTCCCTGTCCTTTATTTTAGCTTTGCTTTTGACAATTTGTTGCCCCTTATTTTTCTTTGGTTTAGAAGATTTTGCTTGCTCTTTTGGTTTTTGCTTTAAAGCATGCTCTTCTACCTATTTCGAAGTGTTTTCTTTAGCATTCGTTTTTACTATTTCTCGTGCCTTGGCTTGCAAGCGTGTAAGCACATTCAAGGGTACCGTGGGACAATTGCCCAATTTGCACACTTAAGATGTTAAGAGTTGTATTTTGTGAGACAAGTTGCAATGAAGCAACTCACCCTTGGGCAATCTTGGAATAGGTGATCGATGCCACATCATTCACATATGGGTTGCGAAGTGTCAGTGGTGGAAAGTATTCCAAACTATGCACTCTGCCACTTTGTGTGGTCCACGATAATAGAAACACGGAAGTATTTGCTTAACTGCTTCTTGAGTAGTTCCTACCCTTTTGATTGTATCTGTTTGGTGCACGAGAGATAGAGGTTTTGAGTCAATTGTTGATGATGAATTGGGACACTGGGTAGTATCATGACCAAAGGTTTTACAATATATGCAGTACGAAAAAATAGGTGCCTTGTATGCATAATGGGGATTGGGATGGTCGTAGTGATTGCACTGAACACAAGGCATTTCACTCATCACTTGGAAAGGCATTAAGGATGTTTGGTTTTGAAGGATCGCATCCTCTCTTAGAGATGTCGGCGGCGGCTGAAAGCTTTTAAGCAAGGCTGCATAGAATTCGAGGAATGACAATTCCGAGATCAATTGTTCTTTAGCCATTGCTTCACGTGGTTTAGATGAAAAACATCTCGTATTATGATCATCTTCATCATGTTATCATCTAAGCGTATTGCTTCTTTACAACATTGATCGAATGTTTCCGGATTGGATACAATGATCAAATTGTGTAAGTTACTATTCTTTAAGCCCATCATAAAACATCTTTTCAATTGAGCATCATTTATTTTCTTCCATGGCTCACATTGTGAGTCCAAGATTTTAATCCGAAGGATAAAATCTCTAATGGTTTCTCTTGGCTTACGCTCAATTGAATATAGTTCTGTCCGCTGCACTCCACTAATCACCTTCTCTTGAAAAGCCGTGGATAAAGGCTGACTTCAAGGTCCTGAAGTTTGTCTTGATCATCGGCATCAATATGATGAACCATCGACTAGCTTTTCCCACCACTAAGCATAGGTTCAACGCATGTACCTTGGTAGGGAAGTTTGGATTTCCAAAGGCTTCGCATCGTTTTTCAAACATTTGTATAAATTGAATAAGATCAGTTGTTCCATCATATTTGCCCATGATTTTGGAAATCTGTACAGGCATGTTTTTGTATGTCATTGAGGCCGTGTGTGAGTGCTCTTGTGGGTAGAACCTCATGTAGTCCTTAAGCAACCCCCCTTCCTAGATTAGTCAATATGTTCAGTGTGTGGGCATCGAGGGATTCATAAGGGTTGGTACCTATAGGATTTGTTGGAATGTTAGGTAAAGGACCAAAGCCCAATGGGATTGAAGTGACAGGGGGTGTAAAACCCAATGACACGCTTGTTGTTGGCATGGCAAATGGTAATGGGAGTTGCAATTGGGGCATAGATCGCAATGGCTCAAAGATGTCAGCCATTGGGTCCACTGAGGGTGTTGACCCACGTAGTCTCTCTATTTGTGCCATGTCTAATGCTGCCAATTGCTCCTTAATGAGCAAGCACGCGTTTTATTTTTTTATTTTTTTTGCTTTTTAGGTTTTCCCACAACCCGTTGGGTCAAACAAGTGTCCGTTTACCCAAATTGGCTTAGATGCTACACGCACATGAACGACGAGATATATTTTTTTGGAAAAAGTGCATGCCATTAGCATCCCAACTAGAAAAGAAGGTCCTAAAACTTATTTTCCATCACTATCTCAAGATGAAAAAAAATTGAGAATTTTTTCCCTGTTTCACAGCCCATTTTTTAAGGTGTTCCAAAAGAAATTTAAAAAAACTATGTATGAGAGAGTTGTATTTTTGGCATACTACAACTTTGTCTCTTTGAGTCGTTCATGATTTTGTCGTTTAAACCCTCAAAAAGCAGCCCAAATATGGTTCGCAGTCGTTTTCGTGCTGTTTTGGGTGATTTTTAATGCTTTAAGGACTGTTTTTAGCTTGATTTTTGGGTCGAGTTTTGAGGCTGTTGGTCGGGGGCCAAAACAATCGATTTTACCTTCGAACGGTCAAGACCAAATTTGAAAAGCTCGATGTCAGCTTTTCGATGAGCACTAGAGCACATTCATCGGACTCACAGTTTAGGAGACACGAGCCTCCAAACAGGGGTGTGTTTTTTTAGTGACGGTCCCTCTTTCACGGCGTGAACTAGCAGGGTGCAGTTCACGACGTAAAACGGGCTTCACGGATTTTATCAAATTCGATTTATTTTTTTTCGCGCACGGGGACTATTTCACACCATGAGATGCTTAAGGGTTTCATGTCGTGAACCCTTAAGGCGTGAGACGGACTTCACGAGATTTATTAAATTTGATTTTTTTTTTGCGCGCAGACTTTTTCACAGCGTGAGAGTTCAGATGGTTCACAACATGGAACACATAGCTCACGCGATTTATTTATTTATTTAGGGTGTGAACCCCTATGGCGTGAGACCTTCAGGCGTGAAAGTGCAAAAATGGTTCACGGCATGAAACACGTGGCTCACGTTAAAAAAAAATTAGGCGCGCGGACCCATAGGACGTAAGACCTTAAGACATGAAAGTGCAGAAATGGTTCACGAGGTGAGACAGGTGTCTCACGTGGGTTTGTTTTTTGTGGAGTCTAGAGGGAAATTCGAATTCCCTTGTTTGGGGAGAATATTGTTTGAATTTTAAAATGGAGAGATATGGAAATTTTCCCAATAAGGTAAGTGGGAATCAAAAAAGTCAACCTTTTTATGACACCCCTTTACACCCTTCATTAAATGACCCACTAATCACTAATTAATTCACACCATTGAGCACATCATTGGATAGAATTGCTAATATATGTGCATCAACTAATGTGTAAATTAATGTATAATTAGAGATTAATTAAACTCTTAATTAATATATAATTAGAGATTAATTAAACTCTTAATTAATGTCTCTTCTCTTTATGCTGCAAAATTAAGCAAAAGAGAGGGAAATTCATCCAATTGATGTAATTAGATGTTTTGATGTATCTAGATGCTCTTAAAACACTCAAAAACATTAATTTTAACTTCTTACATGATCAAATTGGACCCCAAAAAACACATTTTCTAAATGTTTTGCCTCTTGAATTGGATTAATTACTCTTAATGACAAAAACCAATCAATTAAGAGAAATTAGTCGATTTCAAGGAATTTTTTGATGGTTTTGAGAAAGTTTTTAAATGATTAAGCTAGTCTTAATGCTTGCTAACACTCTAATGCATAAAAATCAAACAAAAAAAACACAATTTAAGCAAAAAGTAATGATTCTAGTTCTATGTTTAACTCTAAAGAGAGCTAAAAACCACTAAAAATTGCATTCTATTGCATTGTTTGATGTGATGGATGAAAACTAAGCCTAATACACTCTATGTGCAAGCCCTAGGAACATTAAAAACCACATTATCAACAATAAAAACAACAAATTAAGTTAAAAATTAAGCAAAAAGGCATTCTTTACAAAACCAAAAAAGAGCTATTTCTCACAAAATCACACACAAATCTCCGTCAAATCCACATCTCTTTCATGGGAAACCATTAATCAAGACAATGGGCAATGGGTAATGCGTAAATGAGAGAAAAACGATGGAAAAAGCCAAGGGATGACTCTTCGGCCCAACAGTACTGAAAATGTTATGGCTCACCCTAACCCCCCTTGAAACACATCCAACAAGAGATTACCTGGTGAACCGCAACTATCATAAGGATCTTTCCAATGGCTGAGCTCGTAACCCTTGAGGTCTCCAAGCTTTACAACTCCTTGAGAAGAAATTCCACCGTGTCTCCCGTGAGCATTGTCACACCACCGAGTTGCATTACGTGTACTCGTCCCTCCTCTCACCTCACATCACTCATACACACACTCAATAGCATGCATTAGAGAGAGAGAGAGAGAGATTAGCAAGAGGATTAGCAAGAGCAAGACTCTATTGCACAATGGGAGAGTATCCTTGTATTATGAGAGAAATTCACTTATATACATGGCCATAAGTGTTCACACTCACTTAAACTATGGTCAGCCGGGCACTTTAGGCTCATAAGAGGCCTAATGCTATTACAATGACTACTCTCATAATATATCCATGAAGTACATCACTTTTAGGACTTCATCCTAACTTACTACCACATGCTTTTGAAGCGAGAATCGCCTTAAGTATTCCATCGGACCATTACGAGCGCCCGTCCAAGTTGTAGCTTTGGACACCATTGCTTCATATCTTGAATGTATGACCTTTTAGTATATCTACCTTGACTCCTTGATATAAGATAATGGTAGTAGCTCTTGTTAACCCTAGAAATGGGTTAACAATGAAGTACAATAATTGAGTCACATAGACTCTTATATTGAGCTACTCTTGTTGAAGTAGCCACTTATTGGCGAGGCATGAAAGAATTGTGTTGACTTGCAAGGCTTAGATAGATATCTTCACGAAGGATTAGATAGATAATTGAGTCACATAGACTCTTATTGAGCTACTCTTGTTGAAGTAGCCACTTATTGGCGAGGCATGAAAGAATTGTGTTGACTTGCAAGGCTTAGATAGATATCTTCACGAAGGATTAGATATCATTGTGTTGTGAAGATTCTAGCTTCGTTTGGAGAGGTTTACAATTTGAAGTAAAATTCCAGGTGATCGGCTGTACCATGGACCAGGTTTTTGCCCCCCATCCGAAGACGTACTTGGAAGGTTGTCGATGATAAGGTTTTGGTGCAAATGTTCTCCAGTGTATGAGTATGGATATGTACTCATGGAGTAGTTGCTACATTAACTTAGCCAAAAGAATAGTAAGCTATAAGCTTAACAAAAACAAAATGGCTATTGAAGATCGTTGGGAGTTGCTTGTTGTGATATTCTACCATTTTTAGGTAGGCCATATGTGTGGCTCCCTTGTGTTTTGTGTGTTCTTTTTTCTCTTCTTCTTTTCATTTCCTTTCCTCTTTTTTTTTTTGGCTACAGGTTCTTGTGGCTACCTCATATTTTAGAGAATAGATTCTTATGTTTTTCGCGTAACTTTTGCACTTATCCTTCTCATCCAAAGGGGTGAAAAGAGCATTGTGAATTTGTCTTTGATACGCTCATAAGTATCCATTGTGCACACATGGGAATTGAATTTTGAATTTGTGGCTCAAGTGTTGTTGAGGCAGTAGGTAAAGCTTCTGGTTGGTTGCCATTAGGTTCAACTGAACACGCAAGCTCTTATGTATTTGTTGAGTGGCTTGCTTAGTGTTGCTTAGGTTTCCATTCTTGTCGAACTTTAGGTGAGGATGTTGGGATTGAAGATGTTGATGAAGCGTTCCTTCCTTTGTTTGATCTTGGCAACCATGTGATGGGATTACCATCATAGTATCCTTGTTTGCACGTGCACAGGCACCCATCTTTGATGAACATTATAAATTGGTGGCTAATGTTTTGGGTGCTGAGCTTTCTTTCTTTATGCACGCTTAGGGGACTTTTTGATACGCTTGGGAATCCAAGCTTTGGTATTTTCTTGGTAGTACTCTTGTTCTTGCAGTAATCTTTTTGGTACCCACACTTGTTGTATTGCTGGAGTTCTTTAGGAACTCGCATAGACTTTTGTGGACGCTGTTGTGGAGTACTGTTATTCTTCCTTGGCCTTTGAGTTTTGCATTGTGAGAAAGAGGCTTTGATTATCGAGGCACCCAAATTGGATTGGCGCCTTTATAGTAGCCTTGAGCTATAAGTACCTACTTCTCCACCCACATTTTGATACCATTAATATATCTTGATCTTGGCTGTCTTAGTGGAGTTTTCTTTTTGGTTGACACGCGAAAGGTTTGGGGCCCTCCTTGACATTGGTTGGCGCTGAGGTTATGGATTTGAGACTCACATGAGTGTTGTTGACGAGCGATGAGTCTGGAGTCTCTTATGGAATGGTGCTGGCTAATGATATTGAGGCTTTTGAGCATGCAGCCTTCTCCTTTAGTGAGATTGGTCGATGAAGAGACGTTGGCTCTAGAGCTTTTCCCTTGAGTCCCTGTTTAGAGGTAAACGGTTGTGTTGGGAAACTTTTTCAGGAATAGTTATTTTTTGCGAGGTTTTGGCATTGGAAATAGAAGCTCTTTCTCTTGTTTGGTGAAGATGGAGTTGGAGGAGTAGATGCTTTATCGGAGTCAGTCATTGATGCAGATGGTAAGTCATTGTGTAGAGGGGCTTCTGTGGAAGAGGCTTGTAACTTTTTGTATTTAGTATCATAGAAATCCATTAGGGTTATATCCTCTTTCGTGTAGTATGGTATTGACAACTTTGTATCGTTGACCATCATGATGACCCTATCGCTAGCAAAGCACAGTGGTGTTTGGGCAACAATAGTCCATTTATGCCCCAAGATCAAATTTGCTTCCAACACGTACTCAACCACAAAAAACTTTCATGTAAAGGGGGTTAGTTTCAATATACATTATATGTTCAAAGTACCCCAAACATGGCATGTTCAAGTCTTGTGTAAATGGAATTCTTTCAAGATGAACCATGAGTGTTGGTTGACCTAACAAATCCCATAACTTGAGGGTCATGAGATTGACCTAACAAGTCCCATAACTTGAGGGTCATGAGATTGTGCTCTCATTGTGGATAAAGCTATGCTTGAATTGTGGTGAGTCTAGTGGAAAGTTCTAATCCAACCATAATTCTTGGGATATGCTCAGTAAGATATGTTGGAAGTTCCAGCTCCTCTAAGGTATCTTCCTCCCCGTAATAGCAATTTCACAATGCCTGTAGGAGTGTTCAAGGTGACTGTTTGCATAGATTCATCAATAGAATACAACAGGTCACTTACCAGTTCCACCAAGGATGACATCATACTCAAGGGAATCTGGGGTAACATGGAATCTAAATTTCACATTTCCACGGATTGTTTAAGTAACATAGCTAAAGTAACCTGAAACTACAATGTTTTGTCCATTGGAACCTCTTTCAAGACCATTGTCTTTAGGGATGATTTGAGGCTGTCCCAACAATGACACCCAAGTGTCTATTTTCATGATGTTATGACTAGCTCAAGGACTAATCAATACGCATTTGCGCTTAACATCATTGCCCGTAGGAAAATCCAACCATACCATGATGTAATCTTCAAGAGGAACCATGGATGTTTTAGTTTTTGTTTCGGCTTCAGATCCCATTTTGGTTTTATATTCCCATTCACTTTCATCATCTTTTTGGCTCTCAGCTTTTTCAAGAGTACCCAATGTGTACAATGGTAACTTACTACCACACTCTTGAAGCGGAAATCACCATAAGTATTCCATAGGACCATTACGGGCGCATATCTTGAATGTATAACCGTTTGGTGTATCTACCTTGACTCCTCGATATAAGATAACGGTAGTAGCTCTTGTTAACCCTAGGAATGGGTTAACATTCCCCCCTTCCTAATGTCAATCGTGTCCTCTGTGATTGTGTTGAAGACCTTTATGTGGTGAGAATCGACAAGCTTTGTTGATGGCCTTTGATTTTAAGAGATGATCAATGGTCTTTGTTCCTCCGCAAGGAATAAGAAAGGCTAGTTAGTAAATGAAAAGGTTAGAAATTAGCAAAAATTCCTAATGGGGTGGGGGTTTTTATGAGTGATTGCATTTTTATATTTTTATGAGATTTTGGCTATTTTTTGCTCATGTTGTTTTTTAGCAATCATAAGCAAAGTTACATGGGATTTGTGATAGTTGGGAAACTAAGAGATATTAATAATTGGGAAAAAGAGAAGAAGGATCCGGAGAAACGTATACATGAGGGATTGCTGAGAAAGGGGGTGTAAAACCCGACGACACACTTGTTGTAGGCATGGCAAATGGAATGGGGAGATGCATTTGGGGCATGGATCTCAATGGCTCAAAGATATCATCCATTGGGTTCAATTTGGGTGTGAGCCCACGTAATCCTTCTATCGTTGCCATAGCTTGACATTGTCAATGAGCAAGCTCAGTTTTTTTTTTCGTTTTAGGTTTTCTTTATAGCCCGTTCAGCCTTAGGAGGAGACCTAGCATACCCTTCGCTGGGTCAAATGGGTCTCCGTTTGCCCTAATTAGCTTAGGCACTACACGCATGTGAACGACCTCTTAAGAGATATTTTTTTAGAAAAAGTGCATGCCAGTAGCATCCCAAATGGAAGAGGACGTCTCAAAACCTATTTTCCATCACTGTCTCAAGATGAATTATTTTTTTTGAAAAGATTTTCCATGTTTTGCAGCCCGTTTTTAAATGTGTTCCACAAAAAGAATTTGGAAAAACTCTGTATGAGAGAGTTGTAGTATTTTTTTGTTACTATAACTTTGTCTCTCTGAGTTTTTCATGATTTTGTCGTTTAGACACTCAAGTAGTCCGAATATGATTCACAATCATTTTCGAGCTGTTTTGGGTGATTTTTAGTGCTTTACTGCTTTAAGGATCGTTTTTTGCCTCGATTTCTGGGTCGAATTTTGAGGCTACTAGTCAGAAGCCAAAATGATGGATTTTTCCCTTCGACGCTCGAGATCAATTTCAAAGAGCTTGATGCTGACTTTACGATGAGCACTAGAGCGCGTTCATCGGATTCATGATCTAGGAGATATGAGCCGTCCACTCTCACACAAAGCATAATGCACTAATCCATAATCCACACAACACACAATGAGTTGTGTCCACACTCTACTAACCCTAGCTAATGTCCACACACTATGACCAGCTGGACACGCGATCATTTATGTCTCACACATGTTCCTACCTAATCTGCCAGCACATAGCATAGCTGGCTCACACTGACATCGAGCTTGAATCTCAACAGCCCCTCTCAAGCTCATGATGTACTGCCGATGAAGATGTAGATGAGCTTGGGATATCAAGGCTCTCAACACTCCCCCTCAAGCTCATCCCATGTACTCCCAACATAGTCCGGAAGTACTCAAACTTCTCCCTGCTAAGTGGCTTCGTAAAGATGTCTGCCACCTGCTATCAGTCTTCACATACTGAAGATCAACTGTACCATCCAGCACCTTTTCTCTGACAAAGTGATAATGGACCTCTATGTGTTTGGTCCTCGCATGAAACACTGGATTCTTTGCCAACTGTATACTGCTCATGTTATCACAATGAATGACAACTTTGCCATCAAGAGGCTCACATAAATCTGCCAAGAGACCCTTTAACCATACTGCCTCACAAGTAGCAATGGCTGCACCCCTGTACTCAGCCTCTGTACTGGATAAAGCAACTGTAGGTTACTTCTTGCTACTCCAACTCACCACGGCACTTCCAAGTGTAAAAGCATATCCACTAATAGATCTCCTGTCATATGCACTACTTGCCCAATCAGCATCTGTGTAGCCATGTATGTCCAAGCTTTTACCACTTTCATAAAGTAGACCATAATGTGCTGTGGTCTTCACATATCTCATGATGCGTCTCACTGCATCCAAATGTGGTTTCCTGGGGCTCTGCATAAACTGGCTGACTAGCCCCACAGCATAACTCAAGTCCGGGCGTGTGATAGTCATGTATATGAGACTACCAACCATCTTCCTGTACATAGAAGGATCATCCAATTCCTCGCCATAATCAGCCCGCAACTTCACATTTTGCTCCAATGGTGTACTCATAGGCTTACACCCTGTCATGCCATACTTTGCCAACATATCCAATGCATATTGGCGCTGTACTAACCAAGTACCTGCATGATCTTTCACCACTTCAATTCCAAGGAAGTATCTCAACTCACCAAGATCTTTCATGTCAAATTGCCCACTCAAAGCTTTCTTGACATATGGATTAAGTAATGTAGATTGATGTGGAAAGACGAGAGTTCATTATAGAAATTGTATTTATGACCTGTTTTTAAATGATTGTTTTATGTCAAGAATGTTAGGGAAGCATTTTGATCGTCTTGTGAATGAGGTCGTGGAGACCTAGATGATAAAGTTGCAACAGCTGACGGAGAGTCAATGGAGGACGTCTCATGTAGCAAGGTCTCGGCGGCTGAGGTCTTGACCAGTCTCAGTTCGATTTAAATGGTGAGCTTCCGGTACGGTGGATGAGGGACCAAGGAAGCAGCCTATGAGTGAAGCACTAGGTGACCTGCGAAGGATCTTAGAGGGTGTTGACCATACGGTGGGTCGCCGAAGATACCCAGAAGTATGTCGGGGAAGATATTGGAACAAGGAGTAAGAGGTTTTTTCTGAATTCGAGCATGGATCTGGTTGATTAACCTTGCTGGTCCTTAACGAATGAGTCCATGGCTCTTTTATATGGATCCATTGGTTGATCTTGTTGATCTTCAATGGAGATTCCATTTTTGATATGTGAATATATTACCGGTTACTACTATGAGCTAGGAACTATCGAAAAGGCCCCTGAGTGCAAAGGTGGTGAGCGTTCTGGTTACCAATGGTGCCATAGGTACACCGATGAAGGAATGATTGGAAATAAGGATTCAACCAGAGATTTTGAGGATTATAATCAGTGACACAATGGTTTCATTAAAAGATTGTTTTTAGAAGATGCTGATTTTGTGAAAAAGGCAATTTCATATTGGGTGTGTAAGTGGTGTGACTAGTTTTAAGTTTGCATGAATATCTGGCTAGGGGGCCTGGGAACTCTTTTCCCTGGTACCCGAGACAAAACCTAACCAAATTCCTTATTGGATCCCGTCTCACTATAGCGGTTGGCTAACATATGGGACTGGATGGGGTTAGGCTGGAGGACTGATGGATCCTTAAAATGAGACTCAATTTCTGTATGGTACGATAGATGAAGTAAATCCTGGATAAAAATTATTCTGTAGAAAAGAATCAACGGTTGTGCCTCTGTGCCTCTCAATGAGGAAAAAAGCATTGGTCTCTATGATCTAAGTGCAATCTTTTCCTTGATCTGATTATGGGACCTACGAGTTCGGTTAGATCAATTCAGTTATTTAAGGCTTTTGACTACGTTAGAGTAAAGTTATCCTGGTGGAATCGCCCGTGCTTTCCGAGTAAGGGAAGTTTTTCCGGGTTCGGTTTTGGAAGAACCGATGGATTAGTCTCTTGTCCGGATATCTGTGGGGGCGAGGCCTCGAGTGTGGGACCCTGGCCCGTGCAAGAAGTGCTACTTTCGCTACTAGCACCCCTAAATTTGTTGCGCGGTGGGGACATGGATCTTACAGCAGGTGACATGGCTGGATCAAGGGAGGAACTTGCACTTGGATCATAGAGACCAACAACGCTTTTTTCTGCGTGAGGCACAACCCGTTGATTCTTTCCATAGAACAAGGATTATCTGTGATTTACTTCAACTATCATAACTTAAATAGAATTGAATTTTATTTTAGGAATCCATCAGTCCAACCTAGCCCCATCCAATCCCATGGGTTAGTAGCCAACCGCCCAACCACTGTATTGATAGGATCCATTTAGAAATTTGGTTATGTTTTGTCCTGGGTACTAGGGAAAAGAGTTCCCAGACCCCCCTAGCCGGATTCATGCAAAATACATTTCAGACATACCACTTACGTACCCAATATGAAATTGTCTTTCAGAGATTTGGCTATCTTTAAAGCAGAATTGAGATGAAACCATGGTATTTAGATCATAATCTTCCAAAATATCCAGTTTGAAGTACAATTTCCAATCATTCCTTCCTCGGTGTACCTATGGCATCATTGGCAACTAGAACGCTCACCACCTACTCACTCAGGGGTCTTTTCAATAGTCCCTTGCCAATAGTACCTAGGAATATAATCACATAAAATCCAGATGGACTCTCCATTGAAGATCAGCTAGATCAATCAACAAGATCCATGTAAAAGGGTCATGAACTCATGTGTTTTGAAGACCAGCAAGGCCAATCAACCAGATCCATGTCCATGTTAAGAAAATAATTCCAACTCATTTTCTTTCCGCACGCATGGGTATCTTCAGTAACCCAGAACCCGAGCACCATATGGTCAGCACCCTCTAGGCTCCTTTTCGCAGGTCACCTTGACTCATAGGCTGCTTCCTTGGTCCCTCATCCACCATACCGGAAGCTTACCATTTTAATCGAACCCGAGGTTGGCCAAGACCTTGGCCGACCTTGCCAAGCGAGACGTCCCTACAATGACTCTCCATCAGCTGTTTGCAATCTTCTTGTGACCTTAATCGACAAGGTAGTCAAAATGCTTCCCCAGCATTCTTGACATAAAACAGTCTTTTAAAAACAGATTTCATATAAAAATATAGTTTCCAACAACTCCCATCTTTCCACATCGTTCCATGTCATTTCTCATTATTCCACATTCTTCTACATTAATTCACATCGCACATTCCACATCCATTCATATCCATTCCCATCGTCCTACATCCATTCTCATCCATTTACATCCATTCACATCTATTCACATCATATCACATCCATTCACATCATATTATATCTATTCATATCATATCACATCTATTCTCATCCATTTACATCCACTCACATCATATCACATCCACTCACATCTATTCTCATCCATTTACATCCACTCACATCATATCACATCCACTCACATCTATTCTCATCCATTTACATCCACTCACATCATATCACATCCACTTATTCTCATCCATTTACATCCATTTACATCTATTCTCATCCATTTACATCCACTCACATCTATTCTCATCCATTTACATCCACTCACATCATATCACATCATATCACATCCACTCACATCATATCACATCCACTCACATCATATCACATCCACTCACATCTATTCTCATCCATTTACATCCACTCACATCTATTCTCATCCATTTACATCCACTCACATCATATCACATCCACTCACATCTATTCTCATCATATTTACATCCACTCACATCATATCACATCCACTCACATCTATTCTCATCCATTTACATCCACTCACATCATATCACATCCATTTACATCCACTCACATCATATCACATCCACTTACATCCACTTACATCCACTCACATCATATCACATCCACTTACATCCACTCACATCATATCACATCCACTTACATCCACTCATATCATATCACATTCACTCACATCTATTCATATCATATCACATCTATTCTCATCCATTCACATCCACTCACATCATATCACATCCATTCACATCCATTCACACCATATCACATCCATTCACACCATATCACATCTATTACCATCCATTTACATCCACTCACATCATATCACATCTATTCTCATCTATTCACATCATATCACATCCATTCACATCCATTCACATCTATTCTTATCCATTCACATCCATTCACATCTATTCACATCCATTCACATCCATTCTCATCCATTCGCGTCCATTCTCATCCATTCGCATCCATTCACATCCATTCTCATCCATTCACATCACATCACATCCATTCTCATCCATTCTCATCCATTCTCATCACATCACATCCATTCTCATCCATTCTCATCCATTCACATCACATCACATCTATTCACATCCATTCACATCCATTCTCATCTATTCTCATCCATTCACATCCATTCACATCCATTCACATCTATTCACATCCATTCACATCCATTCACATCCATTCTCATCCATTCACATCACATCACATCACATCTATTCACATCCATTCACATCCATTCACACCATATCACATCCATTCACACCATATCACATCTATTACCATCCATTTACATCCACTCACATCATATCACATCTATTCTCATCTATTCACATCATATCACATCCATTCACATCCATTCACATCTATTCTTATCCATTCACATCCATTCACATCTATTCACATCCATTCTCATCTATTCACATCCATTCACATCCATTCTCATCCATTCGCATCCATTCACATCCATTCACATCCATTCTCATCCATTCACATCACATCATATCCATTCTCATCCATTCTCATCCATTCTCATCACATCACATCCATTCTCATCCATTCTCATCCATTCACATCACATCACATCTATTCACATCCATATGAGTTAATATGATTTTCTTAATCATAAATTAGCATAAAGAATTTAATCATCATTTTACTAGATTAAAATCATAAAAATATCCAATCTCTTTCTCTAGCTTGTCAAGCCTAGAGTTTAAATTAAGATAATGAGATTATCATTAAAAAATCATCCTTCTAACAAGGATCTAACCATAAAGATGGTTAATCTTTCCAAAAGAGAGATTTTCTTAAAGAAAATATTATAATTAAGCATAAAGATTAGCATTGATCTAATTAAACATTATGAAACATTGGAGAGCTTGATTTCAAGAGAAAACCATTCCATTGAAAGATTCTCAAGCATGAGAGGGGTTGAGAAAAAGAAAGTCATTGAGAAGAATAGAAAAAACCATTAAATATTAGGGTTTACCTTTGATTTTGACTTGATTCTTTGGATAGAAGTGAAGCCCACAAGCAAGCCCACCAAGAGGGAGAGGGTAATCTCCAAGAGAGGATGGAAAATAGAGAAGCTCCAAAGCTCCCAAAAGTAGAGGTAAAATAGAATTATACTAAAATGAAAGATAATAATGGCATGTAAATTCACAAAGATGAAAATACAAAGGAATGAGGGTTTATTTATAGGTGAGGGAGGCCACTTACCAAGTCCAACTATGTTCTAGAGGCTTCCAGCTTCAGTTTGACCCAATTTGGACAAGTTTTAGACCACTTTGGCTCCCTTTTTGATCCAGTTTTGACCAGGAGAGATGAAATATCTTGCTTTTTTTTTAATTAAAAATGTCAAGCAATGATGATAAAAAAAAGTTGCCTACTTGATGGGTCTCTCCCTCCTTTTACTGAGGTGTCATAAATTTATCATTTTACTTAAAATATCGTATTTTTTAACTAATAAACCCATTACTTAGTCAACTCTTCATCTTATGTGAGCATTCTCTCATTTTTGGGCCATTTTCTTTTATTCATTGTATTTTTGTCATCCCATCACTTGGATTGATCCTATTGGCCCTTTGGAACCTTGTTTGAACCTTAATCCAAAAATTTCTGAAAATGTGGACCCTTAGGCTAAGGTCTCTAATACACATTTTCAATTGATTCCTAATGCACATTGGAAAATTCATTTTGAATTTCTATTTCAAGGGAATTCATCTTAGATCTTAGGAGAATTTTTATATCCAAGGATATCTCAAATTTGTATTATCTCTCTCTAGAATATTCTCTCTCTAGGCCAAAACAAGGTAAAACAAGTTCTTTTTTCATTTCTGAGGGAGGGAATGATTACAAGAGACTAAAGGGGAGGTTCTTACACCTTTACATCTCAAAAGCTTGGAGGGAGGAATCTTTAAGAAGGCCTCACCTTTACATCTCAAAAGCTTGGAGGGAGGAATCTTTAAGAAGGCCTCAGGAGCTGGGAGGAATCTTTAAGAAGGCCTCAGGAGCTGGGAAGCTTCGAAGATTTTGAGATATGCTTGGAGTTCATGGGCTGGAGTTGAGATTGAGGGCGAGTGTTGAGATGTCAAGCTCCGTATGAGTTGACACTCATGAGGCGCCTGCATGACCATTCGACGTTTACTGCGAGTTTGGTAGGGCTGGCGCACCACATATCTTTGCCAGAGATTCTACAGCTGGACTACACCGACTAGTCCACACCTACCCACTCCACTTAGCGTGTTCACATTATGGACCGCTTGTATATACTCTATTACATGTGTTCGTCACTTTATCTTCTTTGTAGGCCTCTTTTGTTGTGTGAAGAAGAAGAAGAATTTTCAGCCTCTCACCTTGTGTGTTCTCTTCTAGGGTTTGTGTGCTTGCAAGAGCTCAAGCTCTCTTCTCCCCTACATATTTTCAATATGGTGGAAGTCCATGTGCCGCAGTAGCTCACTTGGTATGGGCCGACTTTCCTATAGGTTTGAGAGTGGAGATGGTGCGAGAGATGATGGGTGCCTAGACTGGAATTAGTACTCAAAGGATTTGGCTTGGGGAGTGGCCTAACTTGCCAACCTTTATGTGGCCGATGAGGGGTGGTATGCAACATGCAAGGTAGCTAAGTACCTTGCAAGCATCCAAATGTGAAATGGAGTGAATCATGAAGCTCAAATTAGGGATAAATCATCATGGATTAATATAAGATTAAGGATAATCTCATATAATGGCCATGATGCCGAAGTGACTTAACCTCCCACCAAGAGGATGGCTATCAACCTTGCCATGACTCCTAGACCATGAAATGACATCTCCAAGATGTTAAAAGGTTTCAAAAGGTAGAAATGTAAAAAAGGTACAATCATAGTCCATGAGCCCCCATTTTATATTGTAAAAAGGGTACAATGATAGTCCATGAGCCCCCCTTTTATACTTGAGCCCATGACCAAGGTTCTAAACCTAAACTAAAGGTGTTGCTTCATTACAAAATGAAGGCAAAAAAACTGGGATTCTGATTGTATCGTGTGCTTACCTTTCATGTTGGCTATGGATATATGTATGATAATGGAGACTAGGTTCATGAAGATGAACATTTCTTATTGAGTTTCTTCTTTTGTAATAAGTCATTTAACTAGCATGTGGTAAATTTCTTGATAGGACATTACAAATTGCTTTGTTTTGGTGAGGGAAGTATGATGTCCCAAAGATAGATAGAGCGGCAAGACAAAAAATATTCCCTATACTCTTTGATGCAAAAAGCAATTTGATAAGTGAATCTAGCCAACGATACCCTTTTGAGAGAACAAAGGTGGACGGTGTCTACATTTGTGGAGCTGTAGAGAGGTCACTCCATTTGTATAATTAAGTTACTAGTATCCCATAAGATCCTCTATGTGGCTATGCCTTCCTTTGTAAGGAATTATACAAGTTATAATGTTCTTGCAGGTGGTTGTTGTTGCTGAGTACTTTCACTGATGAGAATGATGTTGTGATTGATGTTTTTGCTGGATGTGGGGAGCTGGGGCATCAAAGCAATGAGATATTTTGACACTATATAGGCATCGAGAGTGACACCTCTCTTATTGACATGGTCCTCTTAGACATTCCACATATTGATATTCATGCAATCCTTGTGCTTTGACATGAACTTTAGCTTTTGGACAAACTCTTTTTGACATAAACCTTTGTTATATTTATGTTTTTAGAGGTCAAGATCTAGCTTTAGCTTTACCCTATTACTGTTTTTAAATCTACATGATAACATAACTGCTGTTGAGATATTGAGCTCGTCTAGTGAGGCGGTGGACACTGATGACCCACCTGGGGGATAGGCCTCACACTTACACCACTGGCATGGTTGGTGAGATCTTGGGTGATATGCGGCCAGTGGGATGCCAGGCTACGTGACAGCAGCCATTCTAGAGACTGGCATAGTTATAGCGCTAGCTCATTTAGTTGGGTTCACACTATAGAGAACCCTTGTATGTATTTGGTTGAGAACCTTTCATATTGTGTGTACTCTTATCTTGTATATGGTGTGTTGAGTGAAGAAGAAGAAGATTTTCAGCCTCTCACCTTGTTCAAGAGCTCAATTTCTCTTCCCCCCTGCATCTTTTCATGGTATCAGAGCCTGTTGGTTCGTGCTAAGGGCTGAGCTGCAAGCAAGAGAACCACAGGAAGCGGTACTACGAGGGTAAGAGCTTCAACTACTCTTCCCTATTTGTGTTGGTGACTACACCCTTTTTGGGAGCTCTACGGGAGGCACTGGCAAACGATCTCTGATTGAGGAGCTTTCTTCGCGGGAGTAAAGCTATAGGGCAACTATACTGTCCTCTTGGACTACATTTTTTGGGTCGAAAAACGCCTTTCGGGCGCATCTGGACCTCCGTTTTTCAGAAAGCAGGCGATTTCGAGCACTGCGGGTAAATCATCGATTCTCTGCAGAACTCTGTTTTAAGAACTGCAGGAAGATAGATTGGCTGTGCAGACACTGTGGGTGCTACAAAGAGGTCAATAGTTGGCATTGGGGGGTGTATGTATGCATATTGAAGTCACTGGTTATGACATTTGAGAGTACTACAGTACCGTTGCAGAAAATACAGCAGTTTGTGCAGGATAAACCAGAGTGCTGTTTCTGGTAAAATTGTGTGTCTGGCAAGATGTCAAATGATGGCATAACACAGATTGTGGCTGAGAAGCTTGATAAGAATAACTTCCATGCTTGGAGGTTCACGTTGACGAATTTGCTACTGAAAAAGAAGCTGTTGGGGCTGATGTGAGTGGAAGTGTGGTTGCACAGAATGCAGGTCAGCAATCACAATCTTTGAGTGGACCAGGAGAGTCCTCATCTAGTGGGTCTGTTTGATAGACCATGGAGTGGTAGGCTGCGTCATAATACCAGTCCTGCAAATGTAATTAGTACATCACGTAAAGAAAAAGAGAAAGTGGTTGAGCCCCTTGGTATGCCTGACATTTCTGCAGGGCATTCTCATGTTGATGGAGAGTCTAGTGGTTCAGATATGAGCCTTGATGAGGAGCTTGGGATCCCAGCTAATGAGAACACCTGGTGTAAAGAAGGCTATGGAAGCCATGAATGAAAAGCTGCGAAGATCTGGGAGAGTGAAAAACCCTGTGCAGAGATTTACATATGATGGTTATGTGGCACATCACTATGCATATATGGCAAAGGTTGTGCAGGTTGTAGAGCCCACATGCATTGATGAGGCTGTTGGAAATGTGTGTTGGGAGAAAGCTATGGATGAGGAGATGGATGCACTATATGGAAATGAGACTTGGGATTTAGTGCAATTGCCTGAAGGCAAGAAAGCCATTGGATGTAAGTGGATGTACAAAGTAAAACGTAACAGTGATGGAAGCATAAACAGGTACAAGGCTAGATTGGTAGCCAAAGGATATGCGCAAACATATGGCATTGATTATGAGGAAACTTTCAGCCCAGTTGCCAAGATGGCAACAATGAGAGTTGTGATAGCAGTGGCTGCATCAAAGCAATGGTCTTTACATCAGATGGATGTAAAGAATGCATTCTTGCATGGGGATTTGCAAGAAGAGGTGTATATGTTGCAGCCACCTGGTTATGAGGATGTGAGTCACCCCGAGCATGTTTGTAGGTTGAAGAAAGCCTTGTATGGCTTAAAACAAGCACCAAGAGCATGGTCTGATAAGATCTCTGAATATCTTGTCACTATTGGCTTTCATGTAGTCAATGCAGATTTCTCGCTGTATGTGAGACATGGTGATAGAAGGATTGTGCTTGTTGTCATCTATGTAGATGACTTGATCATTAAGGGGGACCATGATGCAGAGATCTTTGATGTAAAGATCTTGCTTAGATAGAAGTTTGAGATAAAGGATCTGGGGGAGCTCAGATATTTCTTGGGCATTGATGTGATTAGGTCACCACATGGTATTGGATTACTGCAGAGACAGTATGGCTTAGACATGTCCAAGTATGGTATGACAGGCTGTAAGTCTATTTCCGTGCCATTACATCAGAATGGCAAGTTGAGTGCAGATTTAGGAGAGATCTTGGAGGATCCTACTATGTATAGGCGCATAGTAGGAAGCTTGATCTACATGATGATCACCAGACCAGATTTGAGCTATGCTGTTGGGTTGGTGAGTCAGTTTATGCAGGTTCCACGAAAACCGCATTTGGATGCATTGAGACGCATACTGAGGTATGTGAGGTCTACTTTGTGTTGTGGACTATTTTATGAGACTGGGACAGAGATATATGTACATGGGTACACAGATGCTGATTGGGCTGGTAGTATCTCAGATAGAAGATCTACTAGTGGCTTCATGTTTTCTTTGGGGAGTGTTGCTGTGACTTGGAGCAGCAAGAAGCAACCTACGGTTGCTCTATCCAGTACAGAGGCCGAGTACAGAGGAGCTGCTATGGCAGCATGTGAGGTAGCTTGGTTGAGAAAGCTACTTGCAGATTTGGGTCTATCAGTGGATAGACAAGTTGTCATTTTTTGTGACAACATTAGCAGTATACAGTTGGCCAAGAACCTAATTTTTCATGCTCGCACAAAGCATATAGAGGTCCACTACCATCTTGTCGAGAAGGTCTTGGTAGGAGACCTTGACCTTGTTTATGTCAGCACACAGGATCAGGTAGCTGACATCTTCACCAAAGCATTGGGTACAGAGAAGCTCCGCAGATTTACTAGCTTCACTTGGTATACATGAGATGGAGTTGAGCTCGAGGGGGAGTGTTGAGATATCGAGCTCGTCTAGTGAGGCGAACACTGATGACCCGCCTGGGGGATAGGCCCCAGGCAGTGGCATGGTTGGTGAGATCTTGGGTGATATGCGGCCAGTGGGATGACAGGCTGTGTGACAGCCATTCTAGAGACTGGCATAGTTATAGCGCCAGCTCATTTAGTTGGGTTCACACTATAGAGAACCCTTGTATGTATTTGGTTGAGTACCTTTCATATTGTGTGTACTCTTATCTTGTATATGGTGTGTTGAGTGTTGAGTGAAGAAGAAGAATATTTTCAGCCTCTCACCTTATGTGTTCTCTATTAGGGTTTTGTGAGTGTGTGTGTGCTTGCAAGAGCTCAAGCTCTCTTCCCCCCTGCATCTTTTCAATAACATGTTTCATGCACTATATAACATGTTTCATGGATTCACATGTACGATTTTGATATAGCAAAGTATGCAATGGATTTAATTTTTTTGTTTTAGCATGGCTGCTCTGCTGAGCCTGCACTAAATTATTGACAGCACACCATCAACGTGATCCCGAGGAGATATAAAATTATGATATAGATATATAGGATACTAATTAGTTGGCCTAGGAAATACCATTTGTGTGCAAGTATTCAATCTATTTCATTGAGAAATTGGTTTTATAGTTTAGTGGTATGTCTTGATCCAGAAAATAGGTATGCCTTATATTTCTTGATTGGTGTTGAGTTTGAAAGTGACATTTCATATATAGTTAGGATATATGATACACTAGCCATATACCAAGATTCAAGTTGTATTGGTGTGTTTTTTAAACTAATTAATGTGCCTATTTGTGACTTGTGTGGACTGTGGACTGTTTGAGGTTTGCTGTGGATGTTAAGTGATTTTGATGACCTTCTTTTCAATTTGTGGATGATGTGAGGTGTACATGTTTAAGGGTCGTGAAAGAGAGGTTTGAATGGTTACTTTTTGATTGTGATATATGAAAGTATGATATGGATATATAGGATACTAATTATTTGGCCTAGAAAATACCATTTGTGTAAGTATTCAATCTATTTCATTGAGAAATTAGTTTTACAGTTTAGTGGTATATCTTGATCCAAGAAAAGGGGATGCCTTATATTTATTGATTGGTGTTGAGTTTGAAAGTGAAATTTCATATATAGTTAGGATATATGATGCACCAGCCATTTGCTAAGATTTAGGTTTATTGGTATGTTTTTTAATCTAATCAATGTGCCTATTTGTGAATTGTGTCAACTATGGACTATTTAAGGTGTGTTGAATCTTAAGTGCTTTTGATGACCTTATTCTTTCCAGTTTGTGATGATGCAAGGTGTACATGTTCAAGGGTTATGAAAGAGAGGTTTGAATGGTTACTTGGGGGTTTGACTAAAAAAGGGGCAAGTACGGTCAATCCTAGTGTTGAGGACAGAGAATCCTAAATTGGCCACCTGCAGACATGTTTCAAGGCTGAGCTTGATCTAGATTTGATTGAATGGATTTTTCCATTGGATGAGGTTTCCAAGTATATGTATTGTAGGGTTTTCTTAGTTTATGTTAATGATGCAAGTGAAGGTTCTCTGTACATTCAAAATAGGCTTCCAATAGTTGAAAAGATACCATTAATTTATGTGGTTTAATTGAAAAAGCTCACGAAAATTGGGGGGTGCCAAATAAGCTCGTGGACAAAAAGCTCACCAAATAATCACACCGAATTATCGAGATGCAAGGTAAAGATAAAGCCTTTCATGAAAAGACTTAAGTGTAGATTGTTCTCAACCTTCAGTTTACATAAAAACTTGATGCACTGCATCTAGTTCATGGGGAATTGGATGCATTATAATGGAATCAAATAAAGGAAAAACTTAAATGTTGGAATGGAGAAGAAGCTCTTGCCTTAGATGAAGTCCACCTTCTCTTCTGTCCACCATATTTGCGTCAACAAATTTTAGTAGTCACACATGGTATAGACAACGTATAGAATCTACATAGCATGAAATCCGCTATGTAGAAAAAGTGATAGCAAGAAGATATATGCAAGAGATAAAGTGCTCAAGGAGAAAGCAAGAAGATATGTGCAAGGAATAAAGTGCTTAAGGAGAAAGCGATCATTTTTTGGGCTAAAGTGCTTTTAGGGCTATTTTACTAATAAAAAAAGTTACTTTTGAATTATTACATCATGATCACTATTTCTGGCATGCTTATGTGAGCAAGGTTGATGCACTACATCAACTTCTCCTCACAAGATCAATGTCATGCATCGAGATTGTGGTAAACTTGATTCATAACATCGACTTTGCATGGAGAAGTTGATGTAGTGCATCAACTTTATGTAATAAACTATGATTTTTTAGGCCTACAACAATAGTCGTCTCACACAGCCACCACCATGCATGCTTTTTTAGGCTCGTGATCATTACATGACAACCAATTATAGTGTTAAACAGGTGAAAAAAACCAATGAGATTTTACCATAATGGCCCTTTGGGCTGCCGTGGCTATAAGTTGTTTTTGTGAGGGGGCAGTGCCTCTCCAGATATAGCTCTTCTATGGTTATATTTAGAAATAACTCATCACACATGCATGTAGCCTAGTTGATAATGTGCTAGCTTAATCCAAAGCAATCTCATATGCATGCCTCAAAAAATAAAAAGTTCATGTATTGCATCAACTCTACCACACAAACTCATGATCCCATTCCTAGTTCTTATGTGACGCTTCCAAATAGTTCTAGGATGGGAATTTTTGATTTGAGAATGTCTCTTCCAAAGGCCCAAGTGGACATGGGAATCCTTCAAGTGGTGAGACAAAGAATAATGTAATCAAAGATATCCTATGATCTATGGTAGGGATACAAAGCCAAATTTCAGATTTGGGAATGTCTCTTCCAAAGCCCCAAGGGGAGATGGGAAGCCTTCAAGTGGTGTGACAAAGAGTAATGTAATCAAGGAGGATCACATAAATGACCTTAAGAGCAAAGGCTTATGCTTCAAGTGTGGAGAGAAGTGGAGTCTAAGGATCACTACAAATCATACAAGGTAAACAAGTTATCCTTGAGTATGATTCTCACAAAACAAGATGATGAGGTACTTTAGGATGATGCAAAACATTTTGTGGATTGTAATGAGCATGATGATGAAATCATCATTATGAGCCTAGTGGTGGGGAGTTTCCTTTTGATCCCGATGGAATTCATATTGAGAGTCATGATGATGGATTACCCACTTATTTGTGTGCTATGGATTACCCACTTCTTTGTGTGCTATGGATTCTGTAACATGCCCATCTTCATTAATAAAGAAATGTTCCTGTAAAATAGGTGAATTTATGAGTTTTTATGGTATAAAATCCAGTGAGTTTATTAAACGAGCCATTTATACTTAGAATCTTCAAATTTAGAATCTATGCATAATTTTACCCTAATATAGGATTTTACAGCATCCAAAACAGACACCGGATCTTTTACACAAATTTTACTTATTTTTACTTTTAAAAACGACAACCTTTAGACCTTAATAAATGCACAACTGGCTGTCCGATTGATGGATGGTCTGCACCCTAACAACCCCAAGGGAACATCTCGGACATTTTCACTGAAAAAGCTCCGACACGTAAATCGAGGCTAGTGCCCCAAATTTTGAGACCCTGCCCCAAAAAGGACCGTACACACTCACCAGGGCACCCGTACAATGGCCACATAAGGACCAAAGGCGGACCACACATTGTATGGTCCACATGTATCACCATGTGGACATCCATGTCTCTAACCAAAAGAGTACATGATGCGTACCACACCTTTGCCTATGTGCACCACCACCGTACCTTTCTCGAGGCTCATGCAGACCAGTGATCAGCACACTTTGATGGTACACCATCCCTTTCATCCGTACTTTGTGTAGTACCGCGACTGTACCCTGCACCTATATAAACCCCCGGCGGGCTGCTCCATGGCTAGTAGCTTATTGCGTAGAATACACCCCTAGGCTACACTCTGCACAAAGCCGTACGGCCACTCTGCATCTGCACACTGTACTTGCAAGTACCTGCAGCCTTCCTCTCAGCACCCTCTAATCAGCCACCTCTCAGATAAGCCCATTTTCAGTCCACCCCACCCTTGAGGAGAGGGTGTCCTTAACTCCTCTCCCCCCTGTGTGAAGAGACTTACAGCAGCCCTCACCCTCTTGCAACAAAACGTTTTCTACCTTCCCTTTAGGACATCTCACAATCCCCCCTCCCCCCCCCAATTTGCAGACTTTAGCAAGAGGGTTTTGAGCTTAGAGGAGGTTCACCCGCTCCAGTTTTTTGCTCATAGAGTGAGCAAACGATCTCGGAATTGAGATCCGACTAAAGCACTGCGATCGTAGTATTGAGCACTACAAGGTGGTGATCAAGATAGCCCCATCATGGAAACACCAAAATATCACCTCTTGGGAGAAGCACGTAACAATGAGATTAGAGAAGAAGTTCCTAATGCGGCTCCAACCCTCCCGTTGTTGTTGCAAGCTCCACAAGGGAATGGTGGCCAAGTTAGCTTGGTTATCTTTTAAAAGGAGTTTTAAATTATTCTTTGTTATTAATATCAATAAATCAAGAAAGAAGATGCGTATCGTTTCCATTGAAAAATGTTAGAAATTCTATGAAGCTACTATTTGAAGTGATGTTGCATTTTGTAATTAATGGTTTGTATTGAAACTATTATTTTTAAGAGAAAGAGTATGGGTATTTTTTTTTCCTCTTGTCTTTGACGCTAACTCTATTTCCATGCTTGTGTAGCCGGGCGGCATCGTTAGCAAAGCTCAGGATCCGCCCATGGTATCCCTCATACTACTCGGAGAATGAGGTTCACTGATTCAGGTGAGTGATTGTGATGTTGTCTAGTTCTGAGGGCATAGGCTATTGCAGTGAATAAGCCCAGCCTAGCGCGTAGACATCCCTTTGAGGGACATGAGGATCGAGCGATGGAGCTTGAGGGGGCGACATACCAGCTTGAGTCCTCGCCACAGCAATCGACGAACGAGGTCTATGGTCCCGTAGGGTTTTGCCTAGCATATAGAGGGTAGAAGGCCAAATTCTAGATCATCGGTGGGGCAATATAAAGAAAAAGAATAAGAGAGCCACTTTGGCTTGTATGGAATTGATTCTTGTATAAAATTTCTTATATATATCTTGTCTTTAGCATTATTATACTATGGAAAGAGGCTGTTTTAAAAGAACCTTGTGAAAGGGCCCTAATTAAGGAACATGTTTATTTATGTCAAACAATGTGGTAGGATTAATTAGAAAACAAATTGATGCATGAGTAGGGTGGAAAGTGGGAGGATGGAATGCCCCTCGAGCGACGACACCATCCTATGGACGGGTGGACCCGATTAGTCGGGTAGCTTTCCAACAGATTAAGTAAAATCCCTAAGCTAGATAAATAGGTTATCGGGCAACTCTATTCTAGAAGACTAGTCTAACGGCTGTCTTGCATGGATGAAAAAAAAAGCATTGTCTCTAGGAATCAAGACTAGTAGTTGCCCAAATTATGATCAATTACCAGATGGGTGATTTGATTTTTAAAAGATCAAGCTCTCCCTGTGAGATAGGACTAGATCTTACCTACAAATCGTATCCTTGAACCTTTGCATGGTCAAGGTGTCGACGAGTAGGAAATTTTCTTCAAGTTAACACTTAGTAGACTATCTTAAGTGTTTTCCCTATTTTGGAAGGGGGAAACCTTACAATTGGTATCAGAGCCGATCTTAGCTCCTAGGACTTGCCATTTAAGGACTGTTTTGCAATGTATGTTTTACTTAACATAATGCTAATTATTAAAAATGCCTTATTAAGAACAATTTGAATTGATGTTTGAATGATTGTAGGAAGAGGAAGATGCCTACTCGAAAATTCTAGTTTTCCAGTGCATCTTCCAGATTGCTTATCACTCCTCAAATTTTGAGTTTCGTGACACCGTGGTACAGATACTAGAGAAGATGTCCTTCCCCCATTTCGCTCGTATCGAAAGAGGATGGGGTAGAGATTTTTGGAGTCGTGGGCCGAGATATTTCTTCATCCGAGCACATCAAGTTGGGAACCTTACCACTGACCTAAAGCGGATTCGTTGGATTGAAAAATTGAAGATGGTCTGTTTATTTTGGTTCATGGTACTCCCAGGCCCGACACCTCTGTGACTATAGATGGGATTCACATACCATAGGACTACTAGTGTATGATCGAGTGATGCAGGTCTTACCTGCCCCGACAGAGTAGCCGTGTTGGGACCTAGCCCAATCTAGAGTCTACCACCCTTACCATCAATTTTTCGAGTCTTAGAAACTACAGCGGAACCCCCATAATTCACATATGTGGACCGCTTTACCCTTATGTCATAGTCGAGCTTAGGAGTTTCTCTTCATGACAAATAAGACTAATTATATTAGTCTCAAATCTTTGAAATAAAATTTGTCCTTGTAAATATTTGGGAAATAAAATGATTTCAATGTTTTACTTTCAAAAAAGCTCAAGCATTGTGCAAAGTATGAATCTTGTAATCTTAAAAATATAATCTTACAATGATGGCCAAGACGATCAACCTTCACTTCCCCCAATGTGCTTTACGCCGACATCCAGGAGAGAAGCTCCTGCTCAAGCAAATGTAACCTCCCTGCTTTAAGGGAGAAGGTTCAAAGATTGAGAAGGATGCTGAAGTCTGGATTGAAGCGATGGACGATTATTTCTCTGTTGTATTGGAGAAGCAAATCAGTATATGTTTGCACGGTTCCGCCTCACGAGAGATGCTAAACTCTATGGAAAACAAGGGTGCCGTGACATGGGAGTCATCGAGCATTCTCAAACATGGGAAGACATCAAACAAGCTGTGAAGGAAAGATATCTTCCCCCTTCCCATGAATCTATAAAGATGAATGAGTTTTTTAGTCTCAAGCAGTTCAACGCTTAACTCTCGAAGACTACTATTCCAAATTTATCACTCTTTGGAAGTATGTCCCAGCTATGACTACTTCCTAGCAAGTGGCTCATTTTTGCCAAGGTTTAAACGGACCCTTAGATTCCCACCTTGAAGCAATGAAGCCAAGCACGTTGCATTATATGAGCAAAGCCTCTTGTGAAAGAACTGAGGACCGACAAAGCTAAGCCTCAAAAGAGATCTCACCATGAGGCAAACCCTAAAGATTAGCCCTACAAGAAACCCCAATAGAGTCTCCCCTACTACAACCGAGGGCGACAAAGCAACTCTTTTGTTCCCCGCTCGTATGCTGCTTCTTCCAGAGAAGGCCCTCTGTGTTTTGAATGCAATGAGCCGAGACACTTTAGGGCCAACTATCCCAAGCTAGCAACATCATTTCCCCAAGGTGGCAAAGGAAATCAAGGCTGTGGGACCCCTATCCACCACGGTGAAAGAGGCAGTGGACCTGGTAGAGGCCATGGAGGAGCAGTTGCTAGGACCGTCTCGGTACTATAAATGAAGAACCAACCTTGGAGATGGCTGAAGAAGAGCACACCACCGTCCATGCGGGGGGCGATAGAACATCAAGGTCTGAATCAACAATTTGGTGTAATCCAACAAACCCCAGCCACTCCAACTTTTGATTGATTTGGCAGTACCCATTCATTTCTTTCTCCTAGGTGTTTGCAAAAATTAAACTTGGGTCAAAAAATAATTCAAAGAATGATTATAGAGTTAGCTAGTGGAAAAGAAGTAGTATCTTGCCACTCTGTAGAAAACCTTGATTTTGAGCTGGGTAATGAGCAAACTCATGGCCACTTTAGAGTCTTGCCATTAGGAATTTATGATGGAATCCTTGGGATGGATTGGCTAATTACAAACAAAGCTAGTACTCACTGCAACACCAGGGGAGTATCACCTTTAAAAATGAGCGTGGCCAAGTAGTATCCGTTCCAGGGAAAAACAAGTAAACCTAAATCTAGGGTAGTCAAGGCAAAACACCTTCTCAAGGGAGCATGTAAGGGGCATCAAGTTTTCCTGGTCAAGCTCAACAAAGCCGTTGAACCTAGTAAGGAGACAAAACCTCTTGGCTCCAAGAATTCTCTGACATCTTTTCTGATGAGCTTACAGGGCTACCACCTCCTCGAGAAGTCGATCTCATGAAATCGAGGTGATCCCTAGAGATCAACCCATCTCAAAAACACCCTATAAAATGTCTCTCCCTGAAGCAATTAAACTTAAGGAGCAACTTTCCCAACTCATTGAGCAAGGATTTGTACGCCCCATTAGCTCCCCTTGGGGAGCATTTGTTCTTTTCCAAAAGAAGAAGGATGACACTCTTCACCTCTGCATAGATTATCGAGGGCTAAATCAAGTCATTGTCAAGAATAAGTATCCTATCCCTCGCATCGACGAGCTTCTCCACAAGCTTCATGGAGCCAAAGTTTTATCAAAAATAGATTTGAGGTTTGGTTACTATTAGATCAGAGTCAAGGAAGTAGATATACCCAAGACAGCCTTCAATACCGGTTATGGCCACTATGAGTTTACTGTAATGTCATTCGGGTTAACCAATGCTCCTGCAACCTTCAACTGCCTAATGCAACCTTCAACCGCCTAATGCAACATTCAACTGCCTAATGCAACATTCAACTGCCTAATGCAAGATATATTCCGTCCTTACTTGGATGAATTTGTGCTTGTCTTTTTTTATTACATTTTAGTATACTCCAGGTCAATGGAAGAGCATGAGGAGCATGTGCGTAGGGTTAATTGCTGCTGCGCAGACATAAACTCTATGCTAAGAAAACATGTACCTTCTTTACTTACCAAATTGAGTATCTTGGATCCATCATCTGAAGATGGTATCTCAATAGATCCCACCAAGGTCAAAGATATACTGGAGTGGCCACCCCCTAAATCCATTCGTGGGTTTTTGGGGATCATAGGATGGTACAGGATTTTCATCAAAGATTATGCCCTGGTAGCTGAACCCTAACGGGTCTTCTTAAAAAGGATTGCAAAATAGTGTGGTTGCCAATCCTACTGATTCCAGTAGTCTAGAACTTGGTGTTGTCGTCGTAGGCTAAGAAGGAAGACCGGTCACTCATACTTCTCGCAAGCTGAAGCAATATGAAGAAGCAAATTATGCCACCATGATTTGGAGCTCTTAGCAGTTGTTCATTGCCTCAAATTATGGAGACATTATCTCTTAGGGGAAAAATGCCAGCTTGTAACTGACCACAAAAGTCTAAAGTGGATCTTCACCCAGCCTAACCTCAACATGCAGCAAAGGAGATGGATAAATCCTACAATAATATGACTTTGAATCAAATTTTACATTGGGAAAGATATTGTGGTAGTAGATGCACTTAGCCGCAAATCTTTCTTAAGTGCAATTTCGATGCCAAATGATCCCTTACTAGTCAAGGTGAAGGAAGTCTCATCTCATGATCCAGATTATCAGAGAATGGTGAAGTTTGTATTCCTTGTTGAACATTGAAGACAACTCATGCAAACGCGCATGGGCTTATGCATTGTACAAGAACATAAACAGCTTTTCTGCACGACTCTTCTGCCTCATCATCCGATTTGTAGACAATGTCCAACTCTTTCAAAGATATTAAAAAAATATTTCAGTCAATTAGAACATGCACGCTTATTATAAATGGGGTTAGTACCTGCGATAAGGAGATTTGGATATACACATGCAAGCCCCTTGTTGCTTGGTACTAGCACCAAAAAAAGAGGGGTCAATAGAGGGCTCACGCGGAATTCACGAGCCCATCACCGCTTGGTACTATCCCCTAAATTTAAAGAGACTTAAAGGGGTCAATAAGATTTTTTGTTTTTTTAAAAGATGAAGCCTTTATATATTAAATAAAAAGCATACAAGCGGCATATTTTATATTTTAGTTGTATTTTGTACGCGTTCCAGGCCTGAAAATTTAAGGCCTACCCTAAGCTTCGACTTGAAGGCATATAAACTTACTTGGCCTTCATGTTTACACATTTGCAACCCACTACTACTCTAGAAAATTTAATTTCAATTGAAACCTTAGTTTCCATGGTGGCCTCATCGTGTGTGTGTGTGTGTGTGTGTGTGTGTGTGTTTGTTCCTTTTGAGTGTTTTTGAGAGAGAAGAGAGAGAGAGAGAGAGAGAGAGAGAGAGAGAGAGAGAGAGAGAGAGAGAGAGAGAGAGAGGGAGGGAGGGAGGGAGGGAGGGAGAGAGAGAGATGGGCATACTTGCAGAAAAAATTGAAATCTTTGGCGATGGCGTTGGCGATGCAGAGGGATGGCAACGTAGGTAACTCAACGCAAATGGGTCTCTCAGCTTATCACAGAACTAGTTAGCCTTGAGGATTTCCTAATAGACTTAAACCTAGAAGGATTTTAGCTTGCAAAGGAAATTTATGAAAAACTATAAATTTCTAAAAATGTATGTCCCAAATTGCTTGATTTGTTGGTTTGAGAGGAGTCCAATGGGAATTTGGGTGCATTTCGCAAAAATATTCTCCCCGAACACTGCTCCCAAGGGAGATTTGGGACGTTATCAACTCGTACCACACGACGAGTTTTGGGACATTATTCACTCACCACTTGTGTGGACATTTAAAAATTTGGATGCATTAATGACGTATCAATATGGTATGTACTTTGTGCTCACTCCTCTCCTTTCTTGCATATGTTAATTTTTTTCACCTCTGAGTCTCTGACAAAATAGCAAGAGCCAAACACCATCGTTGCTACATCCATCCTGCTCCGAGTCTCTGACTACATCAGCCTCCTTAACTCCCCCCAAACCGAGCCAAACGCCATCGGCCTCTACATCCATTGTAGGTATTTCAAAGTTCTTTCAGACCCTCTATTAATGTTTTGCTATCTGTTTTGTGAATGTTGATAATAGTGTCTGTAGTAGTACAAAGCACTCAGGGTTTCATTGGGGTCCTTCTAGTCCCATATCGCTTAATACTGACCCCCTTGGCTCATGTTGCCCAGGGGTCTAGTACCAAGCGATATTGCTTTATATCACTTGGTACCCACCCCACTGTGATAACGTTGGTCATGGGGTCAATACCAATCGATTCAAAGCCCTTTGGACTCCTGTTTGTTTTATATCGCTTGGTAGCGACCCATTGTCTCATAATGTTTTTCATGGGGTCAGTACTAAGCGATTCAAAGGCCTTCGGACTCCTGTTTGTTTTATATCGCTTGGTAGCGACCCATTGTCATAATGTTTTTCATGGGGTCAGTACCAAGCGATTCAAAGGCCTTCGGAATCTTGTCTACTTTATATCGCTTGGTACTGAGCCCACTGTGATAACGTTGGTGATGGGGTCACTACCAAAACAAGCGATTCGAAGCCCTCTGGACTCCTATTTGTTTCATATCACTGGGTACCGGCCCATTGTCATAATGGTTTTCATGGGGTCAGTACCAAGCGATTCAAAGGCCTCCAGAATCCTGTCTACTTTATATCGCTTGGTACCGACCCCACTGTGATAACGTTGGTGATGGGGTCACTACCAAGGGATTCGAAGCCCTCTGGACTCCTGTTTATTTCATATTGCTTGGTAGCGATCCATTATCATAATGTTTTTCTTCGGGTTAGTACCAAGCGATTCAAAGGCCTCCGGAATCCTGTATGCTTTATATCGCTTGGTACCAACCCCACTGTGATAACATTGGTCATGGGGTCAATACCAAGCGATTCGAAGCCCTCTCAACTCCTTTTTGTTTCATATCACTTGGTACCGACCCATTGTCATAATGTTTGTCATGGGGTCAGTACACCAAGCAATTCAAAGGCCTCTGGAATCCTATTTGCTCTTTATATGGCTTGGTACGGATCCCACTGTGATAACGTTGGTGGTCATGGGGTCAGTACCAAGCGATTCGAAGCCCTCCGGAATCCTGTTCATTTCATATCACTTGGTACTAACCCATTGTCATAATGTTTTTCATGGGGTTAGCACCAAGCGATTCAAAGGCCTTCAGAATCTTGTCTGCTTTATATCGCTTTTTGGTACCGACCCCACTATGATAACGTTGGTCATGGGGTCAGTACCAAGCAATTCGAAGCCCTCTGGATTCGTGTTTATTTCATATCGCTTGGTAGCGACCCATTGTCATAATGTTTTTCATGGGGTCAGTACCAAGCGATTCAAAGGCCTCCGAAATCTTGTCTACTTTATATTGCTTGGTACTGACCCCACTGTGATAACGTTGGTCATGGGGTGAGTACCAAGCGATAGAATGCACTCTGGAATTCTATTTGTGTTATATCACTCGGTACTGACTTTTTTAAATGCGTTTCTCATCACACTTTGTTTATTTGTTTAGATGGCTCGTACCAAGACGACTGTTCGGAGGCTTGAAAGACCTACCGAGTCACTAACTTCATCACGTTGAGAAACACATGCACCCTACGATATCCAAGCTCCCTTACCAGAGGATTGTGCGTGAAATTTGTGAGTAATGGAGTATTGGCATGCGGTCGCAATCATCTGCATTATTGTGTCTTCAAGAAATCACTGAGGACTGGATCATCGAGTTTTTTGAAGATGCTTACTTTCTCGCCACTCATGCCCATAGGCTGACAATAATGTTGAGGGATTTTGATACCCTTCGTCGATTGCGGTGTAGATATGACCAGATGCTTGTTCTTGTTTCTGTAAGCGATCCTCGAATGTGGCATATCCTTACAGTTTTCCCCCTCCATCCTCATGCAAGGCCATCTCTGAGAGCTCCCGTGCTCCTCACGATAGGGACATCCGCTCACAGAGTAGGTTAAGACTAGAATACTTGAGTGATGATGCCCCTCAAGAAGAACCTCACAAACAACTAGAACCGAAGGCACAACCACAACCAAAGGCTACTGCAGCATAGCCACAGTCCTCCGTTGAAGTTGAATTTGTTGCAGAAGAAGAAGATGCAGACAGGATAGAGAGGGAATTAAGTCTGATTGAAGCAGACAATATCAGAGAATTGAGAGTTTTGGAGGCTGTTGCACAGGTTAGAGCGGCATTTTCACTTCGGGGCCAAAGAGTTGTCAAGCGTCTCGATGGATTTGATTTAAATGTTTTGAGGAATGACGCAATGGAAATCATAGATAACATTGTCAATATTTTACTATGGTATATATAGTATATATAATGCATGATGTATATAGTATGATGCATGACTGAGCTGTAAGTACCAGTGGACTAATTCTTTGTTCTTTTCATTGTTGCCTTTAGGTATTGTATATTACTACTACCAGAAGAGGTCCAAAACTGTATATATATTGTGGATCCTCTCATTTCCGCGGCATTACAAAATGATAGCTCATCAATTTTGAACCTTATGTCTTGGTTGGAACCAGTGAACCTCGATTTGGCAAGACTTATTTTCACGGCTTACCATGAAGAGTGAGTCTCATGTTAAGTTTTAAATTGACATCAAATATTTGGTAATCTATATGTGTTTTCTTTAATAACACCTATGTTCTCTTTGTTTTTTTCAGTCGACACTTTAGTTTGTTTTTGTATGACAATGAGCAAAACACAGGTTATTTTGCAAACTCTATTCAACAATATCATGGCCGCGTTAGAGAGTAAGTCCCTATTGACATTTCCCTCTTCCACAAGCATGTAGATTTATTTAAGTAGGATAAGTTGATGCTTGTTTTTCAAAGCAATTTGACATTATAAGTAGGCTCAGATGTCAACCACACAAAAGAGGCAAAATGTAACTCTCACCACTCAATGATTTATGCATAAGCTAATAGAGTGAGTGCTCTTGTTCTCTACTCTCCTATACTAAGCTAATAGAGTGAGTGCTCTTGTTCTCTACTCTCCTATACTATTACTTGCTTGTCTTTTTCTTTTTTTTTTACCTCTTATATGTGCTTGCGTTTATGTGTGTGAAAAAGTGAGTGTGTAAGATTGAGTGGTAAGGAAGGACAAGCTTCCATTGGAGTACGGTGGTGGTTGGTAGTGACGACGTAGTGGAGCTTTTGGGTGCGGCTGTGCGGCAACATCGCCAACAACTAGGAGAATCCCAAGCAATCAGCTTTCACAAGGTGAGTGACACACCCCGACTAATCTTTTGTGTGCTAGGCCATGGTAAAGTGGTTTCCTGATTGAGCTCTTTGTGCTCCCAAGTGTTGTTGGGCAAAACTCCATGACATTGGGTTGTTCCCTACATTCTTTTTATGGTACCAAGGCTTCCCAATATCACGATAGTGGTTATGATTTTGCCTGCAAAAGTGTGATAGCATAGCTCTAAAGCACGACGGTGGTGCTCCAACGTGATCTTTGGGGAATGGTGATTGCCCTACTATATTGACGATGTCCATACTACTACTGCATGCAATTTTCTAGCATCCTTTTATGTTTAGATAGATATACCGCACGTAATCTCGTTGGGAATTTCCTATCAATATGGTCCCAACCCCTTGTAGTACTTCAATGCTAAACTAAGCAGAATAAAATAGAAGGCAAAATTATGTTATCAATGCTTAACGAAGCACAAGAAAATAGGAGGTAGATGTGGTCAAACTCATTGATATTTTGGGCTTTGAAATAGCTGATGATTGGACTTTTCATCAAACATGTATATAGACGCACACATTCCTTAAATTAACAGAAAAATCAAACTTGTATTTTGTATTTTATATTAAGTAAGAGTACTTCCTATAAAGATACATTCAAAGGGTACTTAAAAAACATTCAGATTGGACTCTTAAGCTTTAAACTAACTCTTTTTGCTACTTGTGATGATAATAAGATGATTCACTCACATCCAAGTTTGCTTATACATATATAGTTCACACCATTGGCTCGCAGTTTACCATTGTAATGCTTATACATATATAGTTCTCACTATTGGCCAGCCATCATCCTTTGCTTTGCTTGACCCTGTTACATCCTTTTAGCACCCTTACATTTTGGCAATTATTGCTGATGCTAGTTTATTTTTGTTGTCGAAGGGACCGAAGCTTAGCGATGACCCACAAGGCTCCTAGAAACCCTATAAAGTAGCCAAGGACACAGCCTTCTATGGACACATTCTCACTTATCCACTCACTTATCCTGCCTCTTCGATGGTTGACATGCTGCCTTGCTATGTTGATGCCAGGGGTGCTATCAACGCTGGAATTGCAGCTTGTAGACAAGGGAAGCCCACATAGCCCAGGGTTGTCTTGGAAACTCGAGGAGTCAAACCTGGTGTCGAAGTCGTTTTGCGTGGGAATCTGCCCCTGTAGCTCATTGTAGGAAAAATTGACGGTGCCCAAGAAGTCTAAAAAGGCCACCTGTGTGGGAATGCCACCCCGGAGAGCGTTGAAGGACAGGTCCAGCGATTCCAACGCCTTCAGATTCCCCAACGACGTCGGGATCTCTCCGTGGAGCTGATTATGGGAAAGATTCAATGTCATGAGGCCTACGAGCTCACCGAAGCTTGCCGAAATCTCACCGTGGAGGAGATTTGCCGACAAGTCGAAGTAGATCCGGTTGCTGAGGACATATGTCAGAATTTGCTGGGTGTTCTGGTCTGTCAAGGGCACCTCTTCATAGATAGTGAGGGAGTTGTTGATCGTTGAGCTGCTCAATTTCTTGAAGTAGGCTAAGTTGGTTACTGTCAAGGGCATGTTACCTGAGAGCATGTTGTTGGAAAGGTCCAGCACTTGCAAAGAGGAGAGGTTCCACATCCAGCTTGGAATCTCTCCGCTCAGCTTGTTGAAGCTGACGACAAGCACCCTTAGATTCGGCGAGAACCCATGATCATCTATTGCTCCAGTGAAGTGTGGCAGCTCTCCAGTGAGGTTGTTTGATCCTAAGTCTAGAAGCTGAAGGCTCTTGCTACTTGTGAAGCTAGGCAAGCTGCCTTCAAAATGATTTTGTTGGGCTGTAAACGTGAGGAGCTTTGTGAGTCTAGAGAGGTCAAGCTTTTCAAGGCTCCCGGAGAGTGCATTATGAAACAGGCGTAGAGTGACCAGAGATGAGCAATTCTCTAAGGCTGACGTGGGGACTTGCCCACTGAGGAGATTGTTGGACAGATCCAGGATTTTGAGATGGACCAAATTCCCCAATTGGGGCGGAACAGCGCCCACCAAAGAGCAAGTCCTCAGAAAAAGCTCTTGAAGGTTAGTGAAGTTGGCTACAATGGCCAATGGAAGCTCCCCATCTATGATGTTTCCGGACCAACTAAAGATTTGCAAGTTGTGCAGCTTGCCCAAGAAATGTGGCATCTTTCCGACTGAGTTCCGGCCAAGATCAAGCCATGTTAACTGAGTGCAATTGGCTAGCTCGGGTGGCACTGGCCCTGAAAGGTTGCACGAATACAGAGAGAGGAATTGGAGAAGTTGAAGGTCACCAAACTCCTTCGGGATAGTTCCTGAGAATGAGTTTGCTTCTAGTGCTACCTGTTCCAATTTGCTAAGGTTTCCTAAGGTTGTGGGGATAGGTCCACTCAAGTGTGTGGAAACCAAGATTAACTGCTGCAAATTAGTGCAAGAACCTAAACAAGGAGGGATGTGACCCCCGTTCAGGGAGACTCCAATTATTTCTAGATACGTCAATGTGCTGCAAGAGGCAAAGCTCTCCTGATCTGAGGGAAGAGAAGCGGATAGCGATGCCTCCTCCAAAGCTAGCAGATCCAAGGCAGGAAGTTCCCATATCGCTTGTGGCAGGCTGCCTTGCAACCCAGTTCCAATGAGGGCAAGAAATTGGAGGTTCTTGCAGAGCGCCAAAGCAGCAGGGAAGGGTCCGGTGAGTTGGACGTTTTCCAGCCAAAGGTGTGTGATGCGTGGCCATGGGCAGAAGGCGAGGTGTTGAGGCAGTGATGAAGATAAGATATTGGAATCAGGGAAAACTAGGTTAAGCACGGTTAGATTTGGCAGGTAGTACCATATCTTCTGGGGAAGCTGGGTAAATTGGTTGTTGCTTAAGTCTAGGTAAGTGAGAGAAGAAAGCATGGCAATTGAGCTGGGTACTGCGCCTGTGAGATCGTTGTTAGAGACATCCAGGTATCGGAGGTTGGAGAGATTGGCGAAAAGGGGGTTGGGTAATGGGCCTGTGAGGGTATTGTTGTCAAGGTCCAGCGATTGCAAGCTTCTGCAGTTGGCGAGCTGGGCGGGGATGGTGCCTGAGAGAGCGTTGGAGCTGAGGTTAAGGGAGAGGAGCTGCCGGCACTGTCCTAACTCGGGCGGGATATTTGAGTAGAATCTGTTGCTGGAGAGGTCGAGGGTGGAGAGGAAGGTAAGCAAGCCTAGCGAAGGAGAGATGAAGCCGGAGAGGCCAAGGCCTACGAGGCGAACAGAAACCACGCGGAGGTGAGCGGCGTCGCAGGCGACGCCGGCCCATTCACAAGCCGGGCCGCCGCCAGCTTTCCATGAAGCGAGGCTGTCATTGGGGTCCCTAGTGATGGCGGCCTTGAAAGCTAACAAGCTTAGCGCATCGCCAGCAGCAGCAGGCGCCGATGCCGGAGGAGGTGACGGCATGTGCGCTGCTACGTGGGACAGCGGGAAGAGGAGAAAGAGGAGGAGGGCAGCAGGTATCCAGACCATGACTCCCCAGCGATCGAGTGAGATGCTCATCATGCGGCTGCAAGTCTCAAAATTATTTCAATTCCAACGAACGCTGCCTGGCTTAAATAGCCAAGGAAGGGTAAAGAGAGTGATGGCCTACATTTGGCCTACATGTGTGAGAGAGAGAGTGAAGGCCACTACTATTGTTGCTATGCTAACAATTGATGCACTAGTCAAGATGGTTGATCTAGCCTTGAAGGGTATGATGTGCCCTTCTAAGACACTACTATTGTTGCTATGCTAATAATTGATGCATTAGTCAAGATGGTTGATTTAGCCTTCAAAGGTATGATTTGCCCTCCCAAGTCACTACTATTGTTGCTATGCTAACAATTGATGCACCAATCAAGATGCTTGATCTAGCCTTAAAGGGCATGATGTGTCCTACCAACTCTCTCTTGCCATTTTGCAAATATTTTTGCATTGTATCCAAGGTAAACTTGAGTTTAGATCCATGGGAATTTTATGTCTTCCTCTTTCTAAATTGAGAGTGATGATTTTTTTCAAAGAGTAAAGGCACATTATCTTAGTGACATGGGAAGGGCCACATTGTTAGAAAAAAATACCATCATTTAGTCTATTTTTCATCACTTAAATTGAAAAACGTTGTTGTAATTTTGCCTAGCCTTAAATTTAAAGAATCAAATCTTTCATAGGAAAGGAGGACATGGTGAGGAACTCTTGTCTCTTTCTTTCTTGGATGACCACTACTATTGTTGCTATGCCCTTCTAAGCCACTACTATTGTTGCTATGCTAATGATTGATGCACCAGTCAAGATGGTTGATTTAACGTTGAAAGGCATGATTTGCCCTCCCAAGTCACTACTATTGTCGCTATGCTAACAGTTGATGCACTAGTCAAGATGCTTGATCTAGCCTTGAAGGGCATGATGTGCCCTACCAAGTCTCTCTTGCCATTTTACAAATATTCTTGCATTGTATGCAAGGTAAAACTGAGTTTACATACATGATAATTTTATGTCTTCCTCTATCTAAATTGAGAGAGATGATTTTTTTCAAAGAGTAGAGGCATTAGGTTAGAGGAAAGAGCGGAAAGCCTCCACTTCCACAAAATTGAATGTTTCGTTTTGAGGCAATGCTTGAGTCTTCGTTAAGCCCTCATGGCAATGCTTGAGTCTTTGTTAAGCCCTCATGGAAACTACCCTTAAAATAATGATAAAACTTTATAAAAGATTATGTAACTACATGTAAATGATGAAAAACTATCTTAGTGACATGGGAAGGGCCACACTGTCAGAAAAAAATACCAACCTTTATTATATTTTTCATTAAAAACAACTGGTTACAATTTTTCCTAGCCTTTAATTTAACGAGTCGAATCTTTCAAATTTTAGTTACAAAACCGGTTAACCCATTGATTTTTTCAATAGAAACCAGTTGAGTTTGAAGGTTATCCATATTTTCACGAGTTAAAAAAAGAGTTGAGTCAGGTCATCCTTATTTTCACGAGTTAGAAAATTAAGAGTCTCTATGGATTTTTCAATAGAAAGGGATTGAGCTTGAAGGTCATCCATATTTTTGATGGGTTAGAAAAAGAGTTGATTTTTTTGATGGAATGAAAAAAATGGTGAAGGTCGAATGGAAAATGCTTTTTTCCCTTGAAACATCAAAACGGGATAGGGTGTTAATTGTTTTTGACACCCATCACAATGATATCGGCCCCCTTACGTTAAGAAGTCAAAATAAGGAGTCCTCATGGCTTTGATTAGTTTTCTTTGATCAATAGATGTAAAGGCTAAACATTTAAAATTTCGAGCCGTTAATTTTTAGGCAAGCCAAAAATGTACACATCAATTAATTTCAAGGCTAAACTTTCAAAATTTTAGCCATTCATTTCAGGACAACCCAAAATTTTAGCCTTTTTTTCAATCTTAGCCGTGGTGGAGAATACACTAAAGGATATGTTTTTCCAACATTGATTCTTTCCTCTTTCTTCTTTTTCTTGATAGCTTTCATTATCGTTGCCAGATGATAGCAGGCCCCCTTACCTAAACAAGTCAAAATAATGAGTCCTCATGGCTTTTATTGCTTTTCTTTTCAAAAATGTACACATCAATCGATTTCGACTCTCGAGGCTAAAATTTTAAAATTTTAGCCATTCATTCCAAGGCAAGCCAAAAATGTACACATTAATCAATGTCGGGGCTAAACTTTCAAAATTTTAGCCATTCATTTCAAGGCAAGACAAAATTTCAACCTTTTTTCTTCATTCTTAGTTGTGGAGAATACACTAAAGGATAATTGTTTTCTAATATTGATTCTTTCCTCTTTTTCATTATCGTGGAAGGTGATGCCAGGATGTTGCCAATACCTTATTTGCATGTTTTTCCTTGGTAATGAAGAAATCATGCCTTTCTGTACCATCCTTTAGGGTGTTTATGATGATTTAGATTATAAATAAATGAGCTAAAGTTTTGGTTATCTTTGGAATTAACACTTGAGTTTTTGGGGATTTTTGTTACAGAATCGGTTACTGTGTATATTTTTTTTTATAAAGAATCGACTCGGGGTCAAGGCTTCCCTTTTAGCCCTACTCATAGTACAATGAGGTTGCTATTAAATCCTTGCCTTCTCAAATATAGACACATGAAATTAATAAAGTTGGAAAGTGTATCTACAAATGGCATCCTATCATTTGTAATTGTTCAATTAGATTTGTTTAGATTATGCCTTTATGGCTAGTTTGAAATTCTGTGTAAAAAATTAAACACAAAACATAAGGATTGTTTAAATAATGGAGGGTTTCAAATTTTAACCATTAATGTAAAAAAATCATGGGGACCATTGCATATTCATTACAAGGATATCATATGCTTTTTAAACTTGTTTTAATTATATTGTATAATGCAACTAGATGTGAAACAAATTCAAGGGACTAGTAATTATGTATGCATGGAACCTTTCTTTACCATATTCAACAAGGCTCTTTAAATAGGTACTATGCACTGAACTAGTTCTCCTAGATAAAATATTCAATCAAGTATGATTGTAGCATCAGGTCTTTTATTTAAAAAGAGTTTTTTAAAAAATGTTTTCATTTTATTTTTTGTGTATAATACTTTTGTTTGCAAGTGTTGAGACCAAATTATTGCCTATAACATTAGGTAAAATTTGGACTAAACAAGGGCACTCTAAGAAGAGCCATGCCATCACTTTTTTAAACTAAAGGGGGGCATTGTAAACCCTTATGTTTTAAACCTTCAATAGCACTCTGATACATAGATTCAATGGGATCGAGAAAAAGTACCTTTAACTAGGCTAAGAAATTGGTAGAAACTTAGAAAAGTCCTATCAGTATCGAAAAGAGAAAACGGTACTAAAAGTGGATGTGATAAGATGTGATGTGGATCTGAATGAATGTGATGAGATGTGAATGGATGTAAATGATTAGATGGATGCGATGTGATTAGATGAGATGTGAATGGATGTAAATGAATGTGATGAGATGTAAATGGATGCGATGTGATTAGATGAGATGTGAATGTGGTAAGAGGAGATGTAAATGTAATGTGATAAGATGTGAATGTGATGTGATAAGATGTGAGTGGATGTGATGCGATGTGATGTGATGTAAATGGATGTGGATGTGAATGTAATGAGATGTGATGTGATGTGATGTAAATGGATGTGGATGTGAATGTGATGAGATGTGAATGAGATATGATGCTATGTGAAAGGATGTGATGTGACGTAATTGGATGAGAATGAGATGTGATGTGATAGATGTGCATGTGAATGAATGGATGGATGTGGATAGATGTGAATGTGAACGAATGAACGGATGTGGATGAATGTGATGAGCTGTGAATGGATGTGGTGTGATATGGATAGATGTGGATGTGATGTAATGTGGATGGAATGAATGAGATGTGATATGGATAGATGTGGATGTGATGTAATGTGGATGGAATGAATGTGATGAGATGTGGATGGATGTGAACGAGATGTGATAAGATGACGATGGATGTGACGAGATGTGAATGAATGTGGGATGTGAATGGGTGTGAATGGATGTGATGAGATGTGAGTGGATGTGGTGAGATGTGCATGTGATGTAATGACATGTGAATGGATGTGATGTGAATGTGGATCTGGTTAGATATGAATGGATGAGATATGATGTGGATAGATGAGATGAGATGTGATGTGGACTTGGGTTGATGTGAATGGATGTGAAGTGATGTAAATAGATGTGAACATGATGTGATGATATGTGGATGTGATGTGGATCTGAATAAATGTAAATAGATGTGATGTGATATGAATGGATGAGATGTGATGTGGATATGTTGTGACGTGATGTGATGAGGATAGATGTGATGAGATGTAATATGAGAATGGATGAAGACGATGGGAATACATATGACTGGATGTGGAATAAGCAATGTGAATTGATATAGAAAAATGTAATATGATGTGATTGGATGAGAATGGATGAAGACGATGGGAATACATATGACTGGATGTGGAATACATATGACTGGATGAGAATGGATGAAGACGATGGGAATACATATGACTGGATGTGGAATAAGCAATGTGAATTGATATAGAAAAATGTCATTAGGGAGAGTTTGAATATATTTTGGGCCTTTTACTAATGAAAGTAATTAGTAACGGACCAATAAGAATAGAGGAGTGTGCACATTTGGTCTCCTTTGTATATAGGGAGAGAGAATACTACTACTAGGGAGGGGGACTAGGCTTTTGGCACTTATAATTACATTTGTCTCCTATAGAAAGTAGGGGGTTAGAGTAGGTAGGTGTGGTCTCACAATTTTCGTGGCTCATTATTCCAAAACAGCCACTTTTGCCCCCAAAAGTTCATCTCAAACTTGATTATACTCATTTTCAAGTCCGCTTAGCTTCTTGAACATCCAAACTATACTCTCATTAGTCTTCTCCCTTCTTTTTGCTCTTCATTCTCCAAGGCTCCTTCAAAACCCTAATCTACAGATCTCATTCTAGAACATTCACCCAATCCTAACCTTTCGCACAACAAGCTTCACCTTTAGCTTCAAGTTGATATGGCCGCAGCAAGGAGACCAAAAGATGAGATCGAGGAGATATCGGTGCACAATAGGAAGGATGGTGCTTGGGTGGGAGAGGCATTTTGCGAGGGTAAGATGTGATGGAGCTTCATTGAAAAGGTCGTTTATAGGGTTTCAAAAAGGACAGCAATGTGGCCATGGTACAACACGTTTACACACACGTTTACACAACACGAGATATCTATCTTTGCCAACAAACTAAGTTTCCATGCAACTGTAAGTATCATGAGTTTGAAAGGAGCATATGATTTCATGACTGCGAGAAGTTTCTTTCTTTCTAAGTCATCTTATTTCTTGTTTGTAGACATTTTCCCCTCAAACTTGGTAGAGGAGTAGCCATTACACAGTCTTACTGGAACATTTCAAGCATTACATGAAGATATCGGTGAAGCAATGTTTTCTTGTAGAAACAGTGCAGAACTTCTCATAGAAAAGGTTTTCTTTTACTGGCACTCCTATGTGGTTCCAAGGCATAATGGTGGGTTTGGTAAGTTACAGATGATAACATCTCCCCCCCTCTCTTCGATTGAAGGGCCAATCCCAGATACTTGGACTGTAATGGTCATGAAATCAAAGATGCTTTGTGATATACAAGGGTCTTTAAAGTTTGCAAAGCCCTCTCGATCTTTGGGTCTTAGTTGGGTATTCCCAATACATCGTTTTGCTAAGATGTGCAATCAATTTGTCTTCTTACAAACATCTACCATGTTTGTGTGAAAGAAAGTACTAGGTGATTAGCTAGTTGCCTTGCTTGGAGAGCACTGGAGTATTTTAGAGGGGGTGCATAAAAATGGCACATTCAAGTGTAATATAGTAGACTCTAGTGTTTCATTTCGGTATCTCAAAGCTCGTTCCACATTATACATACACTTTTATTATGAGCGGTGGATGAAAAAAACAGTTTTATTGGGTTCCAATGCAGGTAGATGAACAAGTTGTTTTACCTGTTGACATATGTGTTTGGTTTCTAAGTGGTGTGGTGGAAGTTGTAAGTGTAAGTAGACATTGGAGCCTCCTAAATGTTAGGGAGAACCTTCAAATCGTAGGAGGTGAGGATATTAGCAAGACACAATTCAAGGTGAATAATAGGAATATTCATAAGCGAATGGAGCCGATGGCCTTGGTAGATACCCAATGGTAGGCTGAGGGTATATCGATGAGTTAATGAACTTCTCTAGAACAATACCTTCCAAGATTTCTTTTTAAATAATTTTTATAAAATCTTTTATGATTTACCAATCAAAAGTGCGATGTTGTTTGGGACATCATAGCATAGTGGAGGCTACACTCCAACCCACACACTTTGTCAATCCGTGAATGCAACCCGGTTAGCGCATAGAGGCTATCCCGAATGGGAGAAGATTAGTTAACCACACACTAATGACTTCTAATCCTGCTCAATCCTTCTTCAACAATCAAGCAATCAATCGTTGATTCCTTCTCAATCTAACATAATCAACGCATCAAGATTAGGCTACACTTAAGCACAAAAATGCAACTTATGCAAAGAATCTAACATGCAAAGAGCTATCACACAAGCTTCAACTACACATCATTTCATGCACAAGCTTCATCACATGCACTCTACAATTCACAAATCAGATTTTAGCATCAAAACATCATTACGAAATCTAGATTAGCAAGTGTGTAGACCGCAACCTCAAATCATTGAATACGTAGAGAATAGAGAGTACAAGATTGAAGCAAGAATGGAGATGGAGAGCCTTGGGAGAGCACATGAGAAGGAGCTATGGAGCAAGCTCTCTCTATGAGCCTCTCAACCAAATGACCAAAAGTCCTCCTTTAGCTCTCAAATGAGCCACTTTTTATACAAAAACTCTAAAACTCCCAAAAGTTCCCATGTGGGATTATTGTCAAGCCCTCTCCCACATTCATCTACAACTTGGAACTCTTTACAAGATCCCTAAATGTCTTTTTTGTTGCATCCTTGCATTGATCTTCGCATGCAACACTCCCCCCTTCCTATTTTGCGCACGTCCTCGAGCGCGGTAGTAGCAAGAGCTGCAAAAAACAATGGATACAAGTAAAGTCTTTATTGAAAAAAAAGAAAAGAAAAAACAGCAATGATAATTTCACATGTGAGCATACAAGTGAAAGGCTGATTAGTGTTTTAAAGAGTACTAAAATAGGTGAGTAAAGACTAGTCAAAGTGAGACTAAGTGGTAGATAGTGCTATGCAAAGGCAAGTGTGCTTGCACACCACAGGTTATGACCGCAATCTCAATGTCCTACAAGTATTTAAGTTATTCCTAAGTGGCAAACCTACTCCTAAATATGAGCAATGGTGATTGGACCTCTTTTTTTTTCTTTTTTTCTTTTTTTTTTCTTGTTTGATGTGTGTGTAGAGGATGATAAAGATTAAGGTTCCATCCCAATGAGACCCAAGCAATGGCCAAGAGACCTCCGCCAAGAGAATCTAAAGGCCGCTAAGTATCTCAAAGACGACAGACCCTTTTCTTTCTTTTTGTCATAAAAAGGAGTACCCCATGAAGATGAGGGCATCGGTCTCGAGGGCCCATAGTGTACCCCAGAGTCCTACCAACATCTATCAAGGCGATAGATTCCTTGAAGGTCTTTTTCTGAAGCTTTTAGATGTCAGTGTTCACCCCATGGAAACCAAGGCATCGGCCCCAAGGTGCTAAGATAACCCCAGGTCCTACCAAGCATTCCTCATGGCTGTAGACATGTCATGTCTCAATTCATTTTGTATATATTTTTTTAGGGTATATTTTCATAAATTTTTATTACTCCTAGCACCTAGCTCATACCTAAGAGGTAGCACCACTAGGGATAACTAATATACCTTGAAAGCATAAGAACTTGGCATACTCCATTGGTATATATCCTACACTCTCTTTAAATAGAAATATCTTCTACTAAGTCCTCTAAGAATCTAGAATTCACTCACCATATTTTAACAACTAATCAAAAACTTAAACCAGCCAACATTGTGTGAACATGCAAACCATATATCCAAAAGATAAAAGCACATAAAGAACAAAAGATTATGATTTGAATACACCTATTGTAGTGCCCGTTGATGTTGTTCGTTTGCATTGATGCATTGCTGATTTTGTGCAGATTGCTCCTCCTTGGTCTTTGTAGGCGTAGCATGTCTCCCCCCTTCCTAATTTGTGTGCATGGTAGGTGGACTATTGGGGCGTGTTTGATGCTCTTGTTTAGCTAAGATCTCTGCAAAATTTTTATTAACAAACAAGAAAAGAAAAGAAAGGAATAAAATTTGTTATTGGTGCCAATCACCGAATATAGCCTAGGGGAAAAACCCAATGGGAGAAAAGTGCCCTGGCTTGTCGATCTTATTGTGGAGTCGATGTGATTACCCTTGTGCTGGTGGTGGATCCGTGTCCACATCTGCTGGAAAGATGGTATCAATTTCCTCAGGATGCAGGGACAACCCTTCACAAAAACCGGCCTTTGGAGAAGGTGGTAGAGGAAGGAGTGCTTCCTCACTAAAATATGGCATTGGGTCTATGGGAAGGTTAAGCAGACAATTTCGATTTTGGAACTGCGCAATATAGGTACTCATATTGATCCAATATTGACATGTTGAGGCTTGGGGAAGGAGGGCTTGCAAGATCGGTGGTTGCAAGTCATTTAAGCTTGTATCCCTCCATTGTTGTGCTTGAACCTCCTCAGGTAATCTACGTTGATTTGGTCCTCTCTCTGGTATTCTCACATTAAGAAGATTATGGCGTTGGGGTGTAATTCCCACAATTTGTTTCATTAAGCCCGTGCCATATTGTCTAAAGTAAGAGCGGCATATCCAACAAATGTGTGAAGCTTCTCCTAATACGAGTCGTGCACACTCTTGACAATGTGGAAATGGGTGATGCTGTTGATAGAATAACGTGACAAAGTGATGCCCACAGCAATTTTCACCTAAGGGAGCATAGAAGTACCTAGAATGTGTTTGAAACGAAGGAGCACTATAACCCCCGCGATGATCAGGTCGAGTACTATCAGGGTCAATGCATGGTGGACATGTATCTCGCCAAATATCCATCAGGAGTTATCTGGACGTAGAACAATGAAATTTAGAACACTCATATCCATCATTACAATTCCAATAAAAAACAAGATTATCTAAAAAAGAACACAATCCTCTAAAGGCATAAGGAACCACATTATTCAAACATTGATCTACCAAAGAGCTTCAATTGTAGTGTTAATGCCTTATCTTTGGTTTTAGGGATATCCTTTTTAAGAGGTGGGAATTTTAGCAATTGTCTTGGAATTTGAGCAAGATAAGAGGATTTAGGCATTGAAACGCTAGAATCTATGCTCAAATGAGACTCATTTGGACTTGTCTTAGGTACACAAGTTGATGGTTGAATTGTGTAACAAGGAGAAATTGGGACAACCGGTGTTTCAATACATGTTTTAGGAAGATCAACACAAGTAGATTTGTAGGTGCTATCACAGCCACCTATCCTATCTTGAAGAGTTTGTGTTGATTTCTTTTGCACCCACTGATACGGAAAATCAAGGGTGGCTCTTGGAATCTTTCTGAAACACTCTTTTACCCCTAGCAAACCATCGCATTTTGGAAGCCAAATTGCTGTTGCACCCTCATAATAGCCTTGTGCTTTAAGAACATGTTTTGGGACCCAACGAGTAACAATCTGAGGTTTAGGCTTGGAAAAGATGTGCTTCTTAAGAGGCTTAGCAACTGGACTAGATGGTACAAGTTTGTACGCATCTTTGGGTAGCGCACTTCTCAGGAAAGAACGGATATCTATACTATGTCCAAGCACAAGATAGTATCAAAGACCAAGTAAAACGATCAGATGGATTCCAAGCAGGAGAAAAGCTAAAAACTGCTAGCAAAAATCGTAAAAAAAACGAAGAAACAAAAACCAAAACTCAAGTCTAAAACCGATTCAAAAGAGAATGTCGGAAGTGCAAAGATAACGGTTGAACAAAAAAATCCGATGCAAGATAGCAAAGGAGAGCTCAAAACCGCATGGTCTTTAATGAGTGAAGATTCAAGTGGACAAGAACAAGGTCTCAATGTTCCTCCCAATTTCACACAGTACACTCTTCAAGATCGGAAGATTGTTCTTCAACAGCCCATGCGACAAAAACCAAGCATGCCAGGGGTTTCATACGATGGATCAGAAGATACAAAAAAGATTGATATTGCTAAGCCAGGAGAAGAGCCTCGCTATGTGTGGATTGCCACAGACTTGTCCTTAGATGAGGAGAAGTTATTAATACAAACAATAAAGGAGTATCGTGATGTTTTTGCTTGGAGTTATAAAGACCTCAAAGGAGTTGATCCAAGCATATGTCAGCATACAATTCCATTGCGAGAGGATGCAAAGCCCTCCAAGCAACGTCCTTATACTTACAATGAAAATTTTGCACGAAAGATAAAGGAAGAAATAGACAAGCTCTTAGAGGCAGAATTTATCTATGAGATTGAACACACTGAATGGGTCTCCCCTATTGTAGTGGTGCCCAAGAAAAATGGAAAACTTCGAGTATGTGTAAACCTCAAGAAGGTAAATGCAGCTACTGTGCGTGATCATTACCCACTTCCAATCACGGATCATGTTTTGGAACGAGTTGCAGGGAAAAAGGCATATAGTTTCTTGGATGGATTCTCTGGTTACAATCAAGTGTCAATTGATCCAAAGGATTAACACAAGACAGCCTTTGCTACTGAAGATGGCATCTTTGCCTATCGTGTTATGCCATTTGGTCTAACAAATGCACCAGCAACCTTGCAGCGGTTAATGAGTCATGTATTCAAGGAGTACCTTAGGCAATTTCTTGAGATCTTTATGGATGATTTATGTGTTCACTCACAAGAGCGTGATGATCATATAGAACACCTCAGACGTGTTTCAAAAGTGTCAACTTTATCGTATATGCTTGAATCCTGACAAGTGCAAATTCATGGTAAGACAAGGGAAAATTTTGGGCCATATTGTTTCTCGCAATGGGATTTCAACAGATATGGATAAAATTGATGTCATTGTCTCATTACCTCGGCCTATCAACCCTAAAGGGGTACAAACATTCATGGGACATTGTGGCTATTACCGTAGATTCATCTACATGTACGCTGTCCTAGCCAGACCATTATATGCTCTTCTTGTAAAGTTTAATTGGACTGATGAGTGTGAGGAATCCTTTGAAAAGTTGAAGCAAGCATTAGTGACTGCACCCATCTTACGGGCACCAGATTGGAACCAAATCTTTCATGTCCATATTGATGCTTCAAACTTTGCAATTGGATGTATTTTGGCTCAATCGGGAGAACATAATAAGGATTTCCCAATCTCATATGCTAGTCGACAGTTGAACAATGCTGAGAAGAATTACACCACAACAGAAAGAGAAGGATTGTCCATGATATATGCAGTGAAAAAGTTTCGCCATTACCTTTTGGCAAACAAATTCATATTTTTTGTGGACCATCAAGCATTGCTATATTTGGTAAATAAGCCTTGTGCAACTGGAAGGATTGTGAGGTGGTTTATCATCCTTCTTGAGTTTGATTTTGAAGTGGCAGTTCGAAAAGGAACAACTCATCTTAGGGCAGATCATTTGTCTCGAATCACCTCAGGCGAAGCTTCTGTGGGTCTAGATGATGATATGTTAGATTCAACACTTTTCCTTGTAGAGACAGCTCCTAGATGGTCTGAATCCATCTTAGAAATTTGGGTTTTGTGAGTGTGTGTGTGTGCTTGCAAGAGCTCAAGCTCTCTTCCCCCTTGCATCTTTTCATGGTATCAGAGCTTGGTTCGGGCTAAGGGCTGAGCTGCAAGCAAGAGAACCACAGGAAGCGGTACGAGGGTAAGAGCTTCAACTACTCTTCCCTATTGTGTTGGTGACTACACCCTTGTCGGGAGCTCTACGGGAGGCACCGGCAAACGGTCTCTGATTGAGGAGCTTTCTTCGCGGGAGTAAAGCTATAGGGCAACTATACAGTCCTAATGGACTAAATTTTCGGGCCGAAAACGCGTTTCGGGCGCATCTGGACCTCCGTTTTTCAGAAAGCAGGCGATTTCGAGCACTGCGAGTAAGTCATCAATTCTTTGCAGAACTTTGTTTTAAGAACTGCAGGAAGACAGATTGACTATGCAGACATTGTGGGTGCTGCAAAGAGGTCTACAGTTGCCATTGGGTATATGTATGCACATTGAAGTCACTGGTTGTGACATTTGAGAGTACTACAGTATCGCTGTGCAGAAAATACAGCAGTTTGTGCAAAAAAAACCAGAGTGCAGTTTCTGGTAAAATTGTGTGTTTGGCAAGATGTCAAATGATGGGATAACTCAGATTGTGGCTGAGAATCTTGACAAGAATAACTTCCATGCTTGGAGGTTCAGGTTGACGAATTTCCTAATGGGAAAAGGCTATTGGGACTACATAGAAGGTGAGCATAAGAGGCACCGGAGATACCGGATATAAATCCGACTGCTGCAGATGTGAAAGAGTTTAAAGACTGGAACCAAGGAGCCAGGAAGGTTATGTATTGGCTATCCATTAGTATACAGGACACCATGATTGGGCACATTTAGGATGCCAAGTCCCCCAAGGAGGCGTGGGACACCTTGGTAAAGCTCTATGAAACAAATACCAAGGCACGTAAGATACAGTTGAAGAATGAACTTCATACTGTGGAGAAAAAGAGCATGTCTGTGAATGACTATGCGCTGAAGATAAAGGGGATTGTGGAATCCCTTGCATCTATTGGTGTGTCAGTAGATGATGATGACAAGGTGGAAGTCTGTCTACGTGGTCTTGGGCCACAATACAAGGCGTTCAAGACGTCTATTCAGACTCGGGAAAATATTCCCAACTTTACAGATTTGGTGTCTAGGTTGATTATCAAAGAGAAGAGCTTGGGTGAAGACCAACAGTCTTCACAAAGCAAAAACAGTTCAGAGCAACAGGCCTTCTACACAAGTTCAGGAAGAGGACGAGGTAGAGGAGGCCGTTGACGCGGTCAAGGAGGTGGCCGAACAGGTAATCAGAATTATGGCCACAGCAGCAGCAATAACAACACCAGAATCAACAACAACAACAACAACACGCAGGTGGAAGGGGCAAATTCAGAGGCAGGGGGAGTCAAAGAGGCCGTGGAAATTGGCAAAGGCAATATAATGATGCACGTGAATGTTATTATTGTGGTAAACCTGGACATGTGCAGGCAGAATGTTATAAGAAGCAGGCTGATATGCAAAATGGGAAAGTGAAGCAAAACAACTATGCATCCTCAAGCAGAAATAATGAGGATAATGAAAGGTTGTTTGTTATGCAGCATGTCGTGAATGCCATGTCTGAGAATGTTGATGCAGCACAAAAAGGAGACAAAAAGATAATGTATGCTATGTGGATTCAGGTGCTTCGAACCACATGACGAGTCATGGGGAGTGGTTCAAGGAGATGAAAAACCCGGAAAGACTAGGTTTTGTGGAAACAGGGGATGACACTGCTCATCCAATTGCCCACATTGGAGATGTGCCATTGTCTATGCAGGATGGCAAAGTGAAGTACCTTGCAGATGTGCTTCATGTACCGAACATAACAAAGAATCTGGTTTCAGTTGGCCATATGATTGAGCAGGGTTTGCAGGTTCGGTTTAACCCTGATGGGTGTTATGTTGAAGATTTCAAAGACAAGTGCAGGTTGGTTGCAAAAGGCAACAGAGTGGGCAGAATGTTTACATTGAATGTAGACATGCTTGAAATGAGTGCTGCGATGTTTGCAAACGGTTCAAAAATTGTTGCAGACACAGACAATTGGCATAAAAGGATTGGACATGTGAATGTGCAGAGATTGAAGTCTATGCAGACTAAAGGAATTGTGACACGGCTGCCAAAATTTAAAGTGGAAGGTATGCAGAAAATATGTGAAGCATGCCAATTTGGGAAGCAAACAAAGCATGTGTTTCCACGTAACAGATATGTGAGTAGAAATGCACTAGATGTTGTGCATTCAGATGTATGGGGTCCTATGAAGACCATATCTCTGGGAGGCTGCAGGTATTATGTGACTTTCATTGATGACCACACAAGGAAAGTGTGGGTATATTTCATGAAGGAGAAGAGTGAGGTGTTCACTCACTTTCAGAATTTCAGAGTTTTGGTTGAAAAGCAAACAAGGAAATATGTAAAGTACCTAAGGTCAGATGGAGGGGGAGAGTACTTCTCCAATGAGTTCTCTGAATTTTTGAAGAAGAATGGTATTCGGAGACAGTTTACATGCAGATACACTCCGCAGCAAAATGGAGTTGCTGAGCAAAAAAACAGGCACATTGCTGAGATTGTGCGAGCATTGATGGAAGAGAAGAATATGCCACATTGCTATTGGGCTGAGGCTGTTTCTACAGCAGTATACATCATGAACAGGACTCCAACTGTAGCCATACATGATGTAACTCCAGAGGAGAGGTTTACTGGCAAAAAAACGAGATTTGTCTCATCTGAAAGTCTTTGGATGCATTGCGTATGTGCATGTGCCAGATGCGCTGAGAACTAAGCTGGATCCGAAAGCTAAAAAATGTGTGTTTATTGGATATTCCCTTGAGAAAAAGGGATACAGGTGTTATAACCCTGCTACACGTGAGTTGAGGGTAAGCAGGGATGTTGTCTTTGATGAGATGAGCAGTTGGTATGCTGCTGAAAAAGGGATACAGGTGTTATAACCCTGCTACACGTGAGTTGAGGGTAAGCAGGGATGTTGTCTTTGATGAGATGAGCAATTGGTATGCTGCTAAAAAAGAAGCTGTTGGGGCTGATGTGAGTGGAAGTATGGTTGCACAGAATGCAGGTCAGCAATCACAGTCTTTGAGTGGACCAGGAGAGTCTTCATCTAGTGGGTCTATTGATAGACCATGGAGTGGTAGGCTGCGTCATAATACCAGTCCTGCAAATGTGATTACTACATCACGTAAAGGAAAAGAGAAAGTGGTTGAGCCCCTTGGTATGCCTGACATTTCTGCAGGGCATTCTCATGTTGATGGAGAGTCTAGTGGCTTAGATATGAGCCTTGATGAGGAGCTTGAGATCCCAGCTATGAGAACACCTGGTGTAAAGAAGGCTATGGAAGCCATGAATGAAAAGCTGCGAAGATCAGGGAGAGTGAAGAACCCTGTGCAGAGATTTACATATGATGGTTATGTGGCACATCACTATGCATATATGGCAAAGGTTGTGCAGGTTGTTGAGCCCACATGCATTGATGAGGCTGTTGGAAATGTGAATTGGGAGAAAGCTATGGATGAGGAGATGGATGCACTATATGGAAATGAAACTTGGGATTTAGTGCAATTGCATGAAGGCAAGAAAGCCATTGGATGCAAGTGGGTGTACAAAGTTAAACATAATAGTGATGGAAGTATAAACAGGTACAAGGCTAGATTGGTAGCCAAAGGATATGCACAGACATATGGGATTGATTATGAGGAAACTTTCAGCCCAGTTGCTAAGATGGCAACAGTGAGAGTTGTGATAGCAGTGGCTGCGTCAAAGCAATGGTCTTTACATTAAATGGATGTAAAGAATGCATTCTTGCATGGGGATTTGTAAGAAGAGGTGTATATGTTGCAGCCACCTGGTTATGAGGATGTGGGTCACCCCGAGCATGTTTGCAGGTTGAAGAAAGCCTTGTATGGCTTAAAGCAAGCACCAAGAGCATGGTCTGACAAGATTTCTGAATATCTTGTCACTATTGGCTTTCATGTAGCCAATGCAGATTTCTCATTGTATGTGAGACATGGTGATAGAGGAGTTGTGCTTGTTGTCATCTATGTAGATGACTTGATCATTACGGGGGACCATGATGCAAAGATCTTTGATGTAAAGATCTTGCTAAGACAGAAGTTTGAGATGAAGGATCTGGGGGAGCTCAGATATTTCTTGGGCATTGAGGTGATTAGGTCACCACATGGTATTGGATTACTGCAAAGACAGTATGGCTTGGACATGTTGTCCAAGTATGGTATGACAGGCTGTAAGCCTATTTCTGTGCCATTGGATCAGAATGGCAAGTTGAGTGCAGATTCAGGAGAGATCTTGGAGGATCCTACTATGTATAGGCGCATAGTAGGAAGTTTGATCTACATGACGATCACCAGACCAGATTTGAGCTATGCTGTTGGGTTGGTGAGTCAGTTTATGCAGGTTCCACGAAAACCGCATTTGGATGCAGTGAGACGCATACTGAGGTATGTGAAGTCTACTTTCCATTGCGAACTATTCTATGAGACTGGGACAGAGATATGTGTACATGGGTACACAGATGCTGATTGGGCTGGTAGTATCTCAGATAGAAGATCTACCAGTGGATTCATGTTTTCTTTGGGAAGTGCTGCTGTGACTTGGAGCAGCAAGAAGCAGCCTACGGTTGCTCTATCCAGTACAGAGGCCGAGTACAGAGGAGCTGCTATGGCAGCATGTGAGGTAGCTTGGTTGAGAAAGCTACTTGCAGATTTGGGTCTATCAGTGGATAGACAAGTTGTCAGTTTTTGTGACAACATTAGCAGTATGGCCAGGAACCCAGTCTTTCATGCTCGTACGAAGCACATAGAGGTTCACTACCATTTTCGTCAGAGAGAAGGTCTTGGCAGGAAACCTTGACCTTGTTTATGTCAGCACAGAGGATCAGGTAGCTGACATCTTCACCAAAGCATTGGGTACAAAGAAGCTCTGCAGATTCAGGGCTTCGCTTGGTGTACATGAGATGGAGTTGAGCTCGAGGGGGAGTGTTGAGATATCGAGCTCGTCTAGTGAGGCGGTGGACACTCATGACCCGCCTGGGGGATAGGCCCCGCACTTACACCACTGGCATGGTTGGTGAGATCTTGGGTGATATGCGGCCAGTGGGATGACAGGCTGTGTGATAGCCATTCTAGAGACTGGCATAGTTATAGCGCCAGCTCATTTAGTCGGGTTCACACTATAGAGAACCCGTGTATGTGTTAGTTGAGTACCTTTCATATTATGTGTACTCTTATTCTTGTATATGGTGTGTTGAGTGTTGAGTAGAGAAGAAGTAGATTTTCAGCCTCTCACCTTGTGTGTTCTCTATTAGGGTTTTGTGAGTGTGTGTGTGTGCTTGCAAGAGCTCAAGCTCTCTTCCCCCCTGCATCTTTTCATTCCTCAGGGATTGTCACATCATTATTAAAATCAAAGTCCCATCCATCTTCCTTATCAGCATCATTAGCAGATTCGAGTGTTAAATCCTCTACTGAGACTTCCTCGACATGCAGTGCTGTTGTGGATGCATTCCTATAGTACAAATCATCTAGAAGGTCACGTGGTTGTACCATTCGTATAGGTATAATGTCATATCCATCTGAGTCACAGAATTGAATTGGCTTAGGTAAAGCACAGATCGATAATGTTGCAAGGACATGACTCCATTCTAGTGGATCAATTAAGTGTTCAGGGAAGGGTTGTGGAATGTATGCCTCATCTGATACACTTCGATTACCTTTAAGTCTCTCAGTGTTGAAATCCCTACATGAGGCTCCACACATCCACAGATCTTCTCGCCCATCTGACAATGTAACTCTTGAGCCCTTAGATGAAGCAGAATCAAACTCATCTATTGGAGACCTTGTTACATCACGATATGAGTGATTCCTTAGGTTGACCCTTGTGATGACAGAATCATGTCGGAGGTACAAATAATTGTATCCCCAATCTTGAATCATTTGAAATTGTCGCATGAATGATCTACCCAATATCACTTCATAGTTTGGATGTTTTCCAAAATCCACTACTGCAAAGGTGTGCTCATATTCAATCCCACATGTGGTGACCAATATGTTCTCAAGCAGCCCAAGGGGATGTTCTAAACTTCCATCTGCTAGCTGCAAGCGCATCCTGGTACTCCTAATAGCTGGTTTGCCCCACTTTTCCCAAATGGACCTTGTCACAATGCCCACTCCTGCACCACTATCAAGTATTGCAGTTGAAGCTACTTTTCGCACTTCTAATGGGAGGGTAGCATTTCCCTGATCGTCCTCACAAAATTTTCCTACTTTGTTGATAGGAACTGGCATAACATGCTTTGTCTCAGGGTGTATAGTACAATGATGGTGACCCTTTTGTAGCAATACCTGCTCTGACAAACATGTGGCAATATCATTCCACAACTCAGGTCGAAGCTTTATCAAATCAAGCAAAGGTAAGGTACAAGCCACTGGTGCTGACAAAATAGCTTGCACGGTATTCATATCCTTCTCCTTTGTCAACCTTTTATGCATGGAGGGTATCCTCAAGGTTTGAGAGCAGTTCTTATATTCTCCCAGATATGATGGTAAGGTTTTCATTGTATGCTTACTTCTAGGAGAAACAATTGTTTGAACTCCCTCCTGGATGCTTGGTCGACTAGAATTGTTTTCTGTGCCCCTGGTAAAATCCACCTCAGAGAATGGAGGCGAACTAATAGAAGACATGTTCTCATTAACTTTCTCATGAACTGCGGCCCACATCTCATTTGCCATGTCTTCATTAGCATCAATAACTTCATCATTGCATGGGAAGACAAGGCTAGGTGGTGGCATAATACCTCCTTTCAATTGGGTGTCAATTGGTGCAGACCTTTCGCTATGAGCTTGTGAAATGAGATCACTTTTCATTTCCCGACTTGATGACACTTTTGGTATGGTTTCTAATGTTGGCTTAAGAGAGGTTGGGCCCCGAGGAATAGGTGGTGGTGGTCCCTCAAGTATTGACTGAGCTTCCCTAATGAGTTGCTGATGTAGAGCTAGATTGATCTTCTCCTCACGAGGGTTTGGGTATTCTTGAAGCTTCTTGGGTAGCTCAGATAAAGCTGCAATGCGACTTCTATGAGCATCAATGATGGCATCTAAAGTCTCATTCACTTTATCCACAAAAACAGAACCCCCAGAACTATCCTCGGTCATACTAGTCTCATCTTGTTTAGCACTAAGGAGGTTGATGTTCCTCATGCACTTCTTGGGATGTAAAAGTTTTATCCCTCATGTTTTGTTTAGAGGCTTCTTGAGAACTAGTGGATGTACTTTTAGTTCGCTTGTTTTGGTTCTTTTTCCTCCTAGTGGTCTTTTTTCTATTGGAATGTAGGGTCTTGTCCACTAGATTTGCCTTTGCATCCCTAGTTCGAGGTGTCTCATCAGTCTGTATTTCGGCATTTCGTGTCTATGATCTAGTCATGACTCTAAGTGGCACGACATCCTCATTCTCAGATGAAGGTGGTGATGGAACTGCCCCTACAAGGTTGAGTGAGACCTTTGGTTGAGAGGTGCCTTCCTCATGTGGTTTCAGCAAACAATCCTTTGGGAAGTGTTCTACACAACACCCTAGACAATATCTTTCAATTGGTGGAAACTGTTGTACTGTTGTATTGGATCGAGCTGCTTGCCTTGAGCGATGTGGACAATCACGAGCCCAATGGGGTTCTCCGCACTCATAACAGGGGCCCATTAGTTTGGCTTCTACTTTCCTTTGCTGCCATTGACCTATTTGCCTGGAGTCCTAGGTTGGTAGCCGCCTAGCAACATCAAAGAATTTTGTTCCCCTCCAGTGCTTGGCTTGGGTATGCGGGACTTTCAAAGAGATTTTCCTTGGATGAATATGATGCGTATTCCTCCCCCACATAGCCTGGGTTTACCAAGTCTCTACACATATTTGAATTGTCGTAGTCCACAACCCTTACAGGAGCAGTCCCAGGAGCAGGAGGTTGAGCACCAAGAACAGGTCGTGCTTGCTCTTGTGTCATCGGTGGCTTACGTTCAAAATTAGTATACTGTTGATACATTTGTGGAGCCACTCCACCCCTTGGCTGCTCACGCTCCTGTCTCATTCTTGCAATGCAAGTACATTCCTGTGTGGTATGGGTAAAGTTCCAAGCACAGGCTTGGCACCACTTTTTTGGGGGTTGGTTTGTGACTAGAGGAGAAAAGGTATTACATTCCTCTGTTTTATGGTTACCGCCACATGCTCCACAAAGATGAGGACCTGTAGGTAGTACACTCCTCATTCGTTGCTGTTGTTGTGGCTGCATGAGTGGACGATAGGTCTGTCCCAATCTCCTTAGTACTAGGTTAGCTATCTGGTCTGGATTTACTAGCGTGCTAGACCCTGAACTTTGGTCATCACCCCATTGATCTCTAGGTTTCACCTCAGAGCTAGTACCATCTTGGAATTTAAAGTTATCGGTGAAATCCATAGCATCATGGCAACACTCATTGAAATTTGTATGCTTCTTTGCGTAGAGATGTGTATGCAGTGTTGAATTTTTGAGTCCTTTTAAGAAGAGAGAAATTAATCGACTCTGGGCGGGCTTCTCATCTTCTGGGCAACAATTAATGTACTGCTTCATTCTATTTACACAGTCTCTAGCACTCTCATTCTCACCTTGCTTGAAAGAGTAGATGTGTGCTACCGTGTCATGTTGAATTCCCATCAAGGAAAAAGCAGCAATGAATCTCTCTTCCAGAACTCGTAAAGAAGATTTGTATGAAGCCTCTAATGCCTGAAACCAAGCAAGGGCCTTTCCCTCAAGATCCTATTTGAGTATGCTTGTCAGCCACTTGCTCAGCTCGAACTGCTTGCCTAAATGCTGCTACATTGTCATATGGATCTCCCGACCCTTCATACTTCTTTACCAGTTTCTGAAGAGTTGATGGCCTTACTTGTCTTGAATACTCATCATAGGGCCTACGACTTCTCATTCTCAGTGGGAATTGTTCCTCTCTTTGGTAAGATGGTCCACATGCCTCCAAAATTGGTGTGGGTCCCTTATTACCAGCCTCACCAAACCCCTCCAAAGATCTTGTCACCCGCATTTCAGGAGGTGCATTTATGGAAGGCCGAGTTGGCTCCCCTACCCTCCGATCGTTATAGTGAGAAAAATGTTGTTGTGGTGTGATCTGTGGTCGCACTTTTGGTGTAGGACAATATCTTGGTGCTAGAGTTGGGCTACTAGCAATGGTCCACTTAGATGTTGAAGGTCCCTCTCTAGTGAACTCTCGTAGGGGAGAAGCAATAGTTTCTCCAAGAAAGGCTGTCTCTCCTGGTTTGGCTGTATTTGTTGAGAACACTTCCATGAATAATGGTTGTCCTTTCCACGTGAGCTCCCGAATCTCCTTCCAATCTAAGGTTCAGTATTCATTGGCCCATTTATCAATTATTCGGTTCATGTGTCCTGCAAGCTTCTCAACTACCACCACAAGTGCTAGAGGAATATCTAGCTCTGGCATTCTAGTTGTGGCATAATATCCCTCTAAAGAGTCCTTATAGACCTCTTGAAGTGGGTCATCCTGTAAGACCTTTGTCACTAGAATTTGTCGTACAAACTCCCATTGGTTCTCAGCCCCCTGATCCATTTTGCTCTTGCCTTTTCTATCCCTTTCCAAATTTAGATCTACAAGAAGTAAATCAGCTATGGATGGCTTTGAGGACTGGGCATTGGAGGGTCCAGGCATGTCCGGCTCAATGAGCCAGTCATCTCTAGACTCCCTTGCTTTGGAAAACTTTGATAAGTCTAAGAACTCGGTTTTAGAGAGCTCCCCTGATTTGTCTACATTTTCTGGATGGTAGGTGACTTTGTAGCGAACACCATCTCCATCCATGTACATGTTACCCTGGTCATTGACTAGAGGTGCTCTATCAAGTTCTGAGAAAATGTCTGCGATCTTAACAAGATACTATTGTTGTGGATCCCTAAAGATCTCAGCTCCTTGAGCATTTGTGTAGACATATTGGAGTCTCACATTGAGTGTTAACCCCATGGTGTCGGCTTCAAATGGATTAAAAGATCTTGTGGGTGTCCTATTTGGGGCTAAGGGATGACTATTTGACGGCCCTAGATTGTCCATGGACAATGAACTAGTTGTTCTGGAGGAAAGGGTGTCGGATTGGGATTCGGAAAGGGTTTCAGCAATATCTGCCAAATTTCCTACCGATTGGGTCCCACTTTCCTGCGTAGGTACTCTAAAAGGTGCCCTAGGCCCTATGGCAGAATCTATAAGACGTCCCGACCGTAAGTGCATAAGGTCAAATTTTTTTTGGTTTTTTATATGTTTTTTTTCTTTTTTCTTTTTGTTTTTATTTTTTTTAAATATATATATATATATATATATGTATATATATATATATGTATATATATATATATGTATATATATATATATGTATATATATATATATGTATATATATATATGTATATATATATATATATGTATATATATATATGTATATATATATATATATATTTTTTTTTACCCTACCTAACCACTAAATGCAACTAAAATGAATATGTGTATAAATACCTATCCTATTTTTTTGATTTTGATTTTATTATTATTTTATTGTTTTTTAAATGATTTTATTTTTTTTAACTTTTTTTTAAATTACAAAAAATATGAATCACGCTAAAAAAATACTAATTATGCACAAAACTACAAAAATTTTAAAACAATGCAAGTTACCCTAATTATGTAAAAAATTACAAAAAATTAAAAAAAAAAATAAAAAAATTACAAAATATGCAAAGAATATGGACTCCTAAAAAAAACACATAATTTATAGAATTTTTTTTTTAAAAAAATTTCTATTTCTTTCCTTTTGTTTTCTTCCTTTTTTTTTTAAAACTAATAAATTTTGTACCAATTACAAAAAATATGAATTATGCTAAAAACATACTAATTATGCACACAATTTACAGAAATTCTAAAAAAAATGCAAGCTACTTTAATTATGCAAAATTTTACAAAAAATTAAGAAATGAAAAATGGACTCAAAATACGAAAATAATAATTGTTTTCTTGTTTTTTTAAAATATTTTTTTTAAATATTTTTTCTCTTTTTTTTCTTTCTTTTCTATTCTCTCTTTTTTCGTTTTTCTCTCTTTTTTCGTTTTTCTCTCTTTAAATTTTTTATTATTATTATTGTTTTGTTGTTTTTTTAAATTATTACTATATATTTTTTTAAAAAAATACAAAAACATCAAAAATTAATAAAAAATAAAAAAAATAATGGAACTAACCTTATCAACTCCTTCTGGATTTCTCGCTGCATCCACGCGGGTTCGCTTTGCTTCTGCTGGCCTTCTCCTTCAATGCCTCCACGCTGCCTTCAACTCCACGCTGTCTTCAACTGCAGGTGCTTGCGGCCAACCCTCCACAGCTGCAGGCAACAGCCGCTTTGACGCCTCTCCACTTCCTCGTTTTGAACCGGCTTGCCTTCGCTCGGCCACCTGGGCTCCTCACCGCTCTACGCCGCCTGTTGCAACTCCTTCAGCTTCTCTGGTGCTGCACCTTTATCGACCACTGCTGCGCCCTTGTCGACCACTGCTGCTCTTATGCTGCTGCGCTACTTCTCTTGCAGCTACCCACATGGACAGCTTCTGCAAGCTGCGCCCAATGCAGACGCCCCTCCCACAGTGCTTCGCCTTGCTCTACCTCAGTCGCTCTCCCTCAGCCTGACGCCGGCCAGTGAGCGGCCTTTGCCTTCATCGGCTAGCAGTTCCTTCCACGCCACCTCTTTCCTTCAGCCGCCTCCAACGGCCTTTTGCCGCCCCGCCTTCAGCTGCCTTCCACGCTTCTACTTAGACGCAGCCTCCACGCCTCCCGCTTCTGTTGCCACATCAGCTGCTGTAGCCCCCATGCAACGACGACCTCTCCTCCGCCCTTCTACAGGCTACTGCGCGCCTACCACTGCTTACGGCCAACGGCCCTACGACTGCCACCTCCACACGCTTTCACAAGCCTTCGCCTTCGCTTTCAGCCGGCCGCCCAACAGCCACTTCAACGTATATATATAAATATATATATATATATATGTTTTTCTTTGCTGCGCCTCCAACGACACACCTCCTACAGCCCGACGTCGGAAAATACAAAAACAGAAACCACTTGAACCTACTTAATGGCGGGATGACTCTACCGCAATGGGGTTTTAATTTTAATTTTAATTTTTTTTTGCTTCTAATCAAAAACAGAAAACACACAAGGCGCCCTTGAGATCACACACTCAATGCCCTTGCAAACTCTACTCTAATCTACCCTAATCCACGATTTTACAATCAATGGAGCACTTAGTATGAAGTAATGGTTAACACCCTTCACTAACTTAGGTGTGCGTCCCCGGCAGCGGCGCCATTGTTTGGGACATCATAGCATAGCGGAGGCTACACTCCAACCCACACACTTTGTCAATCCGTGAATGCAACCCGGTTAGCGCATAGAGGCTATCCCGAATGGGAGAAGATTAGTTAACCACACACTAATGACTTCTAATCCTACTCAATCCTTCTTCAACAATCAAGCAATCAATCATTGATTCCTTCTCAATCTATCATAATCAACGCATCAAGATTAAGCTACACTTAAGCACAAAAATGCAACTTATGCAAAGAATCTAACATGCAAAGAGCTATCACACAAGCCTCAACTACACATCATTTCATGCACAAGCTTCATCACATGCACTCTACAATTCACAAATCAGATTTTAGCATCAAAACATCATTACGAAATCTAGATTAGCAAGTGTGTAGACCGCAACCTCAAATCATTGAATACGTAGAGAATAGAGAGTACAAGATTGAAGCAAGAATGGAGATGGAGAGCCTTGGGAGAGCACATGAGAAGGAGCTATGGAGCAAGCTCTCTCTATGAGCCTCTCAACCAAATGACCAAAAGTCCTCCTTTAGCTCTCAAATGAGCCACTTTTTATACAAAAACTCTAAAACTCCCAAAAGTTCCCATGTGGGATTATTGTCAAGCCCTCTCCCACATTCATCTACAACTTGGAACTCTTTACAAGAGCCCTAAATGTCTTTTTTGTTGCATCCTTGCATTGATCTTCATTCATGCAACAGATGTGTATTTTAATATATTTTCTTGGATTGTAGAAAGCTATCCCATGGATGCAAATTCTTATAACACATGAATGGTCAATTCATTGCAAGCTTTACATTGTAGGATGGGAAAATGGTTACGAAGATGTGGATGGATGTGTGGATAATGTGGATGGATGTGGATGGATGTATGGATGATGTGGATTGATGTGTGTGGATGATGCGATTGAATGTGATTTGATGTGTGGATGATGCGATTGAATGTGATTTGATGTGGGAATGGTGTGATGTGATAGGGATCGATGAAGAAAAAAAAATTATGGGAAGATGAGAAAAGATGGAGATTAAATTGAAAGGATGTGGAGTGATGAGAAAAGATGGAAATATTGTTGGAACTGTATTTGTATGTGAAAGAGTGCTGGGGAAGCATTTTGATCGTCTTGTGAGAATGAGGTCATGGAGACCTATCTGTTAATGTTGCAACTGCTGATGGAGAGTCAACGGAGGACGTCTTGCGTAGCAAGGTCGGGCGAGGTCTTGACCAGCCCTCGATTTGATTTAAATGGTGAGCTTCCGATACAATGGATGAGGGACCAAGGAAGCAGCCTATGAGTGAAGCACTAGGTGACCTATGTGAAGGATCCTAGAGGGTGCTGACCATACGGTGCTCGGGCTCTGGGTCGCCGAAGATACCCACAAGTACGTTGGGGAAGATATTGGAATAAGGAGTAAGAGTTGTTTTCTAAATTCGGGTATGGATCTGGTTGATTGACCTTGCTGGTTCTCAACGGATGAGTCCATGGCTCTTTTATATGCAACTGCTGGTTGATCTTGCTAATCTTCAATGGAGATTCCATCTGGATATTTTTATGTGATTATTTTACGGGGTACTATGAGCTAGGAACTATTGAAAAGGCCCCTGAGTGAACAGGTGGTGAGCGTTCGGGTTGCCAATGATGCCATAGGTACACCGATAAGGAATGATTGGAAATAAGGATTTAACCAAAGATTTTGAGGTTTATGATCAGTGACACCATGGTTTCATTAAATGATTGTTTTAATGATTATTGAATCTGTGAAAAAGGTAAGTTTATATTGGGTGTATAAGTGGTGTGACTAGTTTTATGTTTGCATGAATATCTGGCTAGGGGGCCTGGGAACTCTTTTCCCTGGTACTACCCGAGACAAAACCTTACCAAATTCAAATCCGTCAGTCTAGCCTAACCCCATCCAGTCCCATGGGTTAGCCAACCGCCCAACCACTGTAGTGAGGGAAATTGTTCTATGAAAAAGAATCAACGCCTCTTATAATGAGGAAAAATGCGTTGGTCTCTATGATCCAAGTACAATATTTCCCTTGATCTGACTATGCGACTTACGAGTTCGGTTAGATCAGTTCAGTTAGTTAAGGCTTTTGACTACGTTAGAAAAAAGTTATCCTGGTGGAATCGCCCGTGCTTTCTGGGCAAGGGAAGTTTTTCCGAGTTTGGTTTTGGAAGAACCGATGGATTAGTCTCTTGTCTGGATATCCGTGGGCGAGGCCCCGAGTGTGGGACCCTACCCCGCGCAAGAAGTGCTACTTCCGCTACTACTAGCACCCCAGAATTTGTTGCGCAGTGGGGTCAGGGATCCTACAGTTGTGGTATGAGAGCAATTTGGCTAATGAGGATCAACGGAGAAGCCAAAAATGTCAAAAATTTATGTAGAAGCAGTAAAGGGTTGTAATTGTGTGATAAAATTCATACAAACTGATATTCAAACTAAAATTTATAAATTGTTAATTGGGTCTTCAGATAGAAGTACTGCAATTGTATGGAATCCCTGACTTGCATGAGGCCTAGACATGATGGTATTTACCTTATAGTTCCAAGGACCGTGACTACCTGTATATACCGAGGGTATAATTGCAGCTCTTTAACGGGCAGTATATATGAGTAAATCTAAGACCTGAAATTATAAGCATTAATACTATCCAGATGATGAATTCGAATGTGGTTGATATGATTTTAAATTTTGGTTGAGAACTGATGAGTTGATTTGGATTCTGATTGAAAAATGAAGATTCCAAAATTTTGGTTGAAATGTAATAAACTAAGCAAAACCACAATGAGGATGAATGGGACGAGTCCCTGTGATAATGTTTGTAGCTGGAATGATGTTAATGATTTCAGCAAATCACTATGAGATTAGTGGATTATGCTGGTAGGTTGCTGCTATTAACACTTGACCAAGTGGATCAAGTTAAGGGATGTCAAATTAAAAATTTGTATGATTGAAAATTTCCATGAAGGACTGTTCAGATAAAAATTCCGGTCTAATGGACCATTATTATGATAAGGATTGAATGTTACGATCTGAGTGAATTATTATCTGATGATGAGTTTTATATAAGGGATCTTTATCCGAGGATTCTGTTGGGTTCACCTGACTATAAGAAACCCTAAAATCAGTTGGATCTTAAGGAAAAGAGTCCTCTAATAATTTTGCGAGATGAGGAAATCTCGCGTTTTTTAAGTGGGGTAGAATGTAAGATTCCTCTCTCCGACTTTTGCGGTATGCAGGTGTAAGAACCTCCCCTTCTGATCTTATAATTATTCTCCTCTTTGAAATAAAAGAAAGATTCTGTTTTACCTTTTTGGCCTAGAGAGAGAAAATGTTCTAGATAGAGGTTATTCAGATTTTAGATATTTTTGGATGGAAAAATATCTCTTCTTATTAAAATAAATTCCCCCGAAACAGAAGTTCAAAAAGATTTTCAGAAGGTGCATTAGAAATCAATTATAATTTGTTCAAAAGGCCTATCCTAAGGGTCGAGATTTTCGAAAAAAATTAAATGAGAGGTTGCAAGATGAGGGTACTCACTTTCGTTCACTCTCTCTAAAATTGGGACATCCATGCATCTCGGGCGGAGTACCTCGATCGTGATAGTGCCGTGCCGTAAATTAATACACGACACGTGCCTCCCAAGCCTAAATCGACATATCTCGATCAAGATGCCAACTAATGCTACGCTAGCAAGTCCGGGTTTCCAGGCATCATCCATGTCACCATTACATGTCACCGCCACCACAATATCTCGATCGAGATATCTATGCCACTCGGATCCACATCACGGCCACGCTGTATCCCGTTAGGCGTATTTGACTAGCACATCTCCATTGTCCACGTATCTCGAACGAGAAATTAACATCAAATCGCGACCATTCATTGTTCGAGGTAATGGGATACAATCTCCACCGTCCCCATATCTCGATCGAGATACTGAGATCAAATCTCCACCATCCAAATAACTCGTTCAAGATACTGAGATCAAATCTCCACCGTCCAAATATCTCGTTTGAGATACGTAAACGCAATCTCTACCGTCCATTTAGGTACGTTGGAAGATGCGATCTCAGCCGTTTAAATATCTCGATCGAGGTATATAATGAATCTTGACCGTCGACATACCTTGGTCGTGGTAATAACTTTAAATCGTAGCCGTCCATGTACCTCGAACGAGATAGTAATACCAAATCTCAGCCGTCGATCCTTCACCAACCCTAAAATTAAGTGTGTATCTTGGCCGTACGTTGCACTAACCCTAATATCCAGAGCGTTAATCTTGCAAACCCTAAATTGCATGATTTTACCGAACCTCGATCGAGGTTAAAAAACCGGAAAACTTTTTTTTTTTGCCTCATTTGTCACAAGTCGTTTTCACTCTCCTTGCTCTCTTGATTTGGATTAGCATTAGTGACCCCATTAGCATTGTTTTATAGCTTCATTAGTGCTACTTAGCACTAAGCATTAGACCCTTCACATTAGACCCTTCACATTGGACCCTTCACATTGGACCTTTGTGTTTGGCTTAGGTTTTAGCATGGAGGGCCACGAGGAGGGCCGCTCATCTATTGCGGACCTCATCGCGGAGATAGACCGCGAGTTAGCGGCTATCCTTAGGAGTGCTAGAGACACACTGTCTACATTACATATCGTGGCAGACTTGGAGGCGATGCTTTCGTCCCTTCGTAGCCTTCACGATATTGTTTATGTAGATGAGTGGATAGCCCACCATCGCACTGCTCCTGTGTCACATGGCCTGACATATCGTCAGGTCTGTGATCTTGCTCCGATTAGGGATGGAGCGTACTTAGATCTTTTCCTCGATAGTCGTGGGATGAGGCCTGGGGTGGGCAAGCCCCTTACTATTTCGCGGTGTTCGCATCCTCGTATGGCGGCACATATCTATAGTGGATATGTTGCCGCATATGGGAGGATGCCGAATAACCGCCACATTCCCATATACTTCGCAAAGCAATTATATGCGGAGTTTGTCTCAGGGGAGGAGGTGGATTACACCAGCCATCGGCCGGGTGGTGGTGCTAGCCAAGGCCGTCTCCAGGACCAGGGTAGGCGGCCTCCACCCGCCCTTCGTGTAGCACCTACTACAGATCCTTCATTTGTGCCATTGTCGACAGTAGAGGCACTTGGCACCCAGGTCGGCATCGACGTACGGAGTACCACGGAGAGCATCCAGCACGTGGTGCCCCTGTTCTCACGATCTATACCGATGACAGATGTCGAGGTATTTACATATATATTACTTCTTAAGTTTTTTGTCATTTATTTACATGTTTATATGTACTTTTCTATATTTTTACATGAGCGGCATGGTTGATTGTGTCACATAGGGTCCCACACCTACCACTGAGAGACTCACTCAGGAGTTGGTAGAGGCGAGAGCGGAGATTGACCGCCTCTCAGAGCTGCATTACAGACGGCAGAGGCAGCTACTGCAGAGGCACAGCATCTGAGAGAGTCCGACATCCAGCAGGTAGGTTTCTCTTGCACGTAAAAGAGTTATAATTAAGGTCCTAAGTTATAAATTTCTTTAAGTAATACCTAATGAGAGACTAATGAATTATTTTAATGCTTTACTTTTTTGCGTAGGCTCGGACCGAGGTAGACAGCTCTAGAGCTGAGGCACAGCATCATCAGATTATGGAGCGGATTGCCCAGCATAGGGCAGAGCAGTTGATCCTGCATGTTCGAGAGTTTCACAGATCCTCGGACGTGACAGTGCCATATCTACCTTTATATCCACGGCCTGTCACACAGAGGTTTTTCCACAACCTCTCCCGCAGGATGCACCACCCTTCCTACGTGATGCGTGCTGCGCTTTATGTATCGAGGACATTGATAGTACTGGCGGATATGCCCTGGGATGTGGACATTTTTTCCATTTGTCTTGCATCACCCAGGAGCTAGTACGTTTCTCAGCATGCCCCTCCTGCCGTGCACGCGTCGACCTAGCGACATACAGAGTTCTGGGCATCGATGATCTTCACCCAGGCCTCGTTCGAGTAGATGCTAGGACAGGCAGGCCTATTGATTTTACATCAGCTATTGACTTGGGATTTGACGCCTTCGACGATAGAGATCAGGAGCCTGAGGTGCCTCCAGAGATTGAGTGGAGCTCACATGAGTTTGATGCATACCAGAGAGTCCTACATGAGAGCCAGATCACAGCATATGAGCGCGTGGGTGGTGCTGGTCCTAGTGGCACCTCGGGTGATGGTGCTAGCAGCAGTGCTGCTTCTCATGAGCAGCGTGTCCTTATAGCAGAGGAGCTTACACGAGAAGAGTGGCAGACACGTACTCTTGCAGATTATAGATTTTGGGTTTACAGACAGAGACGTCTTGCATTAGCACGACGTAGAGAGAGAGAGAGAGAGGGCTATAGCAGCTTTTGGGACTCGTGAGCTCCCGAGTACACCGGCACCAGCTCACGATCCTGCCTTTGAGGCAAACCTCCCCGCAGACATTCGACGACCCCCGCACCCGACACAGCCTCCTCGACATGCACAGCAGCCTCGACGCGCACGTCGACCGACAGTTAGAGATGACGATTTTGAGTGGGTTGCCGTTGATAGTGACTAAACTCAGACTATCTGGGTTAGCTCACTTACATTAGGGGAAGGTTGAGGTCTATGGGGGCCCTTTAAGTTGCCATATTATGTTTTTAAGTACTTTTGCTTAAGGACTCTAAGCATACTTTGACTAGGCCTGACAAGGGGATCTTTATGCAATCATTATTTGAATTTCTATTTTTTCAAATATATATTTGCTTGAGCTAAAATGGGGGTAACTTTTTGGTTTCCCCAAATTCAAAATGGCTGAAAAGCCTTCCCTCCTCTCTTCCCTCCACGTTTAGGTCCCCCCCCACTTTCTCTCTCTACATTCTCTCTCTAAGACGCCCTCGTTTCTCTACCACTCTCTTTCTCTTCCCCTTTCTCACATTTGGGTGTGCCATGGCTCTGCATCTCTGATTAGTAAGCTTCCATAACCTCTGCACTTCCAAATGCAGATATCTCACACTCTCTCATCCTCCATGCCTCATCTTTTTATCATTTTCTGCTCTCTCTCTCTCTCTCTCTCTCTCTCATGTCTTTCCCCCATTGAAGTGCAGAAAATCCCTCTGTCAACCTCCATAGCTTCAGAGCTTACCATTTTCCATTCTTGCATTGTTTACCATACATATCCCCTACTTCCGTCTGCAATCTACATCTCTCTCTCTCTCTCTACTGTATTATGCTGCAAAACCTCAATCTACCATTTTCTATGCCTCTTGCCATCTTCCTTGTCCTTTCTCCTATTACCTAATCAGAAGATCTATGACCTTCTAATATTTTTTATAGCAAAACTTCATTGCACTCTCCTCAGAATACCCTATCCTCACTCTTGCATTGTGTTCTACAAGAAGCTCTTTTCAGCATTGCCTAACCCTAAAGAAAATGCCACTTGAAGATATATCTAACAGAGCACCAAAGTTCAGGTTACATGTAGATTTGGCTGCTGAGTATGCTACCATCCGCAGCACAAAATCAAGTGGTGTGACCGATGTGCCATTGGGTACTCTTCGATCACAAGGGCGAAAATGTATTGACCTCTGGACGAATGGATTCATATACCCTATTGACCCACTCACCAATGCTCCACCTCACTTTGTTAATATCACTACATTTCTTAGTTATGTAGGTGATGGAGCTAATGGTCTATTTGGCTATTGTAGGAGGCTTTCTTTTGTTGCAGCTCAGGAATCGCATTCAAGACTGCATTTCCGAGGCTTATGGCTTGAGTTGCAGTAGCAACACAAGAAGGACATTGATAGGCTTGAAGAAGAGGTGAACAACTTGAAAACTCAGAATCAGGAGCTCCAGAAGAACAACTTGTTGCTTAAGCAGGCCTTTGATATTGAACGGGACAAGGTGAATGCAGCCAAACAGGATGCACGAAACAAGCAATGACACCTTGCAAGCCTGAAGAAGCTTCCAGTAGGATTTCGACAACAGAAAAGAAAGCGTCAGTCCCTAGAAACCTTGGCAACCCTAAGTGGAGCAAGAAAATGACGTGTACGAGCAACAAGGTAACTTCTATTCTTGCCATTGTTTTGCAGGCCTTTCTGTTTTGTGAAACATATTGATGTTATTTTGTATTTATGTTCCATGTAGAGATATTGCTGGGGATATGATGGGATATGAAGGTGGCACTGAGGAATGTAGAGCAGGCATATTGAAACATGTTGTTAAGTTATCAGACATATATAAGCTGCTAGAAGATCCCACATGCAAAATATCTAAGCAAATCCGAAACAAAATTTCTGGAGAGCTGCAAAATATGGTAAGCCCCATACAGATTATGGATGCATGTGATAGTGCTGGTGTCAGTAGGAAGGGATATGAAGCCATTTACAAGGTGTTTACACTAGGTCATCGTGCTAAAGGTTTTCTTTGACCCATGCTACCAACTCCATACAGTGTAACCATGGCAAGAAAAAGTGCAAACTCAGAAATTGCGACCATGTTAGGTGGCTACCGTCATGTGGAGGATGCTCTGCCTGTATGTACTACAAAGGTATTTGAATACAACAAGTACAACAATATCTTTATTGATTTAAGGACCCTTCAAAGAGCTATGATTTCTTATTATGGTCTAAGCATTGAGGAGTGCCAAGGTCAGGCTGTGTTTGTGTTAAAACTTGATGAGTGTCAAATTGTAAAAGGACGAAAATTAGAAAGAGTCAGCCTAACACTTATGAACAAGGCTATCAAAGGAAATCTGGAATAGGATGATAATCTTCTTGACTGTAGTGCACAAGCCTTAAATTCCAACAAGGGAAGTCAATCTCAGGGAAAAGATTACTATGGAATGCAATCAGAAAAGAATATATGGTGGTTGTCAGCATTTGAGCTTCCACGGGAGACAAATAATACATTGCGATGGTACCTTACCCGAACAGGCATCCCAAATGTCATATCATTGTAATCAAAAGGAGAAACTTTGCATGTGGAAGATGTAGGAACATTTACAGTTGAGTGGCACATGGCAGGTGATTTAAAGACATTGAAGTGTATGCTGGGATGCAAGCTAGGAGCAAATACTTTTTTTCCATGTATTTATTGCTGCCATTCAAAATCAGAGTATATTGATCGCGGAAAAGCTTCAGGCAAGGTTGCAGCCACCAAGACGACCAAATCTCATGCAAAGGGCAAGAAAAATGGACAACCAACTTCAATGAGTACAACGCAAAACAAAGATCCAAAGAAACCTATGCAGTGGGTTAATGGCATCATGAATTGTAATACCAATTGTCCACCTAATCGTGATCAAGAAGATATCTCATGGAGCCCTATATTAGAGATTCCACTTTCCCGTGTTCATATTTGCACGCTTCATGCTAGGTTACGCATAATGGACAAATTACTGAAGTTACATATCAATTATGCATGGAATATGGAGCCTGAACATCTTCGCAAAACGAATGCATCAATAAGCTGGAAGATGTCCTTTCAAGCGTGGGGCTTCATGGTGGTGCTGTAAAGTTAACTAAGGATACTAAAAAGTCAGGACCGGGTCAGGATAATCCAAACAAAATATGCATGGGTGGGTCCAAAGCAAGACACCTTCTCTCAAATTACGAGGGGTACAATAGTCACACAAAATATGAATTATGGAAGGCCATTTGTGAATGCACCACTTATCGTGGGAATAATGCAGAGCTTGGTCTCAAGCGGGCAAGGCTGTGGGAGTCACTTGAGAAAATGATTCAATTGCTAGAAAAGGCTCCACTTGTTGCTGAGGAGATTGCAAACTTAAAGACTGCAATACATACATTTACTCAGCAAATGGTTGATGCATGGGGAGAAACACATATCACCCACTATATGGTATTTACCTTTCTATCTATTTACTGATATTAATCGCCAAATAGTAAAATTCTGATATGATCTTTGTTGCAGCACATTATATTTGCCCACGCACAGTTTTTTCTCGACGAATATGGTCCAGTGGCAATTTGGAGCACCCAAGGAATGGAGCGCTCTCATTATCAAGCTAAGGCAGCATCCTTTAAGAACACGCGACATGGTGGAGGTGGTAAGGAAAAAAGTAATGCCTTGCATGAGATGTTTAATTGGTTTTATCGCAGTTTGGGAGGTCGACGCCGACAGAAACCAAAAGGGCAAGTGTCATTACTACGAAGGGTTGTAAAAAATGTCAATCTTCACCGAGCAATTGCATGGCGAGCATCAAGTGCCGTGCATGGGATGCGTGAGTGGTTCGCTGCGCGGAGGCGTATGGGTCGAAAATGGGTTCCATATTAAAAAATTGTAGCCTTTTTTAAGTTAAAGCTTTTTTATTAATGTTGAGATTTTTTTTATTAATAAGTTTTTTTCAAAAACTATATAAACCTGTAAAAGTGAGTTTTAAAATTACATTTTCACGTTCATTCACTCGTGTAAGTCAATGGATGGCTAGAACTAAGCACACTGCACGCAAAACTGAGAACCCAAACGTATCGTCTGGTGCACACAACTTGATGCACGCAGTCGCCGTGGCAGAGGCATTTCAACAAGTGCAAAAACGTATCAAAAAGAAGCATACAAGCATGGACAGAGAGGTAGAGACCCGACAGGAAGATGTATAGCCGGATGTGTTTTCAGGACTGGATAATATTTAGGATGTCTCCAAGCAGCCTGGAGACACCGGCTCATTTAGAGCCACGCGTACACCCGACCTCTCTCAGAGGCTGAGCAGCAGGAGCGTGTGCTGGAAGAGCAACAACGCCAGATTGATGAGGAGGAGCATAGAAGAAGAGAGCAACAGCAAGCCCTATTCCCTCAGCAGCTAGAAGAGGAGCTAAGGGTTGCATTTGAGGCAGACCAGGAAGCACTTTTGTGTATTGAGCAAGAGCAGTATCAACAGGCTGCTGACTTCTATGAAGCAGAGGAAATAAGCCATCATGAAGAGCAGGATAGGCTCTTAGCACAAACACTACATGAGGAACTTGAGAGGCGTCAGCCCCCGTCTCCACCTAAAAAACAAAGAATAAAGATTCGTGTCAAGAGAAAGAAGGAACGTGCAAACAGGCATCAAGAGGTGGAGATGGAAGAGGAGGATCGGCGACAAGTAGAGGAGCAAAGGGAGAGGGAAAGACTGGAGCAGGAGGAGCAAAGGGAGAGGGAAAGACTGGAGCAGGAGGTGCAAAGGGAGAGGGACGGGAACAAAGAATTCAAGAAGCATGCAGATTAAAACAAGAACAAGAAAAGAAGAAGGCAGAAGCAAGTAAAAGAAGACTAAATCTAGATCCAGCCGAGCAAGAAAGGCGAAAAAAATTTAGAAATGATAGACAACCATGGGAAGAGTGGTCGCATCCACCACCACCCCCTGTAGCCAACAAGAAGAGAAGATGGAAACCAGGGACCGTGGCTCTGCGAGAAATCAGAAAGTACCAAAAGAGCACAGATCCCATCATGGCGAAGGCCCCTTTTGCAAGAGTTGTAAAAGAAGTCATCGACAAGTACAGTGACAGGGTCACTCGGGTACAGAGTACGGCACTGGAGGCCCTCCAAGAGGCGTCAGAAACAATTTTGGTCTCTCTGTTTCAAGATTCGGTGCTGTGCCATGCTCACGCCAAAGGGTGACCCTAAAGCCTGTTGACATGGCACTTGCACTACGTTTACGTCAGGATAAAGCGCTCCATAAGGAAGGCTTTATAGGATAGGATTAAGCTTTTAGGCGGCGGCCTTTGTGCCTTTTGTAATCTCGACATTGTAATACATTTTTTTGAGTCTATAAGATATTGTCAATGACTCGTTAACCAACGTATTCATTTGTTTCAACTGTGTTATAAAAGCAGACATTTCATTTCTTGTATTGTGGTTTGAATGGGTAAAACTGTTGATCATGTATTAAGACCCTTAGTTAAACAGGAACAAAATTTATATTATTGAAAAGATGATTGTGAAACATTATCTTGTTATACGTGGTATTGTTGTTGGCATTGAACAAAGGATCCTTACATAGTGCAGAAACAGAATTATATTGAATTTATTTTAGGTAAAAAAAAAGGCTTAAAGCTCAATAAGGCCTTAGAAAAGCTCAGGGACAAAAAAAAAGTTATTTGGGGCTCAAAATCACCTGGTGAAGTCTGGCATTGGATAGAACATTTTTTAAAAAAGCAACAGCTTTTTTTTGATGTTTCTAGGCAGAGTAAGCATTAAAAAAAGTGCACACAATGCATTAATGTGTGAAAAATGATCAAAACAAGGCTGGGTTGTTGCAAGATCAGGGTGTCCAGTTTTATCCAGTTTATGTTGGACTGGGACAATGCTTGGAGAGCAAATTTTGGGGGGCAAGGTACTTAAAATGAGATCAAGCAAATAATAGAAAATACGCTTACCCTTAAATTAACCCAATATAACTTAAAATTAGTATAAATTAGTCTAATTAATCAAAATTAATCAAAAATATGATGAAATGATAAACAAATGATCTTTCCATACTTAGAGTGATCCAATTTATTTTTCCATAGATGCACCATTACAAGTACACTAGTCCCCATAGGTTTTAGATGATTCACATCAAAAATGTAATTTTATTAATTAGATTATTAATATTTGCAGGCCTTCTGATAGTCTGGAAGAATTTTGAAAAAGATATCATTAAAAATCCAACCATTGGATTTGTAATTTTTACTAACCACCACATTCTACTAATGTCTCAGTATCTACCCACTCTTTTGATCTACAAGATTGAGGATTTTAAGTAGTAGCTATTATGGGTACAAAAAGTGGCGTATATTATAACACTTTAAAGACCTTGAAATATTTAAAGAAAATAGACAAATATCTTAAAATTTTCTCAAAAAATCAAGTTAAGCTCCATATTATGTGAAGATCTAAGGTACAAAGTGGGACTCTCATATGAGTTTATATGTAAAAGATATTAGCATTTTATGGAATCAGTTTAAATTTGGGACAGGGTGTATACATTGACTTTGTACCTGAGAAAATGAGGACTTATGACTATCTAATGCTTAATCAAATTATGCAACTATATTTCCAACTTTGAATATGATGTTTCAACAAAAGAACTTGAAACAAAATTCCTTCATCTACTAGGAGAGATTAGCCACTAAAGGTAAACAAATGCCTGTTTTTTTACTGTTTACAGGGTGCCTAAGTGGACAAAACTGGGCACCCTAATCTTGCAACCACTCGGCTCTGTGTGCTATGGCGCGAATTCAAGCCTGGCCTGCAGTTTGAAAGGCAGAAATTCGTGCCGTAGCGCACAGCCTTTTTTTTTAATTTTTGGACTCTTTCTAGCATTATGTGCACTTTTTTGATGAAAAATATTCTTACAAACATCAAAAAACATAAAAAATTTTGATTTTTTTAAAATTGTTCAAATTTTGTACTGCCAAATTTTAGCTGGATGTTAAGTGACATTCAAAGAACAAATATTTGATCATTATCAATGAAATTTCCTACACATTCACATGCCTGCCAAAAGTTTAGAGGGCACAGTGCTGACACAACAAATAAACAAGAGAAATGGTTCAGACTTCTTAGAAACATTACAATTAAAAAAGTATACATTTTGTATTGATTTCGTAGAAAGAAAATTACAAGTTCCGGAGAAGATTTCTGAGAGCTTCTTTAGCTTCGTCACTCTGCGTGGCTTTCTCACCTAGGCTATTAGCTATAATAATAGGATTGGTTACACCTTTGGAGATTGAAGTGGCACAATGGCTTAGCACGTGGCCGGTGTAGTTGCCTGCAAATGTATACATAGCTGCTTCCCTGCTAATAAGTATACATTTGTTTGCATTATTTGCTAGCCCATCTTCGGTGAGAACCCCACTTAGAGCTTTACACTTGATGAGCTCTGCTTGTGCCTCCTCAGAGTACTCTAAATGGATTACTCGAATAAATGATGGAGAGAGGCTAGGAAGGTAATGAATCAGGGAGGTGTCTCGTCCATCGGAACTCCATCTCCACGTGCAGCAAACTTGTCAAAAATATAAGCTTTCTACAAGAGAAAAAAATCAGGTGTTAGTAATAACTCACTTATAAATATGAAGGCACAACTTTGATTTAACCCCACCTCAATGTCATCATCACATTGGCTAATGCGTGGGTTGCATATGTCTATACTGCTTCCACGCTGCTCAACTGATGTATCTACATGCAAGCGCTTATGTGGTTGAAATGCTTCTTGAGGGACACTTTCATACTCTGCTGCTACATTTTCTATAGCAACAAGAGCATTGGAAACAGTTTCCTCAATTGTACGTTTTGTATCATAACCTTGGAATGCTAGCGCTTTGGTAAGATCATGGTCATCAAAATCAATCTGTACACCTGCAGTCTTGTTGCTCAAGTGTGTCTTCTTTGCAGAAACCAGACCCAATTGCTAATATGCTTAGGGCCTCATCCTCCCTTAACCCCAAGGATTTACAAATGTCATCAAGGAAAAGAAATTCCTTGTTATCCATGATGATGGGATTCAAAGTGGTTACATCCAACTCAGGGATCTCTTCCACAATTTCATCCCCTTCGAGGTCACGAGATGAGGCTCTTCATCCTCTGTTGACCCTTGTTGGAGAAGCACCAAGGCCATGTACGCTTCAGCTTCTTCTGAGAAAACCTCTTCCACCTCGCCTTTGGATTCCTTCACAAGAGCTACTTCTTTACTCACTGCCTTTCCCTTCTTTTTTTTTGTATCCCTGGCTTCTTGCAGAAACAGTGCTAACGTCATATCCCATGAAAGGAAGGAGGTGCCTATATTACCAACCTGCAATTCATAAATGGTGTCATCATCTTCGACCCTATAATTGCTAGATGTAAGCCCTTTCAAAAATCGGTTGAGCCTGAATCGGAACAACTTGTCACCATGGTACAGATGCCTGATTAAATCCACTGGAACCCATTTAGTGGTGGATTCAGGCAATTGCACGACATATTGTGCCACTACATCATTCATGTACTGGACCTGCTCTTGAAAAGCCTCTGCATGAAGGTCTATAGTTTTCTGCATATCAATCACCCCCTCAAAAATGGCGATGTTCTCACCTGCACCTGCTGAGAGCCCAATTTTCTCAAGTTTTGCGCGTAGCGAGTTAGAGCTTGAAGCCATGGCGGGATATTGAAGGGAAATAGAAACTACAAGATCTTAAGAATGAAATGAGCTTTATAGAGCAAAACCTATTCTTATAAAGCATTCCACTATAACATTTAATAAATTTATAGAACATACTCAAAAATTTTAAAATTAACAAAATTAAAATCCAAATTGCAGTGAAATATAGAGGACATTGGGACTATGGTGCAATCAATAATTTTGTATTCAAAAGTACACCGCTACAAATTATCGCCCAAAATCACTCAAAATGTTACCTAAGTCTGCAACTTAACAGTATTTCAAGCTAAGAACCCTAGGGGGCTCCAATGACACACAGAGTGTATGTTTCTCTGACCTTTGACGCATGGGTCGATTAGAAACAACAAACTTGAATTGGTTCCTTACATTAAAGGACATGACAATACGATCTCTCAACTGAGCAAAATTCCAATCATCATTAACTACCACTGTATGCTCCTCTCCTGGGTGAACTTCAATATGAAGTTCTACCTCCTCCCTAGCATAGAGATCAGAGTCCAAAGCCTCCCATTCACCATGCAAGCATTTCCACCTTCTAATAGGGTACACCATAGTTAGATTTTGCTTGCCTATCTGATACCTGCATCTTACCATTGACATTACCGCTGAGTACTTTATTACATCGCCCTGATGTTCTGCCACCTTGGTGGTCCAATCGCCTTTTAGAAATGTATCTAGAGCTTCAAAGGCCCCATCTTTACTTATCCACATTGCTGGGGTGCGATGGAACTTGCTTGCTTTGAAAATAGCAATAAACACATGTAAAGGCATGAAAAGAGATACACTTATCCTGTGGGATCCATATGCAGCCTTTAGGCTTGACTGAATGTCATGGAAAATCCTGTGCTGAAAGCTCTCCATTGTGGTGGGGTCTGGAATGGGCCATTCTGGGCTATTTAGTGCAGGAGGAGAAATTGGCTCAAGTGCTCCAAACCTTCCCCTCTGTGGCACAACATATGTTGCAGCAATGAAAAATACTCCTCTATTTGCAAGTTCGGAGCTTGTTTCCCCAGCATACATAAGCCTACCTAGATCAACATGACATGCTTCGAAGGTCCCTGTAAAACATTCTAGAGGCTGCCATTCCACACATGTTGAAGGGAAAACATCTGCATACAATAGAATACATTGGAGTTCTTGATATTCACATAGTCTTCATGCAAGCATTTCTCTAAAGCAAAGAAACATTAAACAAGTACTGAAACTTACAGTTAGTTGGGAACCGTGGTGAGTTCGCATCTTCAAGATGTATTTGGCTTGAGGTGTAAACATGTTGCACCTTTGCAAGCCGCTTTCCATCCTTGTTGCAAACTTTGAATTCTAAGATCCTTCCTTTCCAGTGATGGCTTGTGGAAGCCATGTGCCTTTGAGGAACCTTGTGTGCACCCCTCAAACTGGGTTGCATTGTTATCCACATGAACCGCTTAAAAACGGTAGGAATCCAATAACCTTCATCATCCTGTATTGTGGAAATAGCCATGGACTGGATAGTGGATGATGGCCTGCGTACACACTGAAGAGCCATAGATGGCCCAAATAAAAAGAAAGTGAATGTTAAGAATATGGCAAAAAAGCAAATACCTGCTCAGAGAGAGAGAGAGAGAGAGAGAGAGCTAGCTAAAGCTTCAAAGAAGTTGGCTGCAAACACACACACACACACAATACACACACACACACACACACACACACATCACACACAGAAAGCTAAACCTTCAAAAGAAAGCAAATGAGAGATTGCATTAGGTGCCTGCATGCAGAGAGAGAGAGAGAGAGAGAGAGAGAGAGAGAGAGAGAGAGAGAGAGAGAGAGAGAGAGAGAGAGAGTCTGATAACAGAGCTTCCTCTAGAGAGAGAGAGAAGGGCTGATAACAGAGCTTCCTCTGAGTAGCTGGTAGCAAAGAGCTTTCCTCAAAAGAAAGCTAATGAGAGATTGCATGAGGTGCCTGCTTGCACACAGAGAGAGAGAGAGAGAGAGAGAGAGAGAGAGAGAGAGAGAGAGAGGCAGAGTCTGATAACAGAGCTTCCTCTAGAGAGAGAAAGAGGTTGATAACAGAGCTTTCTCTGAGTAGGTGGTAGCAAAGAGCTTTCCTCAAGTTGGGGATGAAGATAGGGCTGCAAGTGAGGGTGTAGTGAGTGGTAGATGGGGAAAGTGGGTTAGTCTAAAAGGGAGGAGAGAGAAACACGCCCCTACTTTTGGAGGGAAGAGGGAAGTGAGGGGGGTAACTTTTTGAAACTTTTCCTTTAAAAAAATATTTAAAAAAAAGATATTGAAGATTTTCTTTGCTGGCAGATCTGAAAAAGGTAAGATTCTACCTTTGACCACAAGATTTAGGGTCTTAAGCAACCCAACGTTTTTGTACACATGTATTTTTCCTATTGGCCTTCACACTAATCATCTCCTTAATCTCATGGCAGCTTAAAGGGCCCACATAGACCTCAACCTTCCCCTAATGCATTGTACTTAGATTTTTGGACAGTGACTAACCTCAGAGTAGCTGGGGTAGCTCATTTTCATTCTGATGTACTTATTTGATGTTTATATCATTATGAGTTTTTTAATTATTGAGTATCATTACATTTTAGTTGATGTTCTTGATTTTATTTTATTTTTTAACACTTTGGCTATCATATTGTTTGTTGAAAATCACCATGCCATCGTACCCAAACATGCTCCGATGGGGACCAAACTTTGCAAGCATGTGGGGGTGGGTCCCCCCCACATGCTTGCAAAGTTTGGTGCCCACCATCGGAGCATGTTTGGATTGGTAATTAGCGCCCAGTCCGGATTTTTGAAGTCCCTTGGTGCTTAAGAGGCCATGGAAAATTCGGGCCTTCCCCATACCATCGTACCCAAACATGCTCCGATGGGGACCAAACTTTGCAAGCATGTGGGGGTGGGTCCCCCCCACATGCTTGCAAAGTTTGGTCCCCATCGGAGCATGTTTGGATTGGTAATTAGTGCCCAGTCCGAATTTTTGAAGTCTCTTGGTGCTTAAGAGGCCAAGGAAAATCCGGGCCTTCCCCATCCCATCGTACCCAAACATGCTCCGATGGGGACCAAACTTTGCAAGCATGGGGGGGGACCCACCCCCACATGCTTGCAAAGTCTGGTCACAATCAGAGCATGTTTGGATTGGTAATTAGCGCCCAGTGCGGGTTTTTGAAGTCTCTTGGTGCTTAAGAGGCCATGGAAAATTTGGACCTTCCCCATACCATCGTACCCAAACATGCTCCGATGGGGACCAAACTTTGCAAGCATGTGGGGGTGGGTCTCCCCCACATGATTGCAAAGTTTGGTCCCCATCGGAGCATGTTTGGATTGGTAATTAGCGCCCAGTCCGGGATTTTAAAGTCTCTTGGTGCTTAAGAGGCCATGGAAAATTCGGGCCTTACCCATACCATCGTACCCAAACATGCTCCGATGGGGACCAAACTTTGCAAGCATATGGGGATGGGTCCCCCCCACATGCTTGCAAATTTTGGTCCCCATCGGAGCATATTTGGATTGGTAATTAGCGCCTAGTCCGGATTTTTAAAGTCTCTTGGTGCTTAAGAGGCCATGGAAAATTCGGGCCTTCCCCATACCATCGTACCCAAACATGCTCCGATGGGGACCAAACTTTACAAGCATGTGGGGGTGGGTCCCTCCCACATGCTTGCAAAGTTTGGTCTCCATCAGAGCATGTTTGGATTGGTAATTAGCGCCCAGTGTGGGTTTTTGAAGTCTCTTGGTGCTTAAGAGGCCACGGAAACTTCGGGCCTTCCCCATACCATTGTACCCAAACATGCTCCGATGGGGACCAAACTTTGCAAGCATGTGGGGGTGGGTCCCTCCCACATGCTTGCAAAGTTTGGTCCCCATCGGAGCGTGTTTGGATTGGTAATTAGCGCCCAGTCTAGATTTTTGAAGTCTCTTGGTGCTTAAGAGGCCATGGAAAATTCGGGCCTTCCCCATACCATCGTACCCAAACATGCTCCGATGGGGACCAAACTTTGCAAGCATATGGGGATGGGTCCCCCTCCCACATGCTTGCAAATTTTGGTTCCCATCGGAGCATATTTGGATTGATAATTAGCGCCCAGTCTGAATTTTTGAAGTCTCTTGGTGCTTAAGAGGCCATGGAAAATTCGGGCCTTCCCCATACCATCGTACCCAAACATGCTCCGATGGGGACCAAACTTTGCAAGCATGTGGGGGTGGGTCCCTCGCACATGCTTGCAAAGTTTGGTCTCCATCGGAGCATGTTTGGATTGGTAATTAGCGCCCAGTCCGGATTTTTGAAGTCTCTTGGTGCTTAAGAGGCCATGGAAAATCCGGGCCTTCCCCATACCATCGTACCCAAACATGCTCCGATGGGGACCAAACTTTGCAAGCATGGGGGGGGGGACCCACCCCCACATGCTTGCAAAGTTTGGTCACAATCAGAGCATGTTTGGATTGGAAATTAGCGCCCAGTGCGGGTTTTTGAAGTCTCTTGGTGCTTAAGAGGCCATGGAGAATCCGGGCCTTCTCCATACCATCGTACCCAAACATGCTCCGATGGGGACCAAACTTTGCAAGCATGTGGGGGTGGACTGGGCGCTAATTACCAACCCAAACAAGCTCCGATGGGGATCAAACTTTGCAAGCATGTGGGGGGGAAGCCTATAAAACATTTCTGGGCACAACCCCATTTGAGCTTGCTTTTGAACTAGATGCAATTCTTTCCATTGAATTTCTTGTACCTACTCTACGAGTTGCTAAACAATTGGACTTGACTGGTCATGAGCTTTCTCAACGCATTGACGAATTGGAAAAGCTTGATGAGACCCGCTTATTGGCAGTAATGGGGATGTATGCCGAGAAGAGGAGACAAAAGCAATGGTATGATAGAAATGTAACAACTGGCCGATTCAAAAAAGGGGACCTTGTGCTCTTGTACACACTTAAGAAGCATAAGAGAAAGCTCAAGAAACGTGGCCTAGGACCGTTTGTGATTAATGAGCTTACTCCAAGTGGTGTAGTGCATTTAGAGACACTAGAAGGTGGAGCAAATGCCTAACTTCATTAATGGACCCCCCCACATGCTTGCAAAGTTTGATCCCCATCGGAGCTTGTTTGGGTTGGTAATTAGCGCCCAGTCCGGATTTTTGAAGTCTCTTGGTGCTTAAGAGGCCAAGGAAAATTCGGGCCTTCCCCATACCATCGTACCCAAACATGCTCCAATGGGGACCAAACTTTGCAAGCATGTGGGGGTGGGTCCCCCCCACACGCTTGCAAATTTTGGTCTCCATCGGAGCATGTTTGGATTGGTAATTAGCGCCCAGTCCGGATTTTTAAAGTCTCTTGGTGCTTAAGAGGCCATGGAAAATCCGGGCCTTCCCCATACCATCATTTCCAAACATGCTTCGATGGGGACCAAACTTTGCAAGCATATGGGGATGGGTCCCCCCCACATGCTTGCAAAGTTTGGTCCCCATCGGAGCATATTTGGATTGGTAATTAGCGCCTAGTCCGGATTTTTGAAGTCTCTTCGTGCTTAAGAGGCCATGGAAAATTCGGGCCTTCCCCATACCATCGTACCCAAACATGCTCCGATGGGGACCAAACTTTGCAAGCATGTGGGGGTGGGTCCCCCCCACATGCTTGCAAAGTTTGGTGTCCATCAGAGCATGTTTGGATTGGTAATTAGCGCCCAGTCCGGATTTTTTAAGTCTCTTGGTGCTTAAGAGGCCATGGAAAATCCGGGCCTTCCCCATACCATCGTACCCAAACATGCTCCGATGGGGACCAAACTTTGCAAGCATGGGGGGGGACCCACCCCCACATGCTTGCAAAGTTTGGTCACAATCAAAGCATGTTTGGATTGGAAATTAGCGCCCAGTGCGGGTTTTTGAAGTCTCTTGGTGCTTAAGAGGCCATGGAGAATCCGGGCCTTCCCCATACCAAAAACATGCTCCGATGGGGACCAAACTTTGCAAGCATGTGGGGGTGGGTTCCCCCCCACATGCTTGCAAAGTTTGGTCTCCATCGGAGCAAGCTTGGATTGGTAATTAACGCCCAGTCCGGATTTTTGAAGTCTCTTGGTGCTTAAGAGGCCATGGAAAATCCGGGCCTTCCCCATACCATCGTACCCAAACATGCTCCGATGGGGACCAAACTTTGCAAGCATGTGGGGGTGGGTCTCCCCCACATGATTGCAAAGTTTGGTCCCCATCGGAGCATGTTTGGATTGGTAATTAGCGCCCAGTCCGGGATTTTAAAGTCTCTTGGTGCTTAAGAGGCCATGGAAAATTCGGGCCTTACCCATACCATCGTACCCAAACATGCTCCGATGGGGACCAAACTTTGCAAGCATACGGGGATGGGTCCCCCCCACATGCTTGCAAATTTTGGTCCCCATCGGAGCATATTTGGATTGGTAATTAGCGCCTAGTCCGGATTTTTAAAGTCTCTTGGTGCTTAAGAGGCCAAGGAAAATTCGGGCCTTCCCCATACCATCGTACCCAAACATGCTCCGATGGGGACCAAACTTTACAAGCATGTGGGGGTGGGTCCCTCCCACATGCTTGCAAAGTTTGGTCTCCATCAGAGCATGTTTGGATTGGTAATTAGCGCCCAGTGTGGGTTTTTGAAGTCTCTTGGTGCTTAAGAGGCCACGGAAACTTCGGGCCTTCCCCATACCATTGTACCCAAACATGCTCCGATGGGGACCAAACTTTGCAAGCATGTGGGGGTGGGTCCCTCCCACATGCTTGCAAAGTTTGGTCCCCATCGGAGCATGTTTGGATTGGTAATTAGCGCCCAGTCTAGATTTTTGAAGTCTCTTGGTGCTTAAGAGGCCATGGAAAATTCGGGCCTTCCCCATACCATCGTACCCAAACATGCTCCGATGGGGACCAAACTTTGCAAGCATATGGGGATGGGTCCCCCTCCCACATGCTTGCAAATTTTGGTTCCCATCGGAGCATATTTGGATTGATAATTAGCGCCCAGTCTGAATTTTTGAAGTCTCTTGGTGCTTAAGAGGCCATGGAAAATTCGGGCCTTCCCCATACCATCGTACCCAAACATGCTCCGATGGGGACCAAACTTTGCAAGCATGTGGGGGTGGGTCCCTCGCACATGCTTGAAAAGTTTGGTCTCCATCGGAGCATGTTTGGATTGGTAATTAGCGCCCAGTCCGGATTTTTGAAGTCTCTTGGTGCTTAAGAGGCCATGGAAAATCCGGGCCTTCCCCATACCATCGTACCCAAACATGCTCCGATGGGGACCAAACTTTGCAAGCATGGGGGGGGGGACCCACCCCCACATGCTTGCAAAGTTTGGTCACAATCAGAGCATGTTTGGATTGGAAATTAGCGCCCAGTGCGGGTTTTTGAAGTCTCTTGGTGCTTAAGAGGCCATGGAGAATCCGGGCCTTCTCCATACCATCGTACCCAAACATGCTCCGATGGGGACCAAACTTTGCAAGCATGTGGGGGTGGACTGGGCGCTAATTACCAACCCAAACAAGCTCCGATGGGGATCAAACTTTGCAAGCATGTGGGGGGGAAGCCTATAAAACATTTCTGGGCACAACCCCATTTGAGCTTGCTTTTGAACTAGATGCAATTCTTTCCATTGAATTTCTTGTACCTACTCTACGAGTTGCTAAACAATTGGACTTGACTGGTCATGAGCTTTCTCAACGCATTGACGAATTGGAAAAGCTTGATGAGACCCGCTTATTGGCAGTAATGGGGATGTATGCCGAGAAGAGGAGACAAAAGCAATGGTATGATAGAAATGTAACAACTGGCCGATTCAAAAAAGGGGACCTTGTGCTCTTGTACACACTTAAGAAGCATAAGAGAAAGCTCAAGAAACGTGGCCTAGGACCGTTTGTGATTAATGAGCTTACTCCAAGTGGTGTAGTGCATTTAGAGACACTAGAAGGTGGAGCAAATGCCTAACTTCATTAATGGACCCCCCCACATGCTTGCAAAGTTTGATCCCCATCGGAGCTTGTTTGGGTTGGTAATTAGCGCCCAGTCCGGATTTTTGAAGTCTCTTGGTGCTTAAGAGGCCAAGGAAAATTCGGGCCTTCCCCATACCATCGTACCCAAACATGCTCCAATGGGGACCAAACTTTGCAAGCATGTGGGGGTGGGTCCCCCCCACACGCTTGCAAATTTTGGTCTCCATCGGAGCATGTTTGGATTGGTAATTAGCGCCCAGTCCGGATTTTTAAAGTCTCTTGGTGCTTAAGAGGCCATGGAAAATCCGGGCCTTCCCCATACCATCATTTCCAAACATGCTTCGATGGGGACCAAACTTTGCAAGCATATGGGGATGGGTCCCCCCCACATGCTTGCAAAGTTTGGTCCCCATCGGAGCATATTTGGATTGGTAATTAGCGCCTAGTCCGGATTTTTGAAGTCTCTTCGTGCTTAAGAGGCCATGGAAAATTCGGGCCTTCCCCATACCATCGTACCCAAACATGCTCCGATGGGGACCAAACTTTGCAAGCATGTGGGGGTGGGTCCCCCCCACATGCTTGCAAAGTTTGGTGTCCATCAGAGCATGTTTGGATTGGTAATTAGCGCCCAGTCCGGATTTTTTAAGTCTCTTGGTGCTTAAGAGGCCATGGAAAATCCGGGCCTTCCCCATACCATCGTACCCAAACATGCTCCGATGGGGACCAAACTTTGCAAGCATGGGGGGGGACCCACCCCCACATGCTTGCAAAGTTTGGTCACAATCAAAGCATGTTTGGATTGGAAATTAGCGCCCAGTGCGGGTTTTTGAAGTCTCTTGGTGCTTAAGAGGCCATGGAGAATCCGGGCCTTCCCCATACCAAAAACATGCTCCGATGGGGACCAAACTTTGCAAGCATGTGGGGGTGGGTTCCCCCCCACATGCTTGCAAAGTTTGGTCTCCATCGGAGCAAGCTTGGATTGGTAATTAACGCCCAGTCCGGATTTTTGAAGTCTCTTGGTGCTTAAGAGGCCATGGAAAATCCGGGCCTTCCCCATACCATCGTACCCAAACATGCTCCGATGGGGACCAAACTTTGCAAGCATGTGGGGGTGGGTCTCCCCCACATGATTGCAAAGTTTGGTCCCCATCGGAGCATGTTTGGATTGGTAATTAGCGCCCAGTCCGGGATTTTAAAGTCTCTTGGTGCTTAAGAGGCCATGGAAAATTCGGGCCTTACCCATACCATCGTACCCAAACATGCTCCGATGGGGACCAAACTTTGCAAGCATACGGGGATGGGTCCCCCCCACATGCTTGCAAATTTTGGTCCCCATCGGAGCATATTTGGATTGGTAATTAGCGCCTAGTCCGGATTTTTAAAGTCTCTTGGTGCTTAAGAGGCCAAGGAAAATTCGGGCCTTCCCCATACCATCGTACCCAAACATGCTCCGATGGGGACCAAACTTTACAAGCATGTGGGGGTGGGTCCCTCCCACATGCTTGCAAAGTTTGGTCTCCATCAGAGCATGTTTGGATTGGTAATTAGCGCCCAGTGTGGGTTTTTGAAGTCTCTTGGTGCTTAAGAGGCCACGGAAACTTCGGGCCTTCCCCATACCATTGTACCCAAACATGCTCCGATGGGGACCAAACTTTGCAAGCATGTGGGGGTGGGTCCCTCCCACATGCTTGCAAAGTTTGGTCCCCATCGGAGCATGTTTGGATTGGTAATTAGCGCCCAGTCTAGATTTTTGAAGTCTCTTGGTGCTTAAGAGGCCATGGAAAATTCGGGCCTTCCCCATACCATCGTACCCAAACATGCTCCGATGGGGACCAAACTTTGCAAGCATATGGGGATGGGTCCCCCTCCCACATGCTTGCAAATTTTGGTTCCCATCGGAGCATATTTGGATTGATAATTAGCGCCCAGTCTGAATTTTTGAAGTCTCTTGGTGCTTAAGAGGCCATGGAAAATTCGGGCCTTCCCCATACCATCGTACCCAAACATGCTCCGATGGGGACCAAACTTTGCAAGCATGTGGGGGTGGGTCCCTCGCACATGCTTGAAAAGTTTGGTCTCCATCGGAGCATGTTTGGATTGGTAATTAGCGCCCAGTCCGGATTTTTGAAGTCTCTTGGTGCTTAAGAGGCCATGGAAAATCCGGGCCTTCCCCATACCATCGTACCCAAACATGCTCCGATGGGGACCAAACTTTGCAAGCATGGGGGGGGGGACCCACCCCCACATGCTTGCAAAGTTTGGTCACAATCAGAGCATGTTTGGATTGGAAATTAGCGCCCAGTGCGGGTTTTTGAAGTCTCTTGGTGCTTAAGAGGCCATGGAGAATCCGGGCCTTCTCCATACCATCGTACCCAAACATGCTCCGATGGGGACCAAACTTTGCAAGCATGTGGGGGTGGACTGGGCGCTAATTACCAACCCAAACAAGCTCCGATGGGGATCAAACTTTGCAAGCATGTGGGGGGGAAGCCTATAAAACATTTCTGGGCACAACCCCATTTGAGCTTGCTTTTGAACTAGATGCAATTCTTTCCATTGAATTTCTTGTACCTACTCTACGAGTTGCTAAACAATTGGACTTGACTGGTCATGAGCTTTCTCAACGCATTGACGAATTGGAAAAGCTTGATGAGACCCGCTTATTGGCAGTAATGGGGATGTATGCCGAGAAGAGGAGACAAAAGCAATGGTATGATAGAAATGTAACAACTGGCCGATTCAAAAAAGGGGACCTTGTGCTCTTGTACACACTTAAGAAGCATAAGAGAAAGCTCAAGAAACGTGGCCTAGGACCGTTTGTGATTAATGAGCTTACTCCAAGTGGTGTAGTGCATTTAGAGACACTAGAAGGTGGAGCAAATGCCTAACTTCATTAATGGACCCCCCCACATGCTTGCAAAGTTTGATCCCCATCGGAGCTTGTTTGGGTTGGTAATTAGCGCCCAGTCCGGATTTTTGAAGTCTCTTGGTGCTTAAGAGGCCAAGGAAAATTCGGGCCTTCCCCATACCATCGTACCCAAACATGCTCCAATGGGGACCAAACTTTGCAAGCATGTGGGGGTGGGTCCCCCCCACACGCTTGCAAATTTTGGTCTCCATCGGAGCATGTTTGGATTGGTAATTAGCGCCCAGTCCGGATTTTTAAAGTCTCTTGGTGCTTAAGAGGCCATGGAAAATCCGGGCCTTCCCCATACCATCATTTCCAAACATGCTTCGATGGGGACCAAACTTTGCAAGCATATGGGGATGGGTCCCCCCCACATGCTTGCAAAGTTTGGTCCCCATCGGAGCATATTTGGATTGGTAATTAGCGCCTAGTCCGGATTTTTGAAGTCTCTTCGTGCTTAAGAGGCCATGGAAAATTCGGGCCTTCCCCATACCATCGTACCCAAACATGCTCCGATGGGGACCAAACTTTGCAAGCATGTGGGGGTGGGTCCCCCCCACATGCTTGCAAAGTTTGGTGTCCATCAGAGCATGTTTGGATTGGTAATTAGCGCCCAGTCCGGATTTTTGAAGTCTCTTGGTGCTTAAGAGGCCATGGAAAATCCGGGCCTTCCCCATACCATCGTACCCAAACATGCTCCAATGGGGACCAAACTTTGCAAGCATGGGGGGGGACCCACCCCCACATGCTTGCAAAGTTTGGTCACAATCAAAGCATGTTTGGATTGGAAATTAGCGCCCAGTGCGGGTTTTTGAAGTCTCTTGGTGCTTAAGAGGCCATGGAGAATCCGGGCCTTCCCCATACCAAAAACATGCTCCGATGGGGACCAAACTTTGCAAGCATGTGGGGGTGGGTTCCCCTCCACATGCTTGCAAAGTTTGGTCTCCATCGGAGCATGCTTGGATTGGTAATTAACGCCCAGTCCGGATTTTTGAAGTCTCTTGGTGCTTAAGAGGCCATGGAAAATCCGGGCCTTCCCCATACCATCGTACCCAAACATGCTCCGATGGGGACCAAACTTTGCAAGCATGGGGGGGGGGACCACCCCCACATGCTTGCAAAGTTTGGTCACAATCAGAGCATGTTTGGATTGGAAATTAGAGCCCAGTGCGGGTTTTTGAAGTCTCTTGGTGCTTAAGAGGCCATGGAGAATCCGGGCCTTCCCCATACCATTGTACCCAAACATGCTCCGATGGGGACCAAACTTTGCAAGCATGTGGGAGTGGGTCCCCCCCACATGCTTGCAAAGTTTGATCCCCATCGGAGCTTGTTTGGATTGGTAATTAGCGCCCAGTCCGGATTTTTGAAGTCTCTTGGTGCTTAAGAGGCCAAGGAAAATTCGGGCCTTCCCCATACCATCGTACCCAAACATGCTCCGATGGGGACCAAACTTTGCAAGCATGGTGGGTCCCCCCCACATGCTTGCAAATTTTGGTCTCCATCGGAGCATGTTTGGATTGGTAATTAGCGCCCAGTCCGGATTTTTAAAGTCTCTTGGTGCTTAAGAGGCCATGGGAAATCCAGGCCCTCCCCATACCATCGTACCCAAACATGCTCGGATGGGGACCAAACTTTGCAAGAATATGGGGATGGGTACCCCCCACATGCTTGCAAAGTTTGGTCCCCATCGGAGCATATTTGGATTGGTAATTAGCGCCCAGTCCGGATTTTTGAAGTCTCTTGGTGCTTAAGAGGCCATGGAAAATTCGGGCCTTCCCCATACCATCGTACCCAAACATGCTAAGATGGGGACCAAACTTTGCAAGCATGTGGGGGTGGGTCCCCCCCACATGCTTGCAAAGTTTGGTCTCCATCAGAGCATGTTTGGATTGGTAATTAGCGCCCAGTCTGGATTTTTGAAGTCTCTTGGTGCTTAAGAGGCCATGCAAAATCTGGGCCTTCCCCATACCATCGTACCCAAACATGCTCCAATGGGGAACAAACTTTGCAAGCATGGGGGGGGGACCCACCCCCACATGCTTGCAAAGTTTGGTCACAATCAGAGCATGTTTGGATTGGAAATTAGCGCCCAGTGCGGGTTTTTGAAGTCTCTTGGTGCTTAAGAGGCCATGGAGAATCCGGCCTTTCCCCATACCATCGTACCCAAACATGCTCCGATGGGGACCAAACTTTGCAAGCATGTGGGGGTTCGGTCCCCCCCACATGCTTGCAAAGTTTGATCCCCATCGGAGCTTGTTTGGATTGGTAATTAGCGCCCAGTCCGGATTTTTGAAGTCTCTTGGTGCTTAAGAGGCCATGGAAAATCCGGGCCTTCCTCATACCATCGTACCCAAACATGCTCCGATGGGGACCAAACTTTGCAAGCATGGGGGGGGGGACCCACGCCCACATGCTTGCAAAGTTTGGTCACAATCAGAGCATGTTTGGATTGGATTTTAGCGCCCGGTGTGGGTTTTTGAAGTCTCTTGGTGCTTAAGAGGCCATGGAGAATCCGGGCCTTCCCCATACCATCGTACCCAAACATGCTCCGATGGGGACCAAACTTTGCAAGCATGTGGGGGTGGGTCCCCCCCACATGCTTGCAAAGTTTGGTGCCCATCGGAGCATGTTTGGATTGGTAATTAGCGCCCAGTCCGGATTTTTGAAGTCTCTTGGTGCTTAAGAGGCCAAGGAAAATTCGGGCCTTCCCCATACCATCGTACCCAAACATGCTCCGATGGGGACCAAACTTTGCAAGCATGTGGGGGTGGGTCCCCCCCACATGCGTGCAAAGTTTGGTCCCCATCGGAGCATGTTTGGATTGGTAATTACTGCTCCGATGGGGACCCACATCCACAAGAACATCAACTAAAATGTAATGATACTCAATAATGAGATAACTCATAATGATATAAACATCAAATAAGTACATCAGAATGAAAATGAGCTACCCCAGCTAGTTTGAGGTTAGTCACTGCCCAAAAATCTAAGTACAATGTAAGTGAGCTAACCCAGCTAGTCTGAGTTTAGTCACTATCAAGATAGAGATCTAGTCAGTAGCACCCTCTCTAGCTCTCAACTGCTCTAGAATGCTCTCATGGTCATCCACTCGAAGCCGAAAACGAGGGTGAGAACTGTGTTTTCGGCTCTGTACTCGAACAAGAGTGAGCCTGGTAGTAACCACTAGATGAGAGAACTGAAATACCTCTAACTCCCACTTCCACTGCTGGAACTCAAGACACCCCCGATGAAGTCGAATCTACTGGTAATCATGCTATGGGCATCATAAGAAAACCCATGATCATCCACTGTATCCTGGTCAAGGATGAACTTTGGCCTAGTGCAACTCATCAGATAGTAGTCTACTCCCTCGCTATTTCCCTCACTGGCAATAACAGCAAATACATCATCCTCCTGTAGCCAATCTGTGAGGTCATCATAACTGACCATGAACGCAGGACCTGTGTGCTCATCAGACAGCACTGTGGATGTGAAGGATGCTCGGGGGAGAGGAATGTATGTATCCATGCATCTGCCCATTCTCTCAAGGCACAATGTGACCAATCGCCATCCATACATGCTCCACAAAAGCATGCAAACCGTCGTGTGTAAATCGTGGGGGCTGCCATGCACGTGCTCCTGATGGAATGTAAGCCCAAGGTGCCAGGTACTGTGTCACAATCATGGGAGGCTCTACGGTCAATCAGGCCACCATCCACATGCCAAAAAAATCTCCTGACAATCCGAGCATCACGTTTGGGGTACGATGATGCTGCACTCCCACACAAATGTTGGGAGCACCACTCGACTACGTGGCCCGCATCTCTGAACCACTGAGCATCCTGCCGCACAACTGATGACGCCTCAAGGCACGTTTCACACACGCGCCTGCACCATCATGCTCTCCCTTCCCGTGACCAGTCTCAAAGAATGACCAAATCACTGGGATACTAGACTGCACATGCCACCTATAAATCCATAAAAGATAGTCTTAGTTATTGTTTTCTTTAAGATGTTCTAGTGAATTTAGGTTAATTGTAAATGTAAGAAAACCATAAGTACTACCTGTAGAGCCAATAGAATTGTCGTGATTACTTGAACTGTGTGTTGAGATATCGAGCTCTAGTGAGGCGGTGGACACTGACGACCCGCCTGGGGGATAGGCCCCACACTTACACCACTGGCATGGTTGGTGAGATCATGGGAGATATGCGGCTAGTGGGATGACAGGCTGTGTGACAGCCACTCTAGAGACTGGCATAGTTATAGCGCCAGCTCATTTAGTCGGGTTCACACTATAGAGAACCCGTGTATGTATTGGTTGAGTACCTTTCATATTGTGTGTACTCTTATCTTGTATATGGTGTGTTGAGTGTTGAGTAGAGAAGTAGAAGATTTTCAGCCTCTCACCTTGTGTGTTCTCTATTAGGGTTTTGTGAGTGTGTGTGTGTGCTTGCAAGAGCTCAAGCTCTCTTCCCCCCTGCATCTTTTCATGGTATCAGAGCCTGGTTCGTGCTAAGGGCTGAGCTGCAAGCAAGAGAACCACAGGAAGCGGTACGAGGGTAAGAGCTTCAACTACTCTTCCCTATTGTGTTGGTGACTACACCCTTGTCGGGAGCTCTACGGGAGGCACCGGCTCTCTGATTGAGGAGCTTTCTTCGCGGGAGTAAAGCTATAGGGCAACTATACAGTCCTTCGGACTATCCTTCGGACTGAAATTTTCGGGCCTAAAACGCGTTTCGGGCGCGTCTGGACCTCCGTTTTTCAGAAAGCAGGCGATTTCGAGCACTGCGAGTAAGCCATCGATTCTCTGCAGAACTCTGTTTTAAGTACTGCAGGAAGACAGATTGACTGTGCAGACACTGTGGGTGCTGCAAAGAGGTCTACAGTTGCCATTGGGTGTATGTATGCACATTGAGGTCACTGGTTGTGACATTTGAGTGGACTGCAGTACCGCTGTGCAGAAAATACAGCAGTTGTGCAGGAAAAACCAGAGTGCAGTTTCTGGTAAAATTGTGTGTTTGGCAAGATGTCTAATGATGGCATAACACAGATTGTGGCTGAGAAGCTGGATAAGAATAACTTCCATGCTTGGAGGTTCAGGTTGACTAATTTCCTAATGGGAAAAGGCTATTGGGACTACATAGAAGGTGAACATGAAGAGGCACCGGAGATACCCGACATAAATCCTACTGCTCTGCAGATGTGAAAGAGTTTAAAGACTGGAACCAAGGAGCCAGGAAGGTTATGTATTGGCTATCCATTAGCATACAGGATACCATGATTGGGCACATTCAGGATGCCAAGTCCCCCAAGGAGGCGTGGGACACCTTGGTAAAGCTTTATGAAACAAATACCAAGGCACGCAAGATACAGTTGAAGAATGAACTTCATACTGTGGAGAAAAAGAGCATGTCTGTGAATGACTATGCGCTGAAGATAAAGGGTATTGTGGAATCCCTTGCATCTATTGGTGTGTCAGTAGATGATGATGACAAGGTGGAAGTCTATCTACGTGGTCTCGGGCCACAATACAAGGCGTTTAAGACGTCTATTCAGACTCGGGAAAACATTCCCAACTTTACAGATTTGGTGTCTATGCTGATTATCGAAGAGAAGAACTTGGGTGAAGACTGTTGAAATATACAAGTGAATAGGGTGTGTGTGGGAACAAGCTCTTGGATAGAGGCTGTAAAAGAGGAGGTGTAATTGTGAAAGAACCTGTGAAAAGGTTAGGAGAATCTACTAGGAGAGAATAATGGGTAGCATGAGGGAATTTAGGAGTGTGGAGTTATTCTGGGAGATAATCAGGGAAAAGAGAAGAGGTGGAGAGAATCAGGCAAGAGGTGGAGATATTCAGGGAGTGAATCATGGAGAAATCAATGGGGATTGATGCTTGATGTAAACACTATAAATTGAGGCATAGCCCTAATGAGAATTTGCTGGTTTTTGAGTATCCATGCCTACATTAATCTATCTGCTAATTATTCACTAATTACGTGTTAATCATTTGCTAATCACTTTCTTAATCATGTTGATTCTAGTGTTTGATCCACCATAGCTCATCATTTTGCTCAAATTTCAACATGGTATCAGAGCCATGCCTAGAATCAACCAGATTTATGAGCCCATTAGTGAATTAATCAGGATTAGTAAAATAATTAGCAAAAAAATCAGTTTTTAGTAAGCTTTCACTCTTCCCCTTCACCCCCAGCCAGTGGAGGGTCTCTAGCATCTAGCACACATCAAATTAGGGCAAAAGCTTCTAGCCATAGCTAGCTAAGCTCCTTGGCTTCAAGCCTATCAAGACGGCGTAGCAAACCGCGCAGAAATGAAGCGAAAATCGACGTTTGAACCGGCGCGTTTTTTCTGAAGCAAACTGCAGATTTCTCTTGGCTCCAATCAAATTACTTCAATTCCTCCTAGCCCAAGGGGTAATCAAGCATGCCCTACAAGCTGGTGAAGTCAGAATTGAGTTTCATCAAGTCTACAGTGAGATCCAAGCTCTTCATCAAATCTGCAGGTGACTTTGGTAAAACAGAGATTAAGCTTTCATTATTTGGTCAAATCTTGTGTTTCTTGGCTTAATCCTCTACTAGACTCATTGCTATTGATGCCTTTGAAAGCATTTGAGCTCATTTGAAGTGGAAGGCATCAGATCTGGGCTCCCCGCATACTCTGTTTTTTGCACACAAACCAGAGCATTAATTTGCTAATCAGTGATTAATCAGTGCTAATCACTGTACTTTGGTGCAATTGAGGGTTCAAATTAACCATTAGGTATCTGATACAGATCCCTATAACTTCAGATTGGAAATCGGAGTTGGTTTGATACTCCAACCATCCCGTACAAATTGGTTACCCTTAATTTAGTGTAATTTCTGGGAAAATTGTGCTGATAAAATTGTGAAAATCATCATTTTGCATTTAACTCTTGGTTAATGCCTGTAAATCTCACTCAAATTCAAGATTATTCACAGCCAGAATTGCATTTGGAATGTGCATGAGAATGAATGCTATACGCATTATGTATTGGGCACATTTTATCAGTGTAAAAATGGGAGCAGACACTGCCCTTGTCCAGATTAAGGCAAGAGGTAAGACCTCCCGCATAAATTTGGGTTTGCATTGCATAATGACAAAAGATAAACATAAAAAGCCCAAAGGAACTGTCAGCAAAACATTGAAACATGTTGCTCACATGGAGCAAAATGACCTGATGGCCCCAGCCATGAAAGAAGAAGAATATCTCTTCCCAAGAAGAGGATCGACACCAAGAAGAAAAGCTGAAGGAAGACATGGACACGAGAAGAGAAGCTGCCACAAGAAGAGAAGCTGCCCCGAGAAGACTGGAAGAAGAGACGGACGCGTGGAGAGATGCTGCCACGAGAAGAAGACTGAAGAAAAGAGAAGATGTGAGGCTCCAAAGAGTGAGGAGCCATGTGAAAATCTCTGAGAGAGAGAGAGAGAGAGAGAACCCACAACCCAATGTAACCTGCCCCAATAAAGTAAAACCACCTCTGAGCCACCGATGATGTAGGCCACGTGGTAGATGTATGTGTGAGCACTTTAGTCAAGGTCACGGGCACTTATAGTAGCCTTGGACACATAGAGAGAGAGAGAGTGTCAAGGACTATGGAGTTTAGGGACTTGAGGCACTGGTCGCGGACTGTCAAGTAAGAGAGAAACTTGATACAGGGTCCAGGTGTGCTGAGATAACTTGAGGGGAGGAGTAGACACTGGTCGCGGACTACCAAGTAAAGGGAGGCAAACTTGGTATAGGGTCTAGGTGTACTAGGATTATTCACTTGAGGGGAGGTGTTGAAATATACAAGTGAATAGGGTGTGTGTGGGAACAAGCTCTTGGATAGAGGCTGTAAAAGAGATGTAATTGTGAAAGAACCTGTGAAAAGGTTAGGAGAATCTACTGGGAGAGAATAATGGGTAGCATGAGGGAATTTAGGAGTGTGGAGTTATTCTGGGAGATAATCAGGGAAAAGAGAAGAGGTGGAGAGAATCAGGCAAGAGGTGGAGATATTCAGGGAGTGAATCATGGAGAAATCAATGGGATTTGATGCTTGATGTAAACACTATATATTGAGGCATAGCCCTAATGAGAATTTGCTGGTTTTTGAGTATCCATGCCTACATTAATCTATCTACTAATTATTCACTAATTACGTGTTAATCATTTGCTAATCACTTTCTTAATCATGTTGATTCTAGTGTTTGATCCACCATAGCTCATCATTTTGCTCAAATTTCAACAAAGACCAACAGTCTTCACAAAGCAAAAACAGTTCAGAGCTTCTACACGAGTTTAGGAAGAGGACGAGGTAGAGGAGGCCGTGGACGCGGTCAAGGAGGTGGCCGAACAGGTAATCAGAATTATGGCCAGCAGCAGCAGCAACAACAACAGTCCCAGAATCAACAACAACAACAACACGCAGGTGGAAGAGGCAAATTCAGAGGCAGGGGGAGTCAAAGAGGTCGTGGAAATTGGCAAAGGCAATATAATGATGCACGTGAATGCTATTATTATGGTAAGCAAGGACATGTGCAGGCAGAATGTTATAAGAAGCAGGCTGACATGCAAAATGGGAAAGTGCAGCAAAACAACTATGCATCCTCAAGCAGAAATAATGAGGATAATGAAAGGTTGTTTGTTATGCAGCATGTTGTGAATGCCATGTCTGAAAATGTTGATGCAGCACAAAAAGATAATGTATGGTATGTGGATTCAGGCGCTTCGAACCACATGACGAGTCATGGGGAGTGGTTCAAGGAGATGAAAAACTCGGAAAGACCAGGTTTTGGAAACAGGGGATGACACTGCTCATCCAATTGCCCACATTAGAGATATGCCATTGTCTATGCAGGATGGCAAAGTGAAGTACCTTGCAGATGTACTTCATGTACCGAACATAACAAAGAATCTGGTTTCAGTTGGCCAGATGATTGATCAGGGGTTGCAGGTTCGGTTTAACCCTGATGGATGTTATGTTGAAGATTTTAAAGACAAGTGCAGGTTGGTTGCAAAAGGCAACAGAGTGGGCAGAATGTTTACGTTGGATGTAGACATGCCTGAAATGAGTGCTGCGATGTTTGCAAATGGTTCAGCAGTTGTTGCAGACACAGACATATGGCATAAAAGAATTGGACATGTAAATGTGCAGAGATTGAAGTCTATGCAGACAAAAGGAATTGTGACAGGGCTGCCAAAATTTAAAGTGGAAGGTATGCAGAAAATATGTGAAGCATGTCAATTTGGGAAGCAAACAAAGCATGTGTTTCCACGTAACAGATATGTGAGCAGAAATGCACGAGATGTTGTGCATTCAGATGTATGGGATCCTACGAAGACCATATCTATGGGAGGCTGCAGGTATTATGTGACTTTCATTGATGACCACACAAGGAAAGTGTGGGTATATTTCATGAAAGAGAAGAGTGAGGTGTTCACTCACTTTCAGAATTTCAGAGTTTTGGTTGAAAAGCAAACAGGGAAATATGTAAAGTGCCTAAGGTCAGATGGAGGGGGAGAGTACTTCTCCAATGAGTTCTCTGAATTCTTGAAGAAGAATGGTATTCGCAGACAGTTTACATGCAGATACACTCCGCAGCAAAATGGAGTTGCTGAGCGGAAAAACAGGCACATTGCTGAGATTGCGCGAGCATTGATGGAAGAGAAGAATATGCCGCATTGCTATTGGACTGAGGCTGTTTCTACAGCAGTATACATCATGAAAAGGACTCCAACTGGAGCCATACATGATGTAACTCCAGAGGAGAGGTTTACTGGCAGAAAACCTGATTTGTCTCATCTGAAAGTTTTTGGATGCATTGCATATGTGCGTGTGCCAGATGAGCTGAGAACTAAGCTAGATCCGAAAGCTAAAAAATGTGTGTTTATTGGATATTCCCTTGAGCAAAAGGGATACAGGTGTTACAACCCTGCTACACGTGAGTTGAGGGTAAGCAGGGATGTTGTCTTTGATGAGATGAGCAGCTGGTATGCTGCTGAAAAAGAAGCTATTGGGGCTGATGTGAGTGGAAGTGTGGTTGCACAGAATGCAGGTCAGCAATCACAGTCTTTGAGTGGACCAGGAGAGTCCTCATCTAGTGGGTCTGTTGATAGACCATGGAGTGGCAGGCTGCGTCATAATACCAGTCCTGCAAATGTGATTACTACATCACGTAAAGGAAAAGAGAAAGTGGTTGAGCCCCTTGGTATGCCTGACATTTCTGCAGGGCATTCTCATGTTGATGGAGAGTCTAGTGGCTCAGATATGAGCCTTGATGAGGAGCTTGAGATCCCAGCTATGAGAACACCTGGTGTAAAGAAGGCTATGGAAGCCATGAATGAGAAGCTGCGAAGATCTGGGAGAGTGAGAAATCTTGTGTAGAGATTTACCTATGATGGTTATGTGGCACATCACTATGCATATATGGCAAAGATTGTGCAGGTTGTTGAGCCCACATGCATTGATGAGGCTGTTGGAAATGTGTGTTGGGAGAAAGCTATGGATGAGGAGATGGATGCACTATATGGAAATGAAACTTGGGATTTAGTGCAATTGCCAGAAGGCAAGAAAGCCATTGGATGCAAGTGGGTGTACAAAGTTAAACATAACAGTGATGGAAGCATAAACAGGTACAAGGCTAGATTGGTAGCCAAAGGATATGCGCAGACATATGGGATTGATTATCAGGAAACTTTCAGCCTAGTTGCCAAGATGGCAACGGTGAGAGTTGTGATAGCAGTGGCTACGTCAAAGCAATGGTCTTTACATCAAATGGATGTAAAGAATGCATTCTTGCATGGGGATTTGCAAGAAGAGGTGTATATGTTGCAGCCACCTGGTTATGAGGATGTGGGTCACCCCGAGCATGTTTGCAAGTTGAAGAAAGCCTTGTATGGCTTAAAGTAAGCACCAAGAGCATGGTCTGACAAGATTTCTGAATATCTTGTCACTATTGGCTTTCATGTAGCCAATGCAGATTTCTCATTGTATGTGAGACATGGTGATAGAGGGGTTGTGCTTGTTGTCATCTATGTAGATGACTTGATCATTACGGGGGACCATGATGCAGAGATCTTTTGATGTAAAGATCTTGCTTAGACAGAAGTTCGAGATAAAGGATATGGGGGAGCTCAGATATTTCTTGGGCATTGAGGTGATTAGGTCACCACATGGTATTGGATTATTGCAGAGACAGTATGGCTTGGACATGTTGTCCAAGTATGGTATGACAGGCTGTAAGCCTATTTCTGTGCCATTGGATCAGAATGGCAAGTTGAGTGCAGATTCAGGAGAGATCTTGGAGGATCCTACTATGTACAGGAGCATAGTAGGAAGTTTGATCTACATGACGATCACCAGACCAGATTTGAGCTATGCTGTTGGGTTGGTGAGTCAGTTTATGCAGGTTCCACGGAAACCGCATTTGGATGCAGTGAGACGCATACTGAGGTATGTGAAGTCTACTTTACATTGTGGACTATTCTATGAGACTGGGACAGAGATATGTGTACATGGGTACACAGATGCTGATTGGGCTGGTAGTATCTCAGACAGAAGATCTACCAGTGGCTTCATGTTTTCTTTGGGGAGTGCTGCTGTGACTTGGAGCAGCAAGAAGCAGCCTACGATTGCTCTATCGAGTACGGAGGCCGAGTACAGAGGAGCTGCTATGGCAGCATGTGAGGTAGCTTGGTTGAGAAAGCTACTTGTAGATTTGGGTCTATCAGTGGATAGACAAGTTGTCATTTTCTGTGACAACATTAGCAGTATACAGTTGGCCAGGAACCCAGTCTTTCATGCTCGTACGAAGCACATAGAGGTCCACTACCACTTTGTCAGAGAGAGGGTCTTGGCAGGAGACCTTGACCTTGTTTATGTCAGCACAGTGGATCAGGTAGCTGACATCTTCACCAAAGCATTGGGTACAGAGAAGCTCCGCAGATTCAGGGCTTCGCTTGGTGTACATGAGATGGAGTTGAGCTCGAGGGGGAGTGTTGAGATATCGAGCTCTAGTGAGGCGGTGGACACTGACGACCCGCCTGGGGGATAGGCCCCACACTTACACCACTAGCATGGTTGGTGAGATCATGGGAGATATGCGGCCAGTGGGATGACAGGCTGTGTGACAGCCACTCTAGAGACTGGCATAGTTATAGTGCCAGCTCATTTAGTCGGGTTCACACTATAGAGAACCCGTGTATGTATTGGTTGAGTACCTTTCATATTGTGTGTACTCTTATCTTGTATATGGTGTGGTGAGTGTTGAGTAGAGAAGTAGAAGATTTTCAGCCTCTCACCTTGTGTGTTCTCTATTAGGGTTTTGTGAGTGTGTGTGTGTGCTTGCAAGAGCTCAAGCTCTCTTCCCCCCTGCATCTTTTCACTGTGCGCCACAACCATCCGACCAAACCCATCGCTGGACATGTCTGATCCCACAATCTCCTAAAAAATCGTCATGGAGACGAAAACAGTGTTGCACAAAATGTGCATCATGTGAACGATCATCACTGATATAGAAATGATACTCTCGAATAATGACACGTGTCTCGGGGGTACTCGCTATCCCATCTACATGAGCCTCTGCATGTCGATAGCTAATGTGGACCATAATAGCAACCTGGTGAGGTAAGCAATACATACGTTTAGGACACAAAAAATCAAATAAGTAATGTAGCTCAAACATAAAACAAATATTACAAAATATAACCATTACCTGCTCTGAGAAGTAATACTCAGATTGTATCTCCTGAAAAGGTGTGAAAGTGTAGTTCTTTGCAAAATCAATCACAGAGACGACCACACCAATAGGAAACTCTGCTAGGCATGCTCAGAATTGACGATCCTGCCACTTGGCACAATGACTGTGCCATATGTAGGGGTAGATTTGCTCCCTAAATGTGGCTGTGAAGTGACAACGTGGTGTATGTTTGTCCACGAGCTACAACTTCCTGGACTGTCCACCACTCTGGAGCTGGTGTGTCACATACTCATAATGTTGCCATGCCACTATCTCTTGGTCACTTGCATCAAGATCTACCATCTGTAGATGTGCAAGTGAACCACATGATGTTGTGCAATTGCTCTCCACACAAGGCATCCTATGGAACTGGGCATCCTCCGTGCGTGCACACAAAAGAGAGTGGATGAAATCACGTGGACTACGAGGCAACTCTCTATGCCCACTAAGAGAACGGAACACATCATAAAAAAGTTTGAACTCAACATGGTAGCGACAACAACATGTGTCACGCTGACGTGAGTACCTCACAAACCAAGGCTTACACCCCTCAAATGACCTTTGCCCAATTTTAAGCTCTGGATACGAAGCCACAAACTGAGAATACAACTCAGTTTGGGTCATTTCAAGAAAGCAAGCACCGTGCTCAATGAACACTCCTCTTGTCACTCTCTTACGCAAAGCTTTCTTGAAAACTGGCGAGGCACGACAATTCTCCTCCCAAAAACTTTCTATCAAGGTTCTAGTGGTTTCATCTAGTAGGTGATCATGCCTAGCTACACGACCACTACTCGCCCACAAAGCACCAACCTCATTGGCATCTAAACTTTGTTGTCTAATAGACCCAACTCTAAGTGCGTGTGGTGCTATGGAAAGGATGCGAGATGTGGCACTAACCTTACCCTTCATTTGGGAGCTACTTATGGCTCCGTCGAGCAGCCAAAGCGTCCGCAGAGTTCCTCTTCTTGTTAACTATATAGGAATGACGAACACTTTGTAGCACCGCCATGCCAGCTCTCCTCTCTCTTCGACCTCCAATGTCGGAAAGCGCCCTGCAGTTGCCCATGTTGGGCAGATCAATCAAAGCATCAAGCACACATGCCTGTGATGAAGGCGTGAGGTCTTTGAAATAGGAATGGAAGATTGCATGGGCACGACGATGTGCCCTTGACTTTGATAGTTCTTTCCTATCCACACGAAGGGCGCCCAAAGGAGGGGGGTGGGTTCTTGTAGAAGAGAGGACTCAAGAAGGGCGGGTTCATGTGGATTATCTAAACTAAGGGGTAGTGGGGGGGAAGAGGGCGAAGGGAGAGGAAGTGGAAGAGGAGGAGCAAGGCTTGGATCATCGCCAACGGAAGGTGTTGCTCGTTGACGTGCTCTCCACTCTCTCTTTCTCTCACGAGCTACCCTTCTCCTCTCCTCCTCTTGAACTTGGTGGATGGGGGGGAGTCTAGTCCTATCACGTTTCCGACTCCTACGACTTTGAGAACCCATTCTCAAGGAAGCTAAGAGACAAAATATTATAAAGGCTCAGTGATGGGATAGTACTAGAGATAAGTGTGGGATAGTACTAGAGATGTGTGATTATATAGGAAAAATAGGTTATCCACTTCAAATCTCATTGGATTTCCTATCTAAGATTGATTGGATAACTAAGATAAATATAAAGATAATTAAAGAAAAACTATTATCCACTTAAAAATCAATATTATTAATAATATTTATTAACAAGTCTAAATATTTATCATTACTAGATATATAAATATATCTTTAAAGATATCTTTTATTTTATAATTATATAACTGCTTTTTTTTAATAAAGTATTTTTTTCAAATTTTATTCAAAGGTTTATTCTACTTTAAAATTTTTCAAGAAATATTAAATTAAAAAATTTATTTTTTTAAAATTATATGAACTTTAATAATAATATTATTGATCTAATCCCTAAATATAGTCCTTTAAAATTAGTGATTTTAAATTCTTTTATTTAATAAGTTATATATATTTTATTATTTAAAATTCTATATTCTATTTCTCTAAATTACTAAATTAACTTTTTCAAAAATATGTTTTTGAAAAAAGAGGAGAGGTGGGAAGGAGGTGCCAAGTGCATGACACGTGGCATTCTCTTGACATGTGGCACTATTATGGTTGATGTGGCAATTCCATGATGTGGCACGCCATGTCACTAAGTGCAAGGTGGCATGCAAAGGTGGCAAGATGATGTGGCATTAATGATGACTAGGATGATGAGGTGGGGAGTTAACTAGGTTGACCATGTTGACATGGAGGGTGGAGGTGGCAAGCTGCTTATGTGGATCCTGTCGATGCTCATGTGGACATAAAGGCATGCATATATAAGATTTGTGCCTACCCAAGCCTCACACATGGAATGAAACCTAAGCTGTGAAGTTTACCAAGCCTAGATTTCCAAACCTAACTAGGATTGGTTTTAGACTTGAAAAGGAGAGAGTGGACACAATATGGGAATTTTCACTTGGGAGGATTACTCAAATCAAGCCAATTTTTTTTAATAAATTCATGGCAACAAGAGTATTGATCCCTTGAGTTTTTAGATTGAAAGATTCAATATTTAATTTTCTAGAATTAAATTACTATTGATTTAATGGGTCTCTGACAGTCATAAGGAATTTTCCAAAGTAAATCTACAAAAATCTAACCGTTAGATTTGTAATTTTACCTTATACCCACATTATACTAATCTTTCCCAATCTAATCATCACTAGATCCATACAATTTGAGTATTTTAAATGGTAGATGTGGTGGGAGGATAAAATAGTATGTTTTTAAACAATTCTAATACCTTTTAAATAATATAGAAAATAGTAGAACACATCAAAAATTACTCGATAAATCAAGTTAAGCTCTATGTTATTTGTATTTGTGATATGCAAAGTGGGAACATCATATGAGTAATAATGTAAAAGTTATAGACAATTTACTCACATTCACTGTACCTGTCTAAACCTAGGACAGGGCCTGTATACAAACTTGGTTCCCAAAGAAAAGGGGATTTGCAATTATTGGATATTTGATCAGATTATAGTTTTGGGTGCCCAACTTTGCATATGATGTTTCGTTAGAAGACCTTGAAGTGAAACTCCTTGGCTAACTATGAGAGATTGGCTATTCTTCTTGAAAAAATGCATGTTTTTCAGCTAAAGCCAAGGGCACCCACTACATGAAACTAGATAACCTCATCTTGCAACCACCCAAATTAAGGTTCTGAGGGGCCAATCAGATTCATCCAAATGTATAGAGGAGATAAATAAAAGAAATAAATAAAATCCCCCCAAAAATGAGTAAATACTCACATAAGATGAAGAGTTGACTAAGGACAAGGATATTAGTTAAAAAAGAAGAGATATTTAGAGAAATGATGCATTTTTGACACCTCAGTGTGGGGGAATTCCCCTCATGAAGGAGGCGCCTATTTCTGTTGGAATTAGGGTTGCAGGAATGCACACACAACTTCAAGAAGATGAGGAAGCTTGAGCACAACACAGTAGTGTATTATGAGTGCCAAAAATGAAAGATAACAAGCCCTAGAAGATAATGGGCGTATATACAATGCACGGGGGAAAAAACCTCCTAGTGAGGGAAAAAGTGCCCCGGCGGTCCTAAGTGTGTTCACACACATCACTACTATAATATGGTAACAAATCCCCCCTGGAGTGATGCGGTGAACAAGAGCTAGCACTCATGTATAGGGAAGTGTCTAGCTATGTGGACGAATCCACAAAAGGGAGTAAGCCCAAAGCTTTGCGAAAAGCTTCGAACTTCTCACGAGGCAGAGCCTTTGTGAAAAGGTCTGCAAGGTTATCCTGTGTTGGCACATAAGCCAAACTGATCTCTCCTGCAGAGAGTCTCTCCCTGACATAATGGTAGTGCACCTCAATGTGCTTCGTACGAGCATGGAACACTGGGTTCCGCGCAATTGCCAATGCGCTCTGACTGTCAGTGAAGATGGTGGTGGCAGATGGCTGCCCAACACCCAAATCAGCCATAAGGCGTCTGAGCCACACACACTCAACCGTAGCTGTGAAAGCTGCCCTGTACTCAGCTTCACAACTAGAAGTGGCCACAGTAGGCTGCTTCTTGCTCAACCATGATATGCATGAGCTTCCAAGCATGAAGCAAAAACCACTCGTGGACACGCGTGTGTCATAACAACCAGCCCAGTCAGAATCTGAAAAAACATGTAAATCTGGCGGCAATGATCCCCCCTTGGGATAAAACAACCCAAGATGCCGAGTACCACTCAAATAGCGAAAGATACGCTTCACTGCCTGCCAATGCTTAATGCCTGGGCTATGCATAAATCTGCTCACCTGTGAGACTGCAAACTGAATGTCTGGCCTCGTAATGCATACATAAATGAGGCAACCAACAGCTGTCTGATAGAGTGTGACATCAAAGTGATCTCCAGCATCATGAAGACTCAACTTCAAACCTGTCTCCATTGGAGTAGAAATAGGCTTGCAGTCTTCAAGGCCAAATCTCCGCAACAATGTTTCAATATACTTTGTCTGACACAAAGCAATACCTCCATCACACTGCTTAAATTGTATCCCCAAATAATGATGCAAATGCCCCAAATCTGACATTTCAAAAGAGGCATTCAAATCAGCCTTAAAATCAGCAATATGACTCTCATTTGGTCCTGTGAGTAGCATGTCATCGACATAGAGAGCAATGATTAGATGTACACCATCCACACGTTTAACATACAAAGTGCTTTCTGTTGGACTATTCTGAAACCCATGTGCAGTCAAATATGCATGTATTTTTTCATACCAAGCTCGTGGAGCTTGCTTTAAACCATATAAAGCCTTTTTTAACCTGCACACTTTGTTTTCCTGCCCTCTTTGAACAAAACCACGAGGCTGCGATACATACACCTCCTCATGCAAATCTCCATTTAAGAACGCAGTCTTTATGTCCAGCTGATGTACATTCCAACCATTATGAGCTGCTAATGCACAGATGCTACGAACAGTGGTCATACGACATGTGGGAGCAAAAGTCTCATCAAAATCAATGCCCTTCTCTTGAGCATAACCTTTTGCAACAAGCCTAGCCTTATGGCGATCCACTGTGCCATCAGGCTTACGCTTCAATTTGTATACCCACTTAGTGCCAATGGCCTTCTTGCCAGGGGGCAAGTCACATAAAGACCATGTACTATTCTTCATAATAGCATCGTATTCTGCTTGCATAGCAGCCATCCAATTTTCTGAACTTTGTGCCTCATCAAATGAAACAGGCTCACTTTCATCGCACATACTAGAAACAGCCAATGCATAACAATCTGACGCATAAGAGGCACCATGAGAGCCAGAACGAGTGCGACTAGACAAAGGGGCATCCAACTTGCTGTCACGCAAAGTCTGCACCAGCCATCTAGGCATGTTCCTAGAGCTCTCAATCTCTTGTCTCTCATCCTCAAGTGCATCATGCACATCTGCATCAGATATAGGCTGATCTGTGCCATCATTTAAAACCTGCATAGGCTGAAAAACTGCCTCATGAGGTATTGCACTTGACTGTGCACCACTGAAAAGAGGCAACAATGTATCATAGACATCACGTGAGCTGATATCTGTCTCCTTAGTACATGAAACCAAGGGCTGAACTGCATCTTCCACAAATACAACATCACGGCTAACCAAAATGCGCTTTGTCTGTGGATGATACAAACGATAGCCTTTGCTCTCAGCACTATATCCAACAAAAATACATTTGACAGCTTTGTCATCCAATTTTCTGCGATGTTGCACAGGCACTAATGCATATGCCAGGCAACCAAAAACACGTAAATGGCCAACAGATGGCTTGCGGCTATGCCAAGCCTCATATGGAGTGACAACCTGTAATGCTTTGGTGGGACACCTGTTTAGTACATAAGTGGCACACATGACAGCCTCAAGCCAAAAACCATGTGGTAGACTTTGACTCTTAACCATACATCTTGCCATTTCCATGAGAGACCTGTTTTTTCTCTCAGCCACACCATTTTGCTGTGGTGTATACGGCACTGTACATTGGTGTTTTATCCCACGCTCAGCCAGAAATGCATTAAATTCTGAAGACATATACTCCCCCCCTCGATCTGAACGGAGGGTGCCCATCTTACTTTCTGACACATTTTCAGCCATAACCAAAAACTGTTTGAAGCACAAAAACACTTCGGACTTTGCCTTCAAAGGATATACCCATGCATGCCTGGTAAAATCATCAATGAAAGTCACGAAGTAAAGGTAGTTTCCAAATGATGGAGTTTGCATGGGACCACAAACATCACTGTGAACAAGCTGCAATCTACGTTCAGCTCTCACTGATCCATCTTTGGGACACGCTGCATTTTACCCAATATGCAGCCCTCACAAACATGCTTGACAGGTGCCTCAAGCTTAGGCAAAGAAGACACCATTTCAGATTTCTGCAGGCGCAGCAAACTTGCAAAATTCAGATGACCAAAACGTGCATGCCACAGTTTTGCATTTGAAATAGCCTGCGTATCCATAATAGCACATGCTGAATCCTCTACACATTTGCCATCCATATTGAGCTTATACAGCCCTCGACATAGTGAACCAGATGCTACAATGATGTCACCACAAGAGAGATCATGAACAGTACATCTGTCATCCACAAATTTTACAACCAAACCTGTTTTGGCAAATGCGGAGACTGACAGCAGATTCTTTTTGATCCCTGGCACATACAATGCATCAAAAAGTGTAAAGGTGTTGCAATTTGCAACATTCAGCACAATCTGTCCAACTCCTTTAACGGGATAAGAGGAGTTATTGGCACAAGTGACAGTATTCCCTGTGGGAGCAGACTCAAGGAAAGTGAATAAACTGGGCTGCGAGGTGATATGCTTAGTGGCACCACTGTCAAAGTACCATACATCTGAATCTACTGCAGACATACATGTGTCATGCAAAGATATCCTTAGAAGTCCTGCAGGAGCGAATATGTGGGATAATGGTACGTTTGACAGACAGCGCAATCAAGGCATGAGCCTGCGCATTTCTACCATCCCAACGAATCTGCTCTGCTGAAAGTGGTGGTTCTCGAACAGCTGCTACAGCACTTGTGCCTGCACCATCATCAACAGTACCTGTTTTTGATGTGTTTGCAGCATTCCCAGCCACAATAGGACGTGCATCAATACCCTGCACAATGTTCCATAACCCCTTTGCTACCAATACATGTCGCATCATATATGCCCACAATGGATAGTTGGTGCCATCCAACTTATCCTCAGCAGCCAACATGCGGAATACATCATTGTTGTCAGCCATGGCCAATGACTGTACTACTAGATGTAAATGCTGTCTATAAGAGGTAAACCTGTATAAAATCGACCTGTGCTATGTAGCACAGCCCAAAACAGACGAATGGGCACCTGTCCTGCAGATTTTAATCTTGACAGAAAATCTGCACAGTAGGACGATTTTGCCTGCACAGTACTTGGAATGCAAAAACGGAGGGCGAAATGACTTCAGATCAAAATTCCGAAACGAACGAGCCCTACGGGCTCGCCCACGGCATATACTAACCTGCAGACGCTCGTGAAACCTCGTCGCAATCGGAGGAGATGAAGCGGCAGGTGCCGGTGATGCTGCCCGGGAGGAGGAAGCCTGCTCTGATACCAATTGTTGGAATTAGGGTTGCAGGAATGCACACACAACTTCAAGAAGATGAGGAAGCTTGAGCACAACACAGTAGTGTATTATGAGTGCCAAAAATGAAAGATAACAAGCCCTAGAAGATAATGGGCGTATATACAATGCACGGGGGAAAAAACCTCCTAGTGAGGGAAAAAGTGCCCCGGCGGTCCTAAGTGTGTTCACACACATCACTACTATAATATGGTAACAATTTCACATGTGTGGGTGAGTTTTAAACTCACAAATAATGAGATATTTTCATCTCTCCTACTTCAACTAGATCCAAAAAGTAAGCTAAACTGACCTCCTAAAAATGGTCAAAAATTAACCAAACCGATCTGGAAAATTCTAGAATCTGTTTGCTTGGTTAGAGGCTCACTTTTTCCTATAAATGAAGCCTCCCCCTTTGTAAATGGTTAATAGTGTTTTATGCACTGTTACTCTACTCCACCCCAGAATCAAAAACTGTGAATTTATTAATAATTCATTAGTTTTTGACCATTCCCTCTTCTAAAGAATTGGTGGCCACTCTTGTTATAAACGAGAGTAGATCCCTTAAACCATCAAGCCAAAGGAAAGCTATCAGAAATTTATGTAAGTTAGAAATCCTACTTTTTCTTATTCCTTTTAATGGTTTTTTAATCTTTGTTTTGTTTTAAAATGTCAAACGATGCTATGCCTTTGCTGGAAAGGCTTTCCCGCTCTCTTCTTCTTAAATTCAGCCTTTCGTTATCCTAGATAAGTAATCTAATTGTTGAAATTAAACTTTTCATATTATTTCTCTTTTAAAAGTGGAATTTGATTAGAATGCTTTAAACCATTTGGGGATAATTTTTAAGTAACTTAAGGATAGGAAAATTTGAAAAATGGTCAGCCATACAAAGGAGGTTATGGCAAAATTTTCTTAAATTTTGTGAAATAAGTTTTATCTTTTATTATTAAAAAAGAGTGATCCCAACCAAAATTGATTTTTATGCATAAATAGATGCATAATTTTTTTTAATTAAAGTGTTACTTTCATCAAAATTAATTTTTATGCATAAAAGATTTTTTATTATAAAAGTGTTACTTTCATTAAAATTGAATTTATTCATAAAAGAATTTTCTTTTATTACAAAAGCGTTACTTTCATCAAATTTTGATTTTATGCATAGAAAGATGCATAAAGAAATTTTTTTATATTTCAAAAGAGTTATTCTCATCAATTTCGATTTTATGCATAGAAAGATACATAAAGAAATTTATTTTTATTTTACAAGTTATTCTCATCAATTTTGATTTTATGCATAAAGAAATTTATTTTTATTTCATCAATTTTGATTTAATGCATAGAAAGATGCATAAAGAAATTAATTTTTATTTCAAAAGAGTTATTCTCATTAATTTTGATTTTATGTACAGAAAGATGCATAAAGAAATTTATTTTTATTTCAAAAGAGTTATTCTCATTAAAATTGAATTTATGCATAGAAAGATGCATAAAAGAATTATTTTTATTTTGAAAGTGTTATTTTCCTTAAAATTAAATTTTATGCATAGAAAGATGCATAAAGAAATTTATTTTTATTTCAAAAGAGTTATTCTCGTCAATTTTGATTTATGCATAAAAAGATGCATAAAGGAATTTATTTTTATTTTTATTTCGAAAGTGTTATTTTCGATTTTATGCATAAATAGATGCATAAAGGGATTTTTATAAAAGTGTTATTCCCACTGAAGTTGATTTTTATAAAAGAATGAATGGATGGATAGATGTGATGTGAATCAGATAAATGTGAATGAATAGATGGATAGATGTGAATCAGATAAATGTGAATGAATAGATGGATAGATGCGATGTGAATTAGATAAATGTGAATGAATATATGGATAAATGTGAATGAATAGATGGATAGATGTGATGTGAATCAGATAAATGTGATTGAATAGTTGGATAGATGTGATGTGAATCAGATAAATGTGAATGAGTAGATAGATAGACGTGATGTGAATCAGATAAATGTGAATGAATAGATGGACAGATGTGATGTGAATCAGATAAATGTGAATGAATGGATGGATGGATGTGGATGTATGTGAAGAATAGGAGTGGATGTATGTGAAAGAATGGATGTGGATGTGTGTATGTGAAAGGATGGATGTGGATGTATGTGAAAGGATAGAAGTGGATGTATGTGAAAGAATGGATGTGGATGTGTGTATATTAAAGGATGGATGTCGATGTATGTAAAGAATAGGAGTGGATGTATGTGAAGAATATAAGTGGATGTATGTGAAGAATAGAAGTGGATGTATGTGAAAAGATAGATGTTGATGTGTATGTGATAAGTATGGATGTGGATGTATGTGAAAGGATAGATGTGTATGTGTATGTGATAAGTATGGATGTGGATGTATGTAGGAGAATATAAGTGGATGTAAATGTGATGGATATGAACGAGAATTGAGGCGATGAGATGTGATGTAAATTGGATAGATATGAATGATAAGGGATGTGAATGAATGATGAGGGATGTGAATGAATGTGATAGCATGTGAGTCAGGATGTCGAATTTCTTAATTTTCTTGAATTTACTCGATTTTCTTGAATTCTTGCTTTAAAATGTCGAATTTCTCCATTACGGAAGCCTGTTCCTCATTGATTGAACGCCACTCTGTCTCTAAAACTAAAAGGCCCAAAATTGAGTCCACATTTCTCCTAATGAGCCTTAAGGCTGCATGCTTGTTGAGAAATGTGGTGCCATTGAACACAAGGAAGAGATATGGAGTGACTTGAGTAATCCAAAAAAGATGATGTCGATCAAGAAGCCACATGAGTAAAGCTACATTATCCCACATGAGCTGCCAAAGCCAATGTTGTACCCAGTCATATAAAAAGGAGGAATTTTAAGCAATAAAATATGACGCAAGCTCTTAAGCCTCTATATGAGTACAAGTCTCAATCTTGTAACCTAATTGTGCTTAAGTCTCCTACTTAGTTAGTTTAGCACTTCGACATTATAAGTAGGCTCAGATGTCAAACACACATAAGAGGCAAAATGTAACTCTCACCACTCAATGTTTTATGCATAAGCTAATAGAGTGCTCTTGTTCTCTACTCTCCTATACTATTACTTGCTTGCCTTTTTCTTTTTTTACCTCTTATATGTGCTTGCTTTTATGTGTGAAAAAGTGAGTGTGTAAGATTGAGTGGTAAGGAAGGAAGAACTTCCATTGGAGTACGGTGGTGGTTGGTTTAGTGACGATGTAGTGGAGCTTTTGGGTGCGGCTGTGCGGCAACATCGCCAACAACTAGGAGAATCCCACAAGCAATCAGCTTTCACAAGGTAAGTGGCACACCCCGACTAATCTTTTGTGTGCTAGGCCATGGTAAAGTGGTTTCCTTATTGAGCTCTTTGTGCTCCCAAGTGTTGTTGGGCAAAACTCCACGACATTGGGTTGTTCCCTGTGTTCTTTTTATGGTACTAAGGCTTCCCAATATCACGATAGTGGTTACGATTTTGCCTGCAAAAGTGTGATAGCATAGCTCTAAAGCACGACGGTGGTGCTCCAACGTGATCTTTGGGGAATGGTGATTACCCTACTATATTGACAATGTCCATACTACTGCATGCAATTTTCTAGCATCCTTTTATTTTTAGATAGATATATCGCACGTAATCTCGTCGGGAATTTCCTATCAATATGGTCCCAACCCCTTGTAGTACTTCAATGCTAAACTAAGCAGAATAAAATAGAAGGCAACTTTATGTTATCAATGCTTAACGAAGCACAAGAAAATAGGAGGCAGATGTGGTCAAACTCATTGATATTTTGGGCTTTGAAATAGCTGATGATTGGACTTTCGATCAAACATGTATAAAGATGCACACATTCCTTAAAGTAACAGAAAAATCAAACTTGTATTTTGTATTTTATATTAAGTAAGAGTACTTCCTATAAAGATACATTCAAAGGGTACTTAAAAAACATTCAGATTGGACTCTTAAGCTTTAAACTCACTCTTTTTGCTACTTGTGATGATAATAAGATGAATCACTCACATCCAAGTTTGCTTATACACATATAGTTCTCACCATTGGCTCGCTTTGCTTTGCTTGACCATGTTACATCCTTTTAGCACCCTTACATTTTGGCAATTCTTGCTGATGCTAGTTTATTTTTGTTGTCGAAGGGAGCGAAGCTTAGCGATGACCCACAAGGCTCCTAGAAACCCTATAAAGTAGCCAAGGACACAGCCTTCTATGGACACATTCTGACTTATCCACTCACTTATCCTCCCTCTTCGTCGATGGTTGACATGCTGCCTTGCTATGTTGATGCCAGGGCTGCAATCAACGCTGGAATTGCAGCTTGTAGACAAGGGAAGCCCACATAGCCCAGGGTTGTCTTGGAAACTCGAGGAGTCAAACCTGGTGTCGAAGTTGTTTTGCGTGGGAATCTGCCCCTGTAGCTCATTGTAGGAAAAATTGACGGTGCCCAAGAAGTCTAAAAAGGCCACCTGTGTGGGAATGCCACCCCGGAGAGCGTTGAAGGACAGGTCCAGCGATTCCAACGCCTTCAGATTCCCCAACGACATCGGGATCTCTCCGTGGAGCTGATTATGGGAAAGATTCAATGTTATGAGGCCTACGAGCTCACCGAAGCTTGCCGAAATCTCACCGTGGAGAAGATTTGCCGACAAGTCGAAGTAGATCCGGTTGCTGAGGACATATGTCAGAATTTGCTGGGTGTTCTGGTCTGTCAAGGGCACCTCTTCATAGATAGTGAGGGAGTTGTTGATCGTTGAGCTGCTCAATTTCTTGAAGTAGGCTAAGTTGGTTACTGTCAAGGGCATGTTACCTGAGAGCAGGTTGTTGGAAAGGTCCAGCACTTGCAAAGAGGAGAGGTTCCACATCCAGCTTGGAATCTCTCCGCTCAACTTGTTGAAGCTGACGACAAGCACCCTTAGATTCGGCGAGAACCCATGATCATCTATTGCTCCAGTGAAGTGTGGCAGCTCTCCGGTGAGGTTGTTTGATCCTAAGTCTAGAAGCTGAAGGCTCTTGCTACTTGTGAAGCTAGGCAAGCTGCCTTCAAAATGATTTTGTTGGGCTGTAAAAGTGAGGAGGTTTGTGAGTCTAGAGAGGTCAAGCTTTTCAAGGCTCCCGGAGAGTGCATTATGAAACAGGCGTAGAGTGACCAGAGATGAGCATTTCTCTAAGGCTGACGTGGGGACTTGCCCACTGAGGAGATTGTTGGACAGATCCAGGATTTTGAGATGGACCAAATTCCCTAGCTCCCTTGGGATTGATCCCACGAGCTCATTGTTAGAAAGGATCAGATTTTGGTTGAGTGCCGTCAGCTGACCAAGTGAAGCAGGAATCTCCCCTTTCAATGCATTGTCCCCTAAGCTCAAATCCTCTAATGCACTGCAGTTTGCTATGGTGGCTGGAATGCTCCCTCCAAAGCTATTATGGCTTAGGTATAGTATTTGCAAGTTTCTCAGCATTCCTATGGACGCAGGGATGTGCCCACTGAGATAGTTAGTGTCCACATAGAACTCTGTCAACTGGGTAGCGCCACTTAAGGCCACCATGAGTTCATCTGGGAGGTTGCCTGTGAGGTTGTTAGTTCCAAGGTTCAAGTACTGTAGCTGAGAGAACTGGCCAAGCTGGAGAGGAATGGATCCTTGTAGCTGATTTACCCCCAGTTCCAATTTTTTAAGACTCTTAAACTTCCCCAATTGGGGCGGAACAGCGCCCACCAAAGAGCAAGTCCTCAGAAGAAGCTCTTGAAGGTTAGTGAAGTTGGCCAGAATGGCCAATGGAAGCTCCCCATCTATGATGTTTCCGGACCAACTAAAGGTTTGCAAGTTGTGCAGCTTGCCCAAGAAATGTGGCATCTTTCCAAATGTGTTCCACCCAAGATCAAGCCATGTTAACTGAGTGCAATTGGCTAGCCCCTGAAAGGTTGCAGGAATACAGAGAGAGGTATTGGAGAAGTTGCAGGTCACCAAACTCCTTCGGGATAGTTCCTGAGAATGAGTTTGCTCCTAGTGCTACCAGTTCCAATTTGCTAAGGTTTCCTAAGGTTGTGGGAATAGGTCCACTCAAGTTTGTGGATACCAAGATTAAATACTGCAAACCAGCGCACGAACCCAAAAAAGGGGGGATCTGGACTCCATTCAGGTTAACCCCATCAAATTCTAAATACGTCAATGTGCTGCAAGAGGCAAAGCTCTCCTGATCTGAGGGAAGAGAAGCGGATAGCGATGCCTCCTCCAAAGCTAGCAGATCCAAGGCAGGAAGTTCCCATATCGCTTGTGGCAGGCTGCCTTGCAACCCAGTTCCAATGAGGGCAAGAAATTGGAGGTTCTTGCAGAGCGCCAAAGCAGCAGGGAAGGGTCCGGTGAGTTGGACGTTTTCCAGCCAAAGCTGTGTGATGTGTGGCCATGGGCAGAAGGCGAGGTGTTGAGGCAGTGATGAAGATAAGTTGTGATCGGGGAAAGCTAGGTTAAGCACGGTTAGATTTGGCAGGTAGTACCATATCTTCTGGGGAAGCTGGGTAAATTGGTTGTTGCTTAAGTCTAGGTAAGTGAGAGAAGAAAGCATGGCAATTGAGCTGGGTACTGCGCCTGTGAGATCGTTGTAGGAGACGTCCAGATATCGGAGGTTGGAGAGATTGGCGAAAAGGGGGTTGGGTAATGGGCCTGTGAGGTTATTGTTGTCAAGGTCCAGCGATTGCAAGCTTCTGCAGTTGGCGAGCTGGGCGGGGACGGTGCCTGAGAGAGCGTTGGAGCTGAGGTTGAGGGAGAGGAGCCGCCGGCACTGTGCTAACTCGGGCGGGATATTTGAGTAGAATCTGTTGCTGGAAAGGTCGAGGGTGGAGAGGAAGGTAAGCAAGCCTAGCGAAGGAGAGATGAAGCCGGAGAGGCCAAGGCCTACGAGGCGAACAGAAACCACGCGGAGGTGAGCGGCGTCGCAGGCGACGCCGGCCCATTCACAAGCCGGGCCGCCGCCAGCTTTCCATGAAGCGAGGCTGTCATTGGGGTCGCTAGTGATGGCGGCCTACAAGCTTAGCGCATCGCCAGCAGCAGCAGGCGCCGATGCCGGAGGAGGTGACGGCATGTGCGCTGCTACGTGGGACAGCGGGAAGAGGAGAAAGAGGAGGAGGGCAGCACGTATCCAGACCATGACTCCCCAGCGATCGAGTGAGATGCTCATCATGCGGCTGCAAGTCTCAAAATTATTTCAATTCCAACGAACGCTGCCTGGCTTAAATAGCCAAGGAAGGGTAAAGGTAACAAGCGACCCGTGATTCCAATCCTTCACCAAAGAAACGTCTCGCCTATCGATGATGCTCGATGATGATAGGCCAAAGTCCAAAACTAAAGACAAGTTCCCATGGGGCTTCGTTTAATGAAACCCCATGCAACTAAGCTGGCACCTAAACTCTAGGCAAAGGTGGCATTACAGAGGTGGATGCCAACAAAGGATAAACACTCATGAGGCTCATGCCGCCTAGTGATGAGTGCTTTAGCAAATAATCAAATTAAGGACTCCTTAAATATACGGTTTTCCTATGTGACTGTATATCATACGCTAGTCTTATATCTAGAACATATAAAAATTTATTCTTTAAAATTAATGGTTATAAAAATCTTTGACCA